>NC_085857.1:23541727-23584227 GCF_034702125.1 Engraulis encrasicolus
TATGATAAATGATGCACAATTTGTTGTGCTAGTTGATAGCCCTCGGTCCCTCTTTGCCTATACCAAACTGCTGCAATGGCAAATATGTGAGTAGCATCAAATGATATATGATGATATGTTACTAAATGAGAGAGGAATTAGACTAAGAAATCAAACATGATCCAAAGCATAACAAAAACACACTTGAAAAAATACGGGCATTATACAGGAGTAAGAGAGTGGTCTGCACAGTCCCCAGAAACATTACATCCCCATAGTAATACCAAAACCATGGCAGTCACTGCAGTTATGCCCACCAGCCACCAGATGGCGATACCCATCGCTGTTCGAAGGGAAGTGAGACAACTAACCTGCATCCCGATTATGGCATAGATGAAGAACAGCATGGCGATGAGCAAACACACATACGGCAGCGCCTGTGGGATGGCAGAGAAAAGAGAGAGAGAGAGAGAGAGAGAGAGAGAGAGAGAGAGAGAGAGAGAGAGAGAGAGAGAGAGAGAGAGAGGGAGAGAGAGAATTATTGAACAGGTAAATTGAATACAGCGAAGTTACACAATAATCCACCACAGACAATGAATAAATGTAGAATAGAGGACCATTAACATATGGATGACCCAGACGGCAGGGTCAGTCATTGTGTGTGTGTGTGTGTGTGTGTGTGTGTGTGTGTGTGTGTGTGTGTGTGTGTGTGTGTGTGTGTGTGTGTGTGTGTGTGTGTGTGTGTGTGTGTGTGTGTGGCGGGGGTGGGGGGAGTGTGTCAGTGACGTTTCAGCAGTAGCACACGTCAGGGCGGCGCAATGACAGCCAGTGTCTTGATTGTTTCTTTCTTTTTGGTTTGTTTTTAGTGGACTATCTAAGACGCATATTCATTGCAGCATATAAACCACCAATTGGTAATTAACTTATGGGCATTAGATGCCGCGGCGCCACCTGACGTCTGAGCCCAAAAATGTCTTTGACCTGTGTGTGTGTGTGTGTGTGTGTGTGTGTGTGTGTGTGTGTGTGTGTGTATGTACCAGGGCTTGACATTAACTTTTTCACCCACCGTCCTCTGTGGCTAGTGGTTTTCCCGAGTCACTAGCCATACAGGTATTCCACTAGCCACCGATTTTATATCGTTTTCTTTTCTTTATTATGATGGCATACTTCTAACCTCAGAAGATGAGGTGCTTAACCAGGATGAGTGTATAGTTTTCTACATGGAAGTATATCAAGCAAATAAAAGCTGAGTTACTGAGCTTTGTCTTGAACTTAAATGCAAACAATTGATACAGAAGGGGCAAACAATAGAATATAGGCTATAATGCGTACTGTATGTCATACCAAGGAATAAGATGCCAGCCAAATTGGCTAGTGACACTGACAGTATTACTAGCCACAGCCAAGTTTTACCTGCATTTGGCCGGTTGGCTGGTGCCAGTGCCAAGCCCTGGTATGTATGCGTGTGCGTGTGCGTGTGTGTGTGTGTGTGCGTATGTGTGTGCGCATGCGTGCGTGTGTGCATGCATGTGTGTGTGTGTCTGTTCTCTGTTTACCTTGAATGACTGCACAAAGGTCCACAGAAGGATGCGAATGGTCTCCTGTTGCCTGAGCAGTTTGATGAGTCGAGCGGCTCGGAAGAGCCTCAGGAAGCTCAAGTTTATGAAGTTATTCTACACACACAGCAGCACATATACACAGGTGCAGGCACGAACACACACACACACCGACGCAGACACACACACGCAGGCGCGTGCACACACACAAACACACACACACACACACACACACACACACACACACACACACACACACACACACACACGCAGGCACGTGTGCGCCCACACACACACAACACGTAGACACACACACACACGCATACACGTACACACACACACACACACACACACACACACACACACACGTGTGTGCACACACACGTGCGCACATAATGACATGGGATCAAGGACCCCAGGAAGAGAGACAGAGAGACAGAGAGAGAGAGAGAGAGAGAGAGAGAGAGAGAGAGAGAGAGAGAGAGAGAGAGAGAGAGAGAGGAGGTCAGTAGCAAAGAGAAGGAGAATTGCATAGACACAGAAAGACGAAAGATAATGTGAGAGAGGTAGAGAGAGAGAGAGAGAGAGAGAGAGAGAGAGAGAGAGAGAGAGAGAGAGAGAGAGAGAGAGAGAGAGAGAGAGAGAGAGAGAGAGAGAGAGAGAGAGAGGGAGAGATTTTAGAAGAGATAGATAAATGAGACAGGGAAAGAAAAGGGGAAACAAAAGCTCAATTAGTTCCTTCGATGTGGACTATTCTGTTGTTTCTAATTCAGAACAAAAAAAAAACAAATAATAAAAAGAATTGAAAAATAAAAAGTAAGTCAACACAAATCATAAAGCAACGTCAGGGCAAGGAAATGAACTCAAAATGACACTAACTACAGGCACACATAATCAACTAAACGAACAAAATGAATATGCTACATTTGACCATATAGTACAGCAAAATGAAATGATTTAAAGGGGGAAAGGCAGCTTAAAACAAAGCAAAACAAGACAAGACAAAAAAACAACACTCAAGAAAAATAAATAACAAAACAATATATAATAAAAAACACCACAATATCTGAACGGTCATCATCCAATCAAGTTAAAGCAACAAAAGTATTCTTTTTTAAAAAGGTTTTCATCATCAAATGCACTGATTCTCTGCGACAAGCAAGGGGAATGGGCTCCACACATATCGGCATCACAAAAACAGGCAGGAAGTCCCTAAGCATACCGCACTGGAAGGTTTGAGGGATGTTTTTTTTTAACCTTGCTCTAAGGTCATTGGCTCAGGTGGTGAAGTGAAATCTCAATTGGCCCATAAAAGATGACATTGCATGTTTATATCATGTTTAGCCCACCCACTTTGAGTGACGGTAGTGCAATTTCCTACAAAGCAGAGAGAGAGTTTAGAGAATATTGATGTATAAGCTCCCCAAACTGATACAGGTAAAAATGACCTGGGAACACCTCCTGTGTAATAGAAATGTGCAGGGAGGATTACCAAGGGGGTTAGCAGATTCATGTTCCTCACTGAAAATGAGCCAAAGCCAGTGAATCTCAGTGTGAAAGAATAATAACTGATACTATTTTTCTCAAGCTAAAAACTGAAAACGGGTCAAAATGACCCGAACACCTTACAAGGGTTAAGTGATGGTCCATTTTGAGCTATCACTTCCCCACCCAAGTTTCAGAGCTGTGCTGAGGGACAATGAGCAGCACCCCCTAGCGAACAGGCAAAAGCACTGCAACACGCAGTGGCATGAGCAGAGGGGTGGAGAAGATTGGGGAGGGGGGGGAGGGTAAAAGGAGGAAGGAGAGATACAGAGAGAGCAAAAGAAAGAGGGGGAAAAGGAGAGGAGATAAGTGCGAAAGAGGGGGGATGGAAGGGTATCCTCATGCAACTCGAGCTCAAGTGCATGGCATTCAAGGAGATGGCACAGCAAATCCATGTGCTTATGTGAGTGATGCAACTTGGACTGTATGACTGCATGTGTGTCTGTGTGAGAGAAAGTGAAATGCTATGTTAGTGTGTGAAAGCGTGTGCAAGAGCAAGTGCCCAAGATTGAGAGGTGCTGAAACTACTGTAAATAGACTGAATCTACTTCAATGTGCATATGCACTGTGATTCTATACAAATTATTGGTCATCGTTGGAAAAAAAAAACCCGTGCTCATTGCAGAAGGAGAAGTTGTTCTGGTACACATCAGATTACTGTAAAAGAAAGCTAGCAACTGAAACTGTATGCAATAACTTCAATCAGGCTTTGTACGTCTGTGCCTTCAGACATACTGTATCTACTGTTCCTGCCCCTTGTTTTTGTATTCTTTAAAGGGACACTGTGCAGGAAATGGTCAAAAAAGGTACTGCAATTATGCTGCTCATTGAAACTGGGCTGCCTATTGCCAAATTTGATCTTGACATGAAAGTTGACTAAGTAATAAACACATATTTTCTAGTACAGTCCAAGTACAGTCATTTTTGCAGCTAAAATGGCTATATTTGGAAATTCAAAATTGCGGACCATGGAGAAGATCCCCCTTTTCATGTATGAAAAGCGCAATTTTTCCAGTCATAATGAATACTTAGAATTTGATGCTGGTGGTAAGTATTCATGAAAAAGGTAACATTAGTGAATGGGCAGCATGAATTCTGGAAATGAACAACTAAAAAATCTCACACAGTGTCCTTTTAATATCATCAATCTCTTCTCGTGCCAATTTATTGTGTTGCCATATAGCAGCCTGATTCCCACTCTACTCTACTGTATGAGAGGTGTGTTGCAATAAGGCCATTCCTTAATAGGTCTGGCTAGCTACTGTATGTAATTGTGTGGCATGGCAACCCTGGTTCTCAGGCACACAGGCGTTTTAGCACACTGAGGCACATGCAGTTGGTTTGGAAGGTGGGGTGGGGTGTTGCAGAAAGATAGAGAGAGCCTGGAAGACAAGAGAGACTGGACAGAAGAAACTGCAGAAAGTTAAGGCTGTGCAGTGCCAATGGCCGTGGAAAGATATCTTTCTTATTATTGAGGTACTGACTATAGGAATTGTTTCATGGTAAATTGATGAGAGTTTGGATTAGCAAAGATGAATGGAGCTATGCTAACGCGCTAGGCAGTTGAGTTGCTTCTTCATCACGACCGTCTCCTGTCAGATGTAACTTTCTGAGTTTTTCAGACACAGCGAGAGGGAGGAAAAGACAAAGAGATAGAAAGAAGGAAGGACAGAGAAGAATGACGAGTCTGAGGAGGACCAAGCATGGTGAATGGATGCATTACAGCTTGAGATAGAAATTACAAACCAACCGCATTCTACATGTGGTGGAGGGGAGGCAGTAGATGGATGCGTTTTGTTGTGTTGTGTTGTTTTGTTGGTTTTGGTGTTGTTTTTTTAAGAAGTGGGGGTGCAAGTGAGTTTCATTGGAGTTGTTGAAGTAGTTGTTTGTTGTTGGAGTTGTGCGTCGGTTGTCATGGAAACACATGGAGCCAGGGGGGTCATGGTGAATGGAACAACATGATGTGTTTTTCATAGTGCATTTTTGTTTGATTTTTTTTTTTTTTTTCGATTGGATGGATTTATATAAAGGGGAAAGGGGAAGGGAGGGGGAAGGGTGTGCCAACAAAGCAGAGGAATAAAGAAAGCATGTGAAAAGATAAAACAGGAATAATACTCGTTATGGATACAGTCAACAACAGGCAAAATCTGTCAATAAAAAAACACAGATTTGGTTTTTGATTGGTTCCGTCAGGCCACCCAAAGGTTCTGAGTCTTCACTATGTTTAATTCAATTCTACGTATTGAACCAAGATTGTTTCATGTTGATACAGCCACAACTAGACCAGTTAGTTGTTTTTGACCTGTAAACATGGTTGTTTTTAAAATGCTATGAAAGTTCATTGCTAATGGGATGACCTGAGAGATTTTAAACAGCAATATTAAACGCCCACACTATCACCATAACAAAACATAGTGAGAAACTCCCACAAAATGACTAGCCAGTTGTTGTTACCCACTGAGGAACACTGTGTTAAAAATGTGTACCAAATACACAACACATACACAGACAACAACACTTCAACAAGACATGCACATAAAAATGTTCATAATGTGCTCTCAACACAAAACACCCACAAATACACATACCCACAAACGGATAACATAAACACACCCAGAAAATATGATTTCACAATTTGGTAGGGCGGCCATGTTTAGAAATATACGATGTGCTGCCTTTACTGACCACTTGATGAACTACTGTCAAAATCAAGGAGTTCAGATCTTGCCATGCTCTGTAGTATGTGTGGATATGCATTGTGGGGAAGGAATCTGCCTCCAAACCAGCAGGGGTCATAAAAAGTCAAAATATTGCCACCGGTTCTCCCCATCTGAGGTAGAGGAACTACCGGGGCATCACAGACATAATCATTTGAAGAGTTCAGATGCAAAACCCCCTAAGTGACTTTTCAGAAAATAATCTTAATTCATTTTTATTTAATACAAAACTATCAAAATTGCATATTTTTTTATTTTATTTATGTAATATAACTATTTATATGTGTTATCAAGTACATGAATGTAAACCAAACCAACAACGGGGTTCTCTAAAAATATAGAAGTGTAGGTCTTCAGAAATGGAGTTAGGGGGTTTTGCATCTGAACTCTTCATTTATTTATACCGCATAGGCTTATGGGCAAGATGGCAGGTTGGCAGTAGGGCTTCATGTCTTTATGAACGTGTGTTATAATATTATTGTAACTTTGGGTTGAGCTAAATAGCTAACTCATATTTTCACTTCAATTTTCAATTAAAGTAAACATGTTACCTTAGAAACGCACATAGACAACTAGACGGAGACGGAGACGGAAACGGAAACACACACACACACACACACACACACACACACACACACACACACACACACACACACACACACACACACACACACACACACACACACACACACACACACACACACACACACACACACACACACACACACACACACACACACACACAGACTCTTTTCTGCACAACAGAAAAGTGGCTCATTCAGTCTCTTCCAAATAAATCCTCGTCACTGGGAAAGACTTACCACAAACTCTGTCACGACGATGTCCGTGATGCTCCCGAGTACAGAAACAAAATCAAAAACGTTCCAAGCGTCCATGAAATAATTCTGCAGGAACAGACAATATAGGTTCAAATATGTTACAGCCAATAAACAAGCTAAGGGATGACTGGCAAGCCTAAGGGCCAATCACGTGCAGGGAGAGGCGGGTGGTTTGACTTTGACAGCCAATGGGAAGGCTGTTACCATGACGAGATCCTTATTGAGGAAGTTGATGAGGCCATAGGGGCTTACTGTCAAAGTGCATATCTGAGACATACTTTTTTGTAGGTCAGGAAATACAAGCCTCATCTAAAAGCTCATCTTCTAAATAAATAAACCTACTTCATGAAAAAGTAATGGCTGGTATCTCTCAAATATATTTAGCATCCTCCTCCGGATAGAACTGTGTGTGTGTGTGGATATGTGAAAGTGTGTGGATATGTGAAAGTGTGTGTGTGTGTGTGTGTGTGTGTGTGTGTGTGTGTGTGTGTGTGTGTGTGTGTGTGTGTGTGTGTGTGTGTGTGTGTGTGTGTGTGTGTGTGTTATGTGGACCATTTGGTTATGAAACAAAAGGGGAAGTCATGAAAGATAGAGAGTGTAAGAGATATGGACGAAGAGTAAGGTAGACCAGTGATTTTCAAAGTGGGGGCTGGGGACCCCTGGGGGGCGTGAAGGGATGCTAGGGGGGCCGCGGAAGGTTGGCAGGAAAAAGTATAGCACATAAAAATAAATCATTTATTAATGAATGTGAACCAAAATAGACCACAATCAGCTAAACGATATTCCAATTAGTTAAAAACGGCATAATAATCTATTGCAACTATGAAAATTATAGTTATTTTACATATCCCAATGGGACACTGACACACATACACAGACTATGAGCGTGAAAGGGGGTGCACGAAAAAAAATAGTATAGCACGACCCATGTAAGGGGGCCTTGGCTGGAATTTAACGGTATATGGGGGGCCTTGTCATGATAAAGTTTGGGAACCCCTGAGGTAGACAACGAGAGGTAGACAACGAGAGAGAGAGAGAGAGAGAGAGAGAGAGAGAGAGAGAGAGAGAGAGAGAGAGAGAGAGAGAGAGAGAGAGAGAGAGAGAGAGAATTTGGGTTGAGGTGAATGGGTTCATTTAGCAGGAGGGGAAGAGACAGTGTCTGTGTGTGTGTGTGTGTGTGTGTGTGTGTGTGTGTGTGTGTGTGTGTGTGTGTGTGTGTGTGTGTGTGTGTGTGTGAACCTACATAACTCACCATGTAGGGACCCAGATGTCCCCACTAAGACTAAAAGATGAGTTAAATGATTTTGCGGGGACAAAATGTGGGTCCCCACAAACTCTATCATGCTTCATCATGCTTTCTTGGTAATTAGCAAAACTAACTAGCAAAAACTAAAAGGAAGCATGTCCTTGAGTGTGCGTGAGTGTACGTGTGTGTATGTGTGTGTGTGTGTGTGTGTGTGTGTGTGTCTAAAAAGCATATGACTCGTGTGTGTGTGTGTGTGTGTGTGTGTGTGTGTGTGTGTGTGTGTGTGTGTGTGTGTGTGTGTGTGTGTGTCTGTGTGTGTCTGTGTGTGCGTGTGTGTGTCTGTCTGTGTGTGTTTGTGCGTGCGTGCGTGCGTGCGTGCGTGCGTGTGTGTGTGTGTAAAGAGCGTATGACTCACCAGGACGCCGAAGGCGATGATCTTGAGCACACACTCCATGAAGAAGAGTGTGGTGAAGACTATGTTCAGGTTCTTCAGGACCTTGTCGTAGGCTTCGGGAGCGTCGTTATACTGAGACACACACACACGCACACGCACACGCACACACACACACACACACACACACACACACACACACACACACACACACACACACACACACACACACACACACACACACACACACACACACACACACACACACACGCGCACACACAAACACTCTTGATTTCATGTTGACAGTGTCACAGCCACACAACACTACAATTGGGCTATTAGCAGGTTTTCTACTTCCTGTAAGCTAATCAGATACCATATCACCATCCCCCCCCTCCCCTCCCCCGTATAAATAGGTGGTTGAAAACACCTAATTATTGGTTATTAATAAGTATAATTAATTCAGACTGGTAAGTAGGGCGGAGGTGGCCGAAGTAAAAGCAAAGGTAAAAAACAAAATCTGCCATAGTTTCCTTTCAACACAAGTATTTTCAGTTATTAACTGGTTTACAGTTACTATACAAGTTTCTGTTTTTGTTTATAAACACAGCATTGTGAGGAGGGGCACTGGTAGCCAACCACGTGAGCTAATAATTTTTTGACCGACAGCGGTTTCCAACAATCAGAGGTTGAGTTGTTCGCAGACAGGGTCGCGCAGCCAGGGGAAAACAAAAATGGAGAGCTCATGTATAGAGCGATTTACCTGATTCTGCACTGGTTGAATCATTTTGTTTTCCCAGCAATGCCTGGCCACCTTATCAGGTACAATCAGGGCTCTAAATTAAAACCAGCCAACCGGCCAAAGACAGGTGAAATTTCAGTTTGGCTGGTAGAAAAGACCAACTTACTAGCCACTTTGACGCATTAGTGAGTGTGTGTTTGGCTAGTAAGATTAAGATCTATGAGCCATTTTGGCTGGTTATGAAAACAAGTTAATTTAGTACAATGGAATAACTGGTGTAACCGCTATGTCATATCATGTGCTAGTGTTGTACTTAAACACCATACACCATATTACATATGTCTGCTTTTACTTTGGCCACCTCTGAACTAGAGTGCTGTGAAAAGGGCCGGATTAAGATGGCCTGGGGCTCCTAGGCTACAGGATTCTGTGGGCCCCCCCAGAAAGCAAATTTCGTGACAAATGTACATACACAGTGTCAAAATTATGAGCTAGGGATTACATGTCTACCAACTGTGCTCTACGCAACGTGAAATGTTCAATATTGCATCTTTATCACATTTTTTTCACATTTTTTCACTTTTGGCCAATCAGGGGCCCCATGGCAGGTATGGGGCCACTTAGTCCGGCAGCCAAAAGCCAAATATCAGCCGAACCCAGTTTCGTCTGATAAAGTTTTTTTCTTTGCAGTTTGTGGTTGCCTAAGGTGTACCTATTAAGATTCCAGACGATGCCCGGTGATATCCCTTGAGCATTTTCAGATATTGAGCCTTTTATGCTTGATGTGCTGCTTCCATAGATTACAACAGTCTTTGGCTCCCAATTCATGTTATGCTGACCAAATACCCTATACCATACTTATTTTGTGTTCGTTTACATGGTGGAATGTGTATAAGAACAGGTGGTGAGGTGTGGACATCAGTGGGGGTGGGGTCATGCATGTTTGGGGGCGGGGCATTCACCCAAAAAGCCTGATTTTCCAAGTCGGAGACACAAAGGCCAACATTTCGCCAAACGTGGCTTTATATCTCATAGTGGGTTGTTTGGTTTTGCTGTTTGTAGTTGTCCAACACTTACCCATCAGGATAAGAGTGGGTGATGTGCCAATTTCAGATATTAACCCTTTCATGTTGATTTCGCTGCAGCCATAGCCCACAAGCTTTTGACAGCTTCATAACTGCACTATGATTAACCATAGAGCATTCTGGGTGGTAGGCCTGCCACATCAGAGTGGAGAAAGTGTCCTCGTACCAAATACATTTTAGACAATTACATAACTAGCTGTTTGTCAAGCAGAAATATGTAACATTTAGGCGAATATTGGTGGTGTCAGCTTAGACATACCCAGACAGGATTACTAATTCAACACAGAATTTCACCATTTCATACATTGCTATTTACTCTTCCTGTGCTGTTGTAACACAAAATAAAAATTGTAAGTAATAATTACATAATTTTTGGCTGATTATTTGTTTGCCTACAAAGTACATAATTTCAGTGGTGGTCGTATTAACATTGAAAGAGATAAAATTAAAAATGTAAATCCACAAAATGACATTGTAATTGACCTTTTACCAGCCCATGCCATATCAGGGTGTGACACTGCGGCATCCTATTTTGGTATTGGTAAAGGCTCTGTTATCAAGACCCTAAAAGCTGGATATCACTTGACATCAATTGGTAATGTGCTGGCACCATTCCAACAACTTTCCAGTGAGGCCACTAACTTTGTGTCGGCATGTTATGGCATTCCAGACAGTATCAGCATGTCACATACAAGGTTGGTGGTATGGGGAAAAAAGAATGGTAATCAAGTGATCATTTAATACCAGTCAGGATACACTGAATTTACTTAATTTTTTGACTCAACAGTATATATAATGTATATCTGTTTTCCTATGTTTAGACCTCTCTCTCTCTCTCTCTCTCTCTCTCTCTCTCTCTCTCTCTCTCTCTCTGTCTCTCTGTCTCTCTCTCTCTGTCTCTGAGCATGCGGTACTGTATGTTGCAGTGTATATAGGTCTTTCCGTGTACATTTAAATGCATGTACAGATCTTATTTGATGGCTTTATGGATTTAAGTGATCATTCAATACCAGTCTGGATACACTGGATGTACAGTGCCATGAGAAAGTGTGGGCACCCTTTTGGAAGATCATTACATCGGTTTATTTCTCGTTGAGCTTTTAAAGTAGCAACTTCCTTTTAACATATGTTAAACTGTAGGGAAAGAGAAACATTTCAGCAGTGGAAGAATTTTCATAGGTGTTATAGAAAGAATGTTATGTGGATTTAAACAAAAATATGCGTGTGCATAAATATGGGCACCCCAAAGAAGGTATACCATTAATATGAAGTGGAGCTCACCTTTGCTGATCTAATGGCCTTTGGATACTGGCTATACAAGAAGACAAGTTTCAGCTGCCTGGTGCTACTAAATAGTTGAGGCGCACACAAGGCTTGCAGGTTCAAAAAGTGTATTGTGTCCGTCAAATTAACAAAAGAAGTCAACGTTCACTTCTTTTGTTAATTTGTCGGACACAATACACTTTTTGAACCTGCAAGCCTTGTGTGCGCCTCATCTTTTTGACTGTCCTAGTATCACTATTTTTGGTGAGCAGTCGCACCAAGCAACAAGCGATCCTAAGTTCTAGGCGAAGACGCCAACTCTCTTTGCTACTAAATAGTTGCCAATTATTCTATCCAGAGCCCCTCTAATTCAGTCAGATTACTCATCTGTCTTCTATAGACATCCTGGTTCAAATAAATTCATTCTTTTTCAATGATGGTGTTATCTCAAGATTGGTATGACCATTTCAAGACATTGTACTTGTTGTTTTGCATTAACTCATTGCTGAATTTTGATCAACACTGTCCTGCTGGAAAGTCCAAACTCTGCTCAGCTCTAATTTTGTGACTGACACTTGAACATGTTTTTGAAAAATATGCTATTTGAATAGAATTAGTGAGGCCCTTAACTGTAATAAGTTTTACAGTGTGTATACTATCCACACAGACCGATAGTAGGATGTGCTTTAGACCAGAGGTCATAGAATTTATGGGTGCATTTTTTGCCATGTCTACCTCCCATTTTAAGGTCAAATAACTCTAGCTCAGTCTCATCTGACCACACTATGGTTTCCCAAACTGCTTTTAGCTTGTCCAGATAAGCTTTCTGCATAAGTTTAACAACTTATTTCTGATGGATACACAGGAAAGCCTTTTTATTCGTCACCCATCCAATGAGCTTTTGCCTTGTGAAAAGTATACGTAGAAGGACCCATGTCTAAGTCTGCACTATTAGCAGCTATGGTCTTGTAATTCTATGGAGTTGTTCTGTAGTGTGCCTGTTACAATTCTTACCATCCTTTAGCCATGCCCTTTTAACTATTTTTCTTTTATGTTGGCTATTTGTGGTAGGCTACCTACCGGCGATGTTGTCATGTATGTTGTCATGATGTGATGTTATGCAGGATCTCATAATGCACAATCCGTTCCATACTTTACAGTCTTATTCTAAGCAATGTTGTGAATGTTTTTACTGAGGCATTTGTTGATTTGTCATTCATGACCTGATTTATACAACTCAGGGCTTTTTCTGAACGGGGAAATAAGGGCGCCACGCCCTCATACTCCGTGGATGCGCCCTCATGTTTTTTTTTTTTTTTTGAGCGCACCTAGAACATTTCTCAATATAAAGTTACATAGTCATAAAGCCTCATTAATCCACAACATTGTAATGATAATAATGATCTAATAACAATCTAAAGTGCTAAATGGTCGAAAATGGAGACAGCATCGCGCTGTCGCATTGATAATAGTAACTTTTCTGCACGTCTGAATACGAACCATTGCAAGATGCCGGCAGAGCTCAGGGCGCACCTTGTGTCGAACTGAACATTAGATCAACCAGCCAAAATTCTCCTGTTCAAATGCTTGCAGCGTGATAATTTGAAAAATGCTGGTGAAGTTACTCACTGTTTGGGCCGCAACAAGTTCTTTTTTAGAGAGAGGGGGGGGGGAGCCTGCGTCCACCCTGTTGTTTGCTCGCATATGCCCCTAAAATAAATGATTGTGCGAACGAAATAATGGAAAGGGCGCACGTGTGCGAGTAGATGTTTTAACCCTTTCAATTGTATTTTGCTCCTAAAATAAACGCAGGAACGTGTGAACGAGAGAAGGCGCAAAAGACAGTGTGCGCGTCCCGCACATAGAGACAGAGGCAGACAGACAAACAGTCGGGGGAGTTTTGAAATAAGATAAGCGTCGGGAGTATCGAGCGCTTCCACTGACGGAGAAGAGCTGGAGAGAAACTTTGGCGCTAGAATAGCTAATTCTCCGCTTAGCATAAATGCTAACAAACGCTCAACCTGTTAACTTTGTGAGAAGAAATAGCTTCGGTTTATACACCTATCTTGTAAGTACGTGGCTAGTACTGTTTATGTTACTCCTCCTGAGACCTTGGCAAGGGAGGGCACATGGCAGGCTCTCTGTGCGCTCACTTGCTCAACTGTCATCATCATCACGTCACGTCATGTGAAGTCAGTATTTTCTTGGACAGTCTCGGGGTGTAGCCTAGGTTTTTGATGTGCAAGCCTTCAATATTGCCAAATTGTTATTTAGAGGAAATGTGTTTGGTTGGCATCCACTCTTGTTCAGATTACTGAGTTGCTGTTACTGTGGTAGGCCTACCAAATGCAATAAAAAAAAGTGTAACCCATATGGGTAGTCTAATCATAGCCTCATAGGCTAGCGTACTCATATGCGAGTCATTGTATTTTCAGGGCAGAAGTGTAATTGCCTCTCTGGTCTCTCTTTTAAAAAATCTGCCCCCCTGACCAATTTCATCCCAGCTCCCTGCCAGATCATGAATATTTACCTATGTACCAGAATACATTTCAAGTTTTGCTTAATGGCTTAATCTGTGCATTTCATATTGGGAGGGGAATAGCCTATGTTCCTTTTTCTTCTCAGCAATTTTGAAGTGCATTAACATTGTACTTTTAAGATGTCCACAAAAGTAAAAAATGTCCCCCTCAGATAGTCTCAAAAAGCCCCATTTTACCTTCATTTTTAAAAAATTTGCGCACCGCAGAAGGGGGGGACGACCCCCCCCCCGTTCCTCCCTCATACTAAAAAATCCTGGAAAAAGCCCTGCAACTACATGCATAAAAATAGGCCGAAATCGCATTTTTTAAGGTTATTAGCAGTATTTTCTCTGTACCTGGATAACAAAAGGAGATAGCCACAATTAACCACAGTAAATATTCTTGTATGTACGATATTAACAAAATAAAAAAGGAATTTTGAAGCTGGCATTTTCAGGTGGTCAGATTCATTGCATCAAAATATATGCAAATTAGTGCATATTTAATTAGATAATAGCCTAATTAGCATATTTAAACATAAAATGTAGAAAACTTGTAATACATGTATTTCTCCAATTCATACGAGTAATCATCTGATAAAGTTTCATATTGATATCTGTAAGTAAAAAAAAAAACCCTATTCACCTACAGTGTCTCGCCTTATTTGTGGGATTGCTGTTATGAAAGGGTTAATTATTACCCCATATTGGGTTTGTTTCAATAAGGGCAGTGTTAAGGCAGTCCAATGTGAATGTTTTTCAGGTAATATAAGCAATTCGATACATTTTGTAACATTATTCACAGTAATATTAGGTGTCTTTAGTTTTTTGTCATAATTTGCATTTATGGGACAATAAAGGATCAAAATCTGGAAATGCTCAAGGGATATCGCCGGGCATCGTCTGAAATCTTGAAGACTTGCCTAAAATCTATAAGATAAAGCAAAAAAAAAAACTTTATCAAAGAAATCTGGGTTCAACCCCACGGCTCCCGGACTAACTAGGCTGCAGCCATATCTAGCCTGCGTGTCACCAGAGATTCTTTAAGTATATAGAGATATGCCAATGTAATAGGTTGCTATGGGCACCTAACATGACCAGGTTCCGGTCTGCCTAAAGGGGCGTATCATAATGCTCCTAGCATTGAATAGAACAGTCCTTAGGTCTGCCTAGGTCTGCCTAAAGGGGGATTTCCCCCCCTCCCCCTTGCAATAATAGAACCCGGAAACAATGGGCCAATGGAACCTCTCTCTCTTTACTCTCTCTGGTGTTACGTAATCCGGCCCTGGCTGTGAATGGCATGCCCATCTCACCTTCATCATGAGTACTACGGTGTTGAGTGCGATCAGGGACATGATGCTGTACTCGAACGGCGGGGAGACGACAAACTGCCACATGCGGTACTGGAAGCTCTGCTTGTTCTGAGGCATGTGGCGGGTCAGGGGCTTTGCATTGATAGCAAAGTCTATGCAGGCTCTCTGTGGAGAAAAGGAGTGACGGAGAATGTGTTGAGTTACATGGAATATTTAAACAACGTATCAGTGTTTGAAAATGTCATTCTGCATGTGAATAAATGTATTAGCAGAAAAGATATGCAAAGTTGCACTGTTCTGTTCCTTTCATGGTGCACTACAGTGTGTGAATGTGTGAATGAGAAAAGCTTTCAGATTAAGCAAAAGTGTCCAACAACATGCCACAGGAATGGCAGTAAAAAATTGCTAAATCGTTAGATTAAACTCTTTTAGTTATAGTCTAATAACTTAGCTCCAAAATATAAAGGAATCGTTCAGTTTGTGATACAAGCATGAAAATTGGTACACATATAGCCAAAGGTATTCCAAAAAGAAATGGATATGGAGCCATCGTGAATTTTCAACATGGTGGCCATGGCAGCCATTTTTCAAAATGGGCGCCAGCAACAATAGTTTTCTTGGATATAATATATTTTAGACATATTTACCATTCATACCACTTGGTAAATGTAATATGGATAATTGAAAAGTTGTCATGAATATTCAAGATGGCTGCCATTTTCAAGATGGCCGCTGTCACTTGTATGATTTATCTGATATAGGTGATATCGGTGTCAAATCAGTCATTTTTCATGATGCAGAATTCTAATTTGGAACTTTGGAATTAACCAGAAGCTTCCTTTTAGCTCATTCTATACTTGATATACAGTATAGTATCACTGTTTCTTTCAAAATGGCAGCCCATGTCAGATAGTCATACAATAGTGGAGTCTGTTAAGGGTTTTTACCATTACGGAACTGACAAAAGCACTTTGCATGGTGTTTCCTTATGGTATATGCTGTAATTCTAGGAGGCCTCCGAAAAAAAAAAAATCTACTATGTCATATACAATGTCATGTTGTGTAATGCATTACATTGTTATTACATGACATTATACTTAGCTGACAATGTTAATAGTCCCGAACTCAGCAGAGATGAAAGGGCAATGGTAGTCTGCTTGACCAGATTGATGAAAAGTGCAAAAATGTACATAGTAGTGGTGTGCATTGGCACTACCCTCACGATTTGATTACGATTTGGGAGGTAGCGATTCCATTCCATTCCATTCCATTCTACAATGCATTGCAATGCATTACATTTCTATTGAAAGTAAAGTAAATGTTTCATCAGTCATGATGAGGCAATACAAGTAGGCAGATACTGAGCAACATTTTTTGGCTGCTTTCTGTCAGTCTTGCAGTTTTCAATGCTTTGAAGTGCTTTTATTTAATTTAACATTCATTTGCTCCTGAAATATCCACGGAAGTAGGCCTAATTGAAACTTGAAAAAATGATTGCATCGATTATGGAACTGCATTGGCATTGAATTTAATTTTCCATTCCCTGCATTGCATTGCATTACCCAATCGATTATTGTAGTACATAGTGTGAAAGTATAAGTCTGTGCTTACATGCTTGACAGCAAATGTACCATTGTGAATGATTTGAGAAGATTCTTGGTCTGAATTCAAATGAACATTCCCCACACTAAAACTATGGTGAGAATAGACGACCGCTGCTAATGCTTGCTCAGCATCTGAATGGGGAAGTGTCAGTGCAAGATGATGTCCAAGGTAGCAGGTTCTCCATCCTCTGTTTTCCACAACAGATATTTTTTATTTGTATGAGAGGGTAAAAGTCAGGACCTCTCCATATGTATGAAGAACCCACAAGATCACCTAATTCTACATTCTCACAAGTAGCACTGTGCATATATTGAGTGCATTTCAGCCATCTTTATAATGGCATTACAGATTACTGTTGATACTGTTGATAAGTGTTGAGTAAGTATAGGCAGAGGTCAATTGTTTTTTCCCCTGAATTTGCAAACAAGTCCTCACCTAGTAATTGTGTCACACGTTGCATTACAGTAAGTCAGTGAGTACTTCAATTGCTAATTCAAAACAGACAGCTGATGGACAACATGTGCCACCCTTACCCACAGAAGAGAGAAATATCTAACATCTAATAACAAAATGCCACATGACTTAACATGAACTTGACATGAATGCCACATGACATAACCTTCAAGAGTTTGAGTGGCAACAGTAACATAAGTCATTCCCACTACACTTTTTTGGCTTTCTATTGTACATGACCTCAGAATGCTCTACATGTTTCAGTTCTATAATTGTACTGTGCAGTACACTACAGTACAGTACAGTAGCATAGTACGGTGCGGTATAGAAAAGTACAGTACAGTGCAGTACAGTAGCACACAGTACGGTGCAGTATAGAAAAGTGCAGTAGAGTGTAGTACAGTACAGCACAGTAGCATACAGTACGGTGCAGTATAGAAAAGTGCAGTAGAGTACAGTACAGTACAGTAGTATACAGTACGGTGCACTATAGAAAAGTACAGTAGAGTATAGTACAGTACAGTAGCATACAGTACGGTGCAGTACAGTATAGTACAGTAGCATACACTACGGTGCAGTATAGCAAAGTACAGTACAGTACAGTACAGTAGCATACAGTATAGTACAGTACTGTACAGTACAGTATTTCACATTACAGTACAGTATAGTAGAGTGTAGTACAGTACAGTTGTGTACAGTACAGTACAGTAGCATACAGTACAGTACGGTATTTCACATTACAGTACAGTATAGTAGAGTATAGTACAGTACAGTACAGTACTGGGTCGTAAGGAAGCAGCGTTCTAAATTTCATGCTGTTTTCAGCTCCGTAACCGCAATGGCCTTTTCTTGAAAATGGCGGCCATCTTGAATATTCATGACAACTTTTAAATTATCCATAAGACATTTACCAAGTAGTATGAATGGTAAATATGTCTAAAATGTCATATTATATCCATCACTCGCAAGAAAACTGTTGTTGCTGGCGGCCATTTTGAAAAATGGCTGATATGGCCACCATGTTGAAAATTCACGATGGCTCCATATCCAGTTCTTTTTAGAATGCCTTTGGCTACATGTGTATCAATTTTCATGCTTGTATCACAAACTGAACGATTGTTTTGGTAAGCCACTGCACTATTAGCTCTTCTCTCTTTGTGGAATTAGCACATTATGTCTGCTAACAGACCTCAGTACACACTTACAGTACACACCTGTAAACGCAACACAACAACATACGTACCTCGTTCTTTTCCAGACTGTAATCCTCCATCATCTTGTCTCCTTGCTCTTGGAAGGTGATGATGATCAGAGCCACGAAGATGTTGACGAAGAAGAAGGGGAAGACAACGAAGTACACCACGTAAAAGATGGACATTTCCATCCGGTACCCCGGGCTCGGGCCCTGGTTCTCGTAAGTGGAGTCCACCGAGTTTTTTAACACCCTGTAGTGGTGAGGAGGGGGAGGAGGAGGAAGAGAGAGGAGAGAAAAGGAGAGATGGGAGGAAGAAACATAGTGTTGAGGGGGTGTAGAGAGGAGGAGAGAGGAGAGGGAAAGATGGGAGGAAGAAACATATTGAGGAGGGGGAGTAGAGAGGAGGAGAGAGGAGAGGGAGAGATGGGAGGAAGAAACATATTGAGGAGGGGGAGTAGAGAGGAGGAGAGAGGAGAGGCAGAGATGGGAGGAAGAAACATGAGGAGAGGCAAGAATACAGAAACCGAGAGAGGAAGAGAGGAAGAGAGGGAAATTGGAGGAAAGAGAGAGAAGCACATGAATGGTTGGGGAAATTAGCTATTCCAAAATGTTTTGTTCTTGGATTTCATGATACAATTTTTTGTCATTTCTGTTAATGCTAAAGCTAGGTTCACACACGTCGCTACTAGTTACTCGCTCTGCGAATGAAGTCAACAGAATGTCAATGTGTTCCAGCGAGACATGCAGGCAAGTAGGCGAGTACTGTACAAGCGATGCGATATGGGTGGATACCGAGTTGAAAATATTTGAACTTTGAGCGAGGCAAGTAAGCGAGTAACCAATTGGAATGCAGAGCTCGGTACGTCTCGCCTGTACATTGGCAGTTAAAGCCGCGGGAACTTCCAGCGAACGTTCCATTAGAGAATGGTGAGTAGGCGAGCAGCGATGTGTGTGTACGTAGCTTAAGGCTGATGTCTGTGACTATTTTGAACGTCTCATATGTGGTTGCATGCATGTGTGTGTGTGTGTGTGTGTGTGTGTGTGTGTCTGCGTGTGTGCGTGCCTGCGTGCATGCGTGCATGCGTGCATGCGTGCCTGCGTGCATGCGTGCCTACGTGCATGCGTGTGTGTGTGTGTGTGTGTGTGCGCGGGAACTTCCAGCGAACGTTCCATGAGAGAGTGGTGTGTAGGCGAGCAAGCGAGAAGCTAGTAAATAGCAGCGATGTGTGTGTACGTAGCTTAAGGCTGATGTCTGTGACTATTTTGAAAGTATCACATGTGGTTGCATGCATGTGTATGTGTGTGTGTGTGTGTGTGTGTGTGTGTGTGTGTGTGTGTGTGTGTGTGTGTGTGTGTGTGTGTGTGTGTGTGTGTGTGTACGTGTGTGTGTGTGTGTACGTGTGTGCACTGCGCGTGAATGCGTGCCTGCGTGTGTGTGTGTGTGTGTGTGTCTGTGTCCATACTCACGTCGGCCACCCCTCTCCAGTGGACACAGTAAAGAGAGTTAGCAGGGCCCAAAGCACGTTGTCGTAGTGAAAATCGTACTTCTTCCATTCCCGCTTCTGCGCCTTCACCTCATCATTGCCATTGTACACCAGGTACTCTCCCCTGCAGAAGCACAACACAAAGTCAACGCCACACAATTAGGCCCCTCGATTAGCCCCATCTAAATAGTCCATTGTACCCCATGGGGGTATGCTAAAACCCTGGTTCAGTAGTGAACCAGGTTAACGTAAAGGGACACTGTGCAGGAAATGGTCAAAAAAGGTACTGCAACTATGCTGCTCATTGAAACTGGGCTGGCTATCACCAAATTTGATATTTACATGAAAGTTTACTAAGTAATAAACAAATATTTTCTAGTATGGTCCAAGTAGAGTCATTTTTGCAGCTAAAAATGGCTATTTTTGGAAATTCGAAATGGCGGACCATGGAGAAGATCCCCCTTTTCATGTATGAAAAGTGCTATTTTTCCGGACATAATGAATACTTAGAATTTGATGGTGGTGGTAAGTATTCATGAAAAAGGTAACGTTAGTGAATGGGCAGCATGAATTCTGGAAATAAACAACTACAAATCTCACACAGTGTCCCTTTAACCTTGTTGTAGAAGGAAATCATCTCATAGAAGGGCCTGGAGTCCTCATTTTTTCAACTAAATGATGCCTGCAGGGACGTATATCTATTAGCAGGTTTACCACTACCTGTAGGTTAACTACGACTGGTTTACCATGTTCTTAGTATACTCCACACTTTCCCCTGCACAACCACAATACCACAGAAATAGTCCCATATAGTCCCATCTAAAAAAGCACCTGTATCTTTTTTTGTCTGGACCACTCAAACAGTCCCATCAAGACTGGCAATACTTTAAAAGAGTGTTTCACTTGCATGTCCATGTACATTACATGGTGTCTCTGTGTATGTATTGCTCTCTGGAGATTAGTACATATTTGCTGTTGTACAAGTCCCCTGCACAACAAACCACAAGACAGTCCCAATCCAGTAATCTCCTAGTCCAATGTGAATAGTCCCCGTGTTTTGCGAAACGAGTTATTTCGCTATGATGATGTTACTAGCATGTTGTTAACATTGGTATTGCCGCTATAGCGGTCATTACTATGTTATTAGCATGCTATTAGCATGCTATTAGCGCTTATTAGCGCTTCTTAGCGGCCAGAGGGGTGCCACATGGGGCGCAAATCAGTGTAGGATTGCTCCTGCTTCCTTGTGTGTGTACTGTATGTGTTGCACTGTACGTGTAGTGTACGCATGCTTCTCTCACCGGCAGTCGCTCTCAAACTCCTTGGACTCGTCCGTGCAGTAGAAGAAGCGGCCTTTGAAGAGCTGCACGGCCACCACAGCGAAGATGAACATGAACAGCATGTAGACAATCAGGATGTTCAGCACGTTCTTCAGGGAGTTCACCACGCAGTCAAACACGGCCTGTAGGGGGCAACGCAAGCAAGAGGAGCTCAGTACACACACAGACAGTCAGACAGACACACAGACACAAAAACACAGACACATGCATGGACACACGCACAGTCGCACACGCACACACACTTACACATACACACACACACTTACACACACTCATACACACACACTTACACACTTACACACTTACACACTTACACACACACACACACACACACACACACACACACACACACACACACACACACACACACACACACACACACACACACACACACACACACACACACACACACACACACACACACACACACACAAAATGACCTTTAGCTTGGGCAGTCTTTTGATGGTCTTGAGAGGTCGCAACACCCTCAGCACTCTGAGTGACTTGATTGTGCTGATGTCTTTCCCTTTGCTGCTCCCTCTGGTGGTAGGCAGAAGAAACAACAACATAGTCAAAAACACCAATGACAGAAAACGGGGAGTGCAGTGTTGGGGAGTGCATTTTAGGTCAATTCTTTTTTTCAATCTCCTTCATGCCAACAGGCAAGTGAATAAAAAAAAGGTATCAGAGAAGGTAAGACATCATTATTTAGGGTTTTTTGTTAGAATGCACACTGCAGTGGGCTATCGTCTACGCGCTCAAACTCTTTTGATTTTCTCTCTTGAAGACAAGACGGGGAAAAAAAGGGAAAATATTCTTGGGGGGAAAAAATCATTACATCATGTCTGGTTTCATCACAGATGCTTTCGTCAATGCCGTGTCATGACACATCCAATAGTAACCATTGTTAACCATCAGGCATTGTCAGACACAATGCCCAGCCAAACCTCTTTCTTTCTTTTTTGCTTGTTTGTTTTTTTTGCGTCGAAACGCAAAAGGGGGGGTGGGAGCGGTTATGGGGGAATAAGGGTGGGGGGGTGGGGGGGGCAGTGTTCAGTGGTCTGTATGTTGTATTGTGTTGCTGTTAGTATGAGGAGTGAGTCAGAGCGGGGGGTGGGGGGTGGGGGGGGGGGGGGTTGGTTATACCACAGTACATCTCACATGGAGGGAGGGCTTGTAAGAAGATTTCAAAAGGTAGGGAGGCGAAATCAGGCAAAGAAAACGGAACGTTTTTTTTCTTTTTTTTAAGGAATTTAATTCTCTCACATTCTGCCAAAGAATGTGAGATGATGATGGTGGGGGAGGGAAGAGAACATAGACTCCCTTTTGCGCATTACAGCCAGGAAACGGGAAATGGTGTAGGGCACAAATTTTTCCTTCACTCTTTGCTTTATCACTCAGGCCATTGTGTGTCTCTGTGCTTGTCTGTACTCCAAGACAAAGACAATTGTCGGAGAATATTTCAAGGCAGCTGAGAATGGGTGGTAGTGAGCGTGAAGGGGCCATCGATTCCATCTTGTGATCTGGAGTTTTTAAAAAATGACCTGGCTAGAGGGAAAAAATATGAATAAAACAGGGCCACCGTAAGACGGTGTAACGGCTATAGACACTCAATCAAGCGGCTCTAGTCCATCCATTGTCCTTAACTATGAACTATGGGAGTTCATGAGAGGAAGGAAGAGGACAAACCAACCGATGGACGATTGACTGAGTGTGAGCCTTGGCGCTGGGCCCAGAATTTTCTATCGATAATCAATCGAGGACAGCCTACAATGCAGAAGAACTGGAAGGCAGTTTAATCTAAAGAAAAAAAACGACCCAGACTACTTCAGTCCAAGACCGTAGAATTTCAAGACTGTGTTAGTTCCGAGGAGTAAGTCTGAGGTCTTCAGAGGTGACATTATTCAATAGGTCAAAATGTCACTGGCCCTCCCAATGTAGGGTTAAAGTAAGAAGACCAAAAATGGTTGGCGTCTGCGCCTTAACTTTGAATCGTGTGTTGCTTGGTGCGACTGCTCACCAAAAAATCATCGGAAAAAGATGGAGCTACAGACATTTCCATCTAGTCCACCTAGTCCTGGAGACATTGATAATGGACTAGGTCCGAAACGCCTGTAGCTCCAGCTTTTTCCTATGACTTCGTTTGTAACTTGTCGGCCACAATACACTTTTTGAACTTGAAAGCCTTGTGTGCGCCTCATCTTTTTTCTGACAGTCCGGGTTACGGTAAGAGTAAGATGTGGTTTAGGGATCAATTGCGAGAGGGGGATTTGGTAGCCCTTTCCAGAGATGCTTCCAAAGGACTGACCAAGTAAGGTTATGATGACTGTCAACAGGTGTCAGTGTTGACCAAGATGTTTGTTTTGATGAGCAACCGGGGTGGAGGAGGAGGGGGGGCATCATATAAAAAGAAAGAAAGAGAGAGAAGCCTTCGTGCGAGAGAAGGAGAAAGAGCCGTAGAGTGTGGGGTGCCGGTCGGCGATTAAGAGGAGTTAAAAAAAGGGAGGAAAAGGGAAAGTAAGGAGGAGGTAAAAAAAACAACGAGGGATGCCGTGCGACGGGTGAGTTTGAAAAGGGGGAAAACTTTACCGCGTGAGGCTCCTGTTTCATCATCAATGGCGGAGATACGAGAAATGATCAGAGACAGCAAGAAAAGACAGTACAAGAAGAGGATAGAAGGGAGAAAAAGAGAGACGGAGAAAGAAAGAAAGAAAGAAAGAAAGAAAGACAGACAGAAAAAGGACATACAAACATACAAACACAGAGAAAGAGAGAGAGAGAGAGAAATAGAGAGGAAGAAGACAAACGGACACATAAAAAGAGGGGGAGGGAGTTTTGGTGGTGAAGAAGAAACATCCAGATGAGAGACAGAAAAAAAGGATTGTAAAATAAAAAGGGGAACTTGGTGTAGGCTGCTAAAAAGAATAAATAAAAAAGGATATTTGTCACCATCTATCCACTTACCTTCACACCCCTGAATAGGCCGTTCTTATCGTATCACACAACACTCTAGCCTTACAGTACAGACTTTGCTTTACATCGATGTTAGAATGACTGGAGGCTACTTCATTAACAAATTCTTACATGCGTTAATGATTATCTCTAGTGGAAACGCGTTTGCCTTTGGGGGTAATTGATGCTTTCAGGGGGACACACTTCATGCTGATAGCCTGCGTGTGCACATCATGTACAGATAATCATGTTTAAAGATGTAGATAAGTTAATTGCTGTGGCCTTGCGTAGTTGTTTTTTTTCCTTCGGGCAAAGTCATCCGAAATGTAAAAAAAAAAAAAGAAAAGGGAAAAGAAACAAAAAAAAAACAAGAGTCAGAATCTGCACTGCTACATGGAAAGAAATTCTGAGGCGTAAATTTTTTTTTTTTGAAAGATGTGTTCTCTAGGAGTGGTCTATGGAGAAACAAGTTTGCTACAAGTACTAAAGGCAACTCCCATGACCTTTTGAGGTCCCAAGCAATCTGTTTTTGATACCGTGGTTGATATCGAAAACAGGTGAGTATTGCATGTGTTGAGAATATCTTTTGCTTCTCCACACACAGTCACTCCTACGAACACCACCATAGGGACAAGGTGATGAACCTTGGGTCAGTCAGGGCCAACTCTGGTATCGACTGTAGCTGTCTTTTTTTTTTTTTTTTTTTTTACAGCAGCATGCATGCTAGCCCAAAGCTCACAGTGAACGTGAGTTGGCAGACATTTTTTTTGTACTTTTTTTTGTCTGGCAGCCCTTCCTGGCACCTTGTCCTGACTGGATCGATAGCCGAGGAGTTGCTCCTGTCCCACTTGCTATAGATTGGGACATCCCTCTGTAGCCCAGGGAGTTGTGGAGACAACTCCTCTTACTCGCTCTCGTACCCATCTGACAGTCCAAGGAAGTGAAGGGCACACCGCAAAAAAATGGCATATGCAATAAAATAAATACAAGACGCGGACGGACACAGCATTGGTCAAGTCAGTGGCGGACTGGATCCACATTGGCTGCCAGTTTAAAAGACGAGGAAACATTACCCCAAAACAACAACAACAACAACAAAGAACTGGGTCAACGGACATGATCAGGCAGGCATCTCCGGATCTGTCTATTCTAGCGGAACCCAAACCCAAAGCTAGCCGTAAGCATAGTTGCTTGGATGGGGGCATGCATGCTAATGTTGATTATAATGGTGGTGTCATTCAGATCTGAAAATAAGTAAGTAAATAAAGAGGATGCTAGTCGAGCAAGCATTTGTTGAGTCTAGCTACCACTACACTGTAGTACTGTTCTTTACCAGTGTCGGACACACGGCTAACATCCTTTATGCTAGTTTATGCAAAGCATGCATTCCTACTCTTTGGTTTGGTGTACATCTTCTGCAAGAGCTCACAGAGAAAGATAACTCGGACATGGGGAAATTGTGAAAGACATGAACACAAAAAAAGACATAAATGATCTGAATGAAACCTGCAACTAAGCTATCCCTTCGTTTAGCACCTTACCTTTCTTTTCTTCCTCTTTCTATCCCTCTCTCTTACCTTCCCTCTCTCTCTATCTCCTCTTTCTCTCCCTCCCTGATCCATGACTCAACAAATGGAAGCACCATACAAGTAGGTGAGCATCTGTTTTTTTTTCCTTGCCAGCCTCAAGCAGATGGGAGGATGATGGTGGAGGGTAAAAAATAGGGATGCGGAAAGGGAAAGGATGACTGTGAATGAAAAGCTGACAAGGAGGGGTAAATAGGAAGGTATGGACAGAGGAGGGAGGAGAGGAGGGAAAGATAAGGTAGGGTAAGGGGCAGGGGCTGGGGCTTGGGTGTTCAAGGTAATGTGAGGGGTGGGTGGAGTGGAGTGATTTTTCAATGTAAAAATTGCAAAAAAAAAGTTTTTTTTTTGCTTTTGCTTTTTTTTTGCTTTTTTTTGCTTCATTTTGCGACTTATCAGCCTGTCTCCAGCAGTCCAGGTCTGATAAGTTCTCTATTTAAAAAAAAAAAGAGCCATTCATATCGACATCCCGTGTATGCACTGACGTGTGTGGATACACTGGTGGTATATAGCATATGTACAAGCTTCCTCAGTCACTCATAAACGTTCTGTCAGCGATTTTGCTACCGTGCACTGTAATTTCCTTTAACGCCACAGGGAGCTACAGCCATGTAAATGAAATAAAAACAAACAATAAATATCGTGCCATACGTGCGAGTGCTTTTAAAAATAAATAAATAGTAGCGCTCTGGCCATCATGCTAATGTAGCTTTATTTTCAAACATGGCCAAGGCAAACTGATCCAGAACCAGTTTCTGGTGGCTTTCGCCGTAATGGACATGACTTAATGAAAAATCGGGCCTCTTGATGAGGTTTTGCTTGGTTTGGATGCTCACTCAACAAAGCCAAGCAGAGAGGGTACAAGTCCAACTAGTTCCTTCTGTCCTGTCCTGTGGCCTATGTCCTCAGTGTCGCCCCACCTCCGTGGAGAAACGAATGATGACTCTGCTCTTAAAAACAACACAGAGTACATTTTTGGGGGCATTTTCCCATTCAACATTTTGACTGCAGATGAGAGAATGATTTTGAATCGTGCTTTAGCAAAATACTGAATAAAAACTGGTTGTCCATGATGTCATGCTTTACGTCGCAAGGTCAGAGGACACGGGAGAGGACGGGAGGATGTACTTCGGTTTGCACCTACAAGAGAGGCACCTACCTTGGGAATCCCAAAAAGAGGAAGTCATCAAAGCTCATCAGAGTGATTTACATCTGGGGAACAATGCACTAGTGTGGTTGAACCATTGTTGTGGTGGTGGCTGTACCCATTGCACAGCCGTTGTTGTTAGCATGTTAGCATGCAGAGGTCACAGGTCAATTAAATGCTAATGCACAAACAGCGGTTGACACTTTGAGCAGAGGTTTCTAGTGAAAATCCCCCTCAGTTGTCTGGAAAGCTACGGCTGTTGTCCAGGCATCCGAAGTACAGTAGCAGTAGGACAGTGATTAATATGAAGTTAGTCTGCAATTAGAGATTAGCATTAGATATTAGCATTAGCGGCAGCGCCGTAAATTCCAAGCATTCCACATCATTTTTTTTAAGGCTGCAAGGAAAGGGAAAGCTAGTCCTGGATCAGTGTTGAGAAGGCAAAAATGAGATTCATTCATTTGGGCACATTCTCCTTAACAGCAGCCATGTTGAAGGAATGATGGCAAAATGCTCAGAGACATGAACCATTAGCTATAGAAATAATCAATAACGTTTTGTGTATGTCAAGCCTTTCCGGGTTTTTTTGTTTGTTTGTTTGAACACATGCACAAAAAATTGACTCCCGTAGACACATGCTTGTACACTCACATCCTCTTCACATTTCATCTACACTCACACTCACACTCACATGCACACACACACACACACACACACACACACACACACACACACACACACACACACACACACACACACACACACACACACACACACACACACACACACACACACACACACACACACACACACACACACACACACACACACACACACACACACCAACAAAAACAGAACTGGACATTGGGATAATACAATATTTCGGTTACCTGAGTTTACAGAACAGGACGAACTACAGTGCAACATCAGACATGCGCTGATCCAGCAGTGACTGAGGAGGGTTGTATATACACCTAAGCGACACCACCATCTTACACAGACAAAACAAAAAAGCATGTGTACTTTTTGTACATGTGCATGCATGACTGACAACCACACATTCACACGCACAAACGCACATACTGTACACTACACGCATCAACACACATTGTATCCACACATTTTGGCATACACAGTCTAGCTCAGTTAGAAGCACACTTGTCTTGACAATCTTGTGAGAAAAACAAAATCAATCCACCCCTACGTACTCATACCCATGCGATATGCACATCATTTTTTCGCATACAAACTAAACCCACACCCAAACCCTCCACCTAATACCCACAAATGCCGTGCAAGGTGGACAGGGAGAAGAAAAAGAAGGAGAAAAAAAAGTAAGGAAAAATTCAGACGAGGAAAAAGAAGGCATGGACCAACCAACCGGAATACCTGGCCAGGTTTTTGCTGCTCCGTGATTGGGAGAGGTAGTACGAGTACAAGAAGGAAAGGAGGAGGTGGTGGAGAAGGAGGACAGAGGAGAAAGAAGAAAGGAAGGAAAGGAGAGGAGAGGCAGGTGGACAGGTAGGTGTAGGAGTCGGACTGGCCGGTGGTGGGGTAGTGGGGGAGTAGCAGCAGTTGTAGCCTGGGCACTTAAGGGTTAAAGGTGGCCTGGGGAACCCTCACCCCCACTGCCAAGAGAGCCATGAGGAGGGGGTTGGGGGCAGTGGCATTTTAGGGGGGGGATAGTGGGACAAGGGACAGTGGGATGGGAGGACAGAGGACAGTGGGACAAGGGATAGCAGGAGGGACAGGAGGCAGTGGGGCAGATAGAAGGACAGGAAGGGAGGAGTGAATGAGGGAGAAGGAGAAACGTTGTGGAGATGGCAGAGGAGTGTTAGAGGTGGAATGGGTGGGGATGGGGCAGGGATGAAGTGGTGACAAGTGTCGAAAAGAGACGAAAAAGAGGACGGGCTGGGCAGAGGTTTAGACGAGCATGAAACTTAGAGAGGGAGATGGTGGAAATGTGACAAGAGGATGGATGATGTGAGGAGAGAGAGAGAGAGACTATGACAAGATAAGAGCTGTCGAGGAAGAGGGCAACTTCTGCCAAACTCCCTTCCTGGATGTCAGATGGACAGAGATTTCTCGTCGGCGTAATGCACAAATGTGTGTGTGAAGATGGTTGGACATGTAGGGGATAGAGAGAGAGAGAGAGACAGACAGAAGGACAGGAGAAAAAAAATGAACAGCACAGAAATAGAGAGAAAGGAATAAGACGACAGCCAGTGCCCAAGACCTGACAGACGAACTGGTCATGGGTGCTTGTTGAAAAACTGAAACAGACAGACAGACAGGCTGAAAGAGAGAGACTGGAAGACAGTGGAGAGATGGAGGATCAGCTTTGGAGGCGGAGATGACATAGTAGATGGCGAAGTGTTAGATTTGAAAGAGTAGTAGTATCATGGGGTGGCAGGAAAGAAAAGAGGCGAGACAGATAAGAGGACAAAGAAGGGGAAGGGAGAGGAAAAGGGAAGAGGAAAGGAGGAAGACAAAAGACAAGGAAAAGAAGGAATAGTAGAGAAAAGGAGGAGGAGGATAAATAAGAGGAGAAGGAGAGGAGGATGAAGAAAAAAGAGAAAGCGTTGCAGGAGGAGGAAAAATTGAAGAGGAGGAGGAGGGAAAAGACGAGGAGAGGAAGAGGGAAAAGACGACGAGAGGAAGAGGAGAAAAGGTGGACAGAGGACAAGGACAGAGGAAAAGATGAGAAAAGGAAGAGGAGAAAGAGACATAGGACAATGAAGAGGAGGAGGAAAGGAGGAAGAGATGAAGAGGTGGAGGGGGAGGAAGAGGAAGGGTTTTGGGGGACAGGAGCTAAAGGGAGAAGGAGAAGAGACGAAGAGGAGGACAAAGAAAAAAAGAGAGCATGTAGGAGGAGGAGACATGGGTACGATAAGGCAAAGACGGAAAAAAGAAAGAAGGAAGACAAAGAGTAAGAGGGACGAAGAAGAAGAAGAAGAGGAGGGAAAAGGTGGAGGAAGAGGAAGGGTTTCTGGGGCGGTGGGGGGCTGGGCGACTTACGTGAAGGCGAAGGCCACCAGGGCACCACTAACCACTACAAAGTCCAGGATGTTCCACAGGTCGCGGAAGTAGGAGCCCTGGTGCAGGAAGAGCCCCAGCACCACCATCTACAGCAAAGAGACCGCGTCAGAGAACAGGAGACACTGTACACTCTACTGTAAACACCACGGTACCGTACTGCATTGTACTGTACAGTACTGTACTGTAAACGGGTCATTGACATATTTTACAAGCAGACGTCTGGGTGGTCCAACCACAGCTACTGTACTACCGTATTGGATAAGGGTCAATACAATTTTAGCAATAGCACACGTCACACGTCAGGGTGGTGCAACCACAGCTAATGCCACTATTGTATGAATTAAATTGTTGTTGTTTTTATTATTGAGTTATCTAAGAAGCATATTCATTGCAGTACATTGATTACCAATTACTAATTATTTATGGACATTAGCTGTGGTTATACCACCTGACGTCTGAGCCCAAAACGACGTCATTGACCCATGAATAAAATCATTTTTTGCCTTTACCCAAAAAGCATATTCATTGCTTGTACATTCATTTTCAAATATTAATTGCCATAACTGTGGTTGTGCCACCTGACGTCTGCTTCTAAAAAAGTAAATGACCCACACACACATACCACACATTCATACTGAACACACACAACTAGCCTGGTCTTACCATACTTTCATACGGATTTCAGGACTGTCCACGTTAAAATCCACGGTTACAAGGGGAGCACCATTACTATTTTGCAAGCGGTTTCTACATTTAGCGGTTGCTAAATCATGCCGAATGGCTATTCGCAGCTTAACCGGAACTAACAGACTGGACATTCTGTTAGAGCATGACAAACGGCGAAGAAATGGGCAGGGTTATAATGTGGATGAGACACGCCCAAATATAATCCGGAACCACTAAATAGAACAAGATTTTTGTTTTTACCTATAGGCCAGATTTGAAATATGACGTTTAAATGTAAAAACGTATTTTTACGTTGTTGGTATACAAGCATGGGCGTGAAAAACGTATTATTACGTCGTTGGTACTCAATGTGTTAATAATTCAGAATTAATCAGTTTACTTTTAATCGAGTTTACTTTGATCTTTCCTTTAATTCCGAATTAAGAGGTGTTTACATAACGTTTTCGAAGCTGAATAAAGCTTAATTCAGAATTAAAGTTAGTTAATTCCGAGTTAAATATCTCATGTAAACATACGTAGCAAATCACACAACGTTAGCTCCAGAGCTAGCAAAAACAGAAACAATTACTGGTGGGAGGGGTGAACTGTGTGGAAGTTTGAAACGTGTGTCTGATTTTACCTGATTTTCTACCATTTTTTATCGTTAACCTTTAGTCGTTGACATTAAAGAAAAGATTTCTAGTAGGAGGGAACTCCGTTGTAATGTACAAGGCGCCCCACCCCTCATCCCTTCGTATTCGCTGATTCGCCGGTTGTCTGGCAGCAAGTGTGAGGAAGAAGGAAGTATAAATGATGGTAGCGTGCGGATTGCAAGGCCAGGCTAGGCAACACACCACCACACCAAACACATGTTCACATGTACACACAGCCATCAACAGCAGAGATAGGGCATTAGGTAGGGGGTACTGCATACACACACACACACACACACACACACACACACACACACACACACACACACACACACACACACACACACACACACACACACACACACACACACACACACACACACACACACACACACAGTAGGAGGCAAAAGGGGTCAACAGGACCAAAACACACACCCACACACACACACAAGCACACACACACAATTACACGCACACGCACAGTATGTACACTACACATGCAATACCAAACTGCACATACAACACCACACACAACAGAGGGATAAGCCCCCACACTGATTGCTGTACATCTTGCACGCGCGCACACACACACACACACACACACACACACACACACACACACACACACACACACACACACACACACACACACACACACACACACACACACACACACACACACACACACACACACACGCACACGCACGCACACGCACGCACACACACACACATTTAACACTTCTGCTACGTGGGCCCTCATGCCCCTGCCTCACCTTTATAAGCATCTCAAACGTGAACACACAGGTGAAGACGTAGTCAAAGTAGCGCAGGACCTGCAAAGACCATCAACCACCAACACCGTCAATAGCAGCTCAGCCAACATGCACAATATCCACAGGGGAGAACAGAAGAAGACAGGACAGAGAGAGAGAGAGAGAGAGAGAGAGAGAGAGAGAGAGAGAGAGAGAGAGAGAGAGAGAGACAGAGAGAGAGAGACAGAGACAGAGACAGAGACAGAGACAGACAGAGAAGAAGAACAGAGAGAAGAAAAGTAGACGGTGTGGAGAGAGAGAGAGAGAGAGAGAGAGAGAGAGAGAGAGAGAGAGAGAGAGAGAGAGAGAGAGAGAGAGAGAGAGAGAGACAAACAGACAGACAGACAGACAGACAGACAGACAGACAGACAGACAGACAGACAGACAGACAGACAGACAGAGGAAGGGTTCCCTGCCAAATTGACAGGGGCAGACAGTAGGGATGCAAAAGGTATAAAGTGTGCCACGAATCGATATGATTCAAGTGTTTTTTGGGGCACGGATACGATTACAAATCAGTTTTTTGCTCTTGGCATTTGTTTCCAAGCTAACAAACATAAACACACAAACAAAAATTAAATCAGTGAAACACGGATGAACATGGCTCTTTTAGCATTGTATCCACATCTGTTCAGTACAGCCAGCATGGGTTGTTACGCTCATTGCGGCTACCGATACAAATCAGATACAGATTGCATTCCAAGCAGGCAGCTTGACTGTGTACACTGGCAAAGGGTGGAGAGGCGGGGGTGGGGTAGGGGAAAGGGACCACACTAAGAGACTGACGCACGTCAAACACTGACAGACAGCACAGACAGGCAGACAGACAAACAAAATGACAGACAGGCGCGCAGCCATAGGAGTCATAAAATGGGACCTTACGAAGAGACTAGGACGCCGACTGACACAGCCCCACCACCCCGTCTCAAATGCGAGGACATCACAGAGAAGAGACAGGGGACAGGGGACAGCAGGGCAGAGACTGACATCCCAATGACCCAAGGACAGACAAGATGGATAGACAGACAGAGAGACAGACAGACAGACGGAAAGAAAAGAAACAAAGAAATAAAGAAAGAGGGAAACGTTTCCGTGGTGAAAGGAAGGGAAGAAAGGAATGAGGGAATGAGGGCACTGCGAAGTGGGCCGTGTGTCACATGATTTTCAGGGATAGACAACATCGCCACACAGGACACAGATGCAGGTTCACAGCTGGGTAAGACAGCCGACAGACAGAGAGGCGCTGTTTCGGGCTGACTCTGACCAGACAGCGTCCTCAGACAGACAGACAGACAGACAGACAGGACAACAGACAGAGAAAAGAGAGGGATAGGGCGATGTGGGGTACTTCGTGTTGTTTCGGGGTGACTGGAGACAGACGGGACAGACAGGCACGTAGGGACAGATAAACCAACATAGATGTTTTAAAAAAATAGGGAAAAGACGGGACAAAGAGGGGGTGGGGGTGGGAGATGGATGGGGCGCTTAATGCTGTTCCTGGCCATCCTCAGAAAAACAGATAGACAGACAGACATAGACAGATAGACAGGAAAACAGACAAGAGAAAGAGAGGGATAAGGTGAGGAGGTGGGGGTTTGAGATAGGGCGCTTAACGCTGGTCCGGGGTGACTCTGGCCAGACGCCATTCTTCTTAGACAGATAGACAGACAGACACAGACAGATAGACAGGAAAACAGACACGAGAAAGAGAGGGATAGGGCGATGAGTTTGTTCTGGGGTGAGACAGACGGGTTCCTCAGATAGATAGACAGACACAAACAGATAGACAGGAAAACGGACAAGAGAAAGAGAGGAATAGGGCGATGGGGGGACATAGGAGGGTGGCGCCTCACGTTGTTCCGGGGTGACTCTGGCCAGACGCCATTCTCCTTAGACAGACAGACAGACAAACACAGACAGATAGACAGGAAAACAGATACGAGAAAGAGAGGGATAGGGCGATGGGGGGACATAGGAAGGAGGGGGGGCTACCTCACATTGTTTAGAGGTGAGACAGACGGATTCCTCAGACAGATAGACAGACACAGACAGATAGACATGAAATCAGACAGAGAAAAGAGAGCGATAGGGTGATGGTGTGCCTCATGTTGTATCGGGGGGACGTAGGGACAGATAAACCGACAAACATTCAAAAAGAAAATGGGGATAGGGTTAAGAAGGGATAAAGAGGAGGTGGGGTTGGGAGATGGGGCGCCTCACGCTGTTCCGGGGTGACTTGGGCCAGACGACGCCATTCTCCTTAAACAGACAGACAGACAGACAGACAGACAAACAGGAAAACAGACACGAGAAAGAGAGGGATAGGGCGATGGGGGGACATAGGAAGGAGGGGGGGGGGGCTACCCCACATTGTTTAGAGGTGAGACAGACGGATTCCTCAGAAAGATAGACAGACACAGAGAGACAGACAGACAGACAAACACAGACAGATGGACAGGAAAACAGACACGAGAAAGAGAGTGATGAGGGAAAAGGGGGGGGGGGGGGGGGATGGGGCGCCTCACGTTGTTGCGGGGTGACTCGGGCCAGACGGGGTCCTCGGCGGCCAGCGCAATGCTGCTCATGGCGATGACGGACAGGATGCACATCTCAAAGTAGCGCAGCGTCAGGATGTAGTGGCAGCACTTGCGGAACCTGTGGAGACACACACGTGCACATACAGTACAGTACACGGGCATGAACGCATGACACACAGACACACAAAGGCATTCGCACACGCATGCACACACACACACACACACACCCGCACACACACACACACACACATGCACAGGCATTCGCACACGCATGCACACACACACACACACACACACACACACACACACACACACACACACACACACACACACACACACACACACACACACACACACACACACACACACACGCAGGCATTCGCACACGCATGCACACACACACACACCCACACAGCCACACACACACACACATAACCCACACAACCCAACATTCACACAAATATCACTGTATCATCCGTATCAATATAAAATGCTTGTGTATTAATATATATTGGAGGAAGGGCAGTAAGCGCACACACACACACGCACACGCACACGCACACACACACACACCTTGCTCTTGTCATATGTCATCCACTCCACTCCAATCATTACACAGTCAAAGACACTGTGTACATTGCACATATAGGTAGCGATGACACTGACGGATGCAGTACTGTAGTGTAGTGTATTGTAGTGTAGAGTAGCCCAGTGGTTTTCAAAGTGGGGGCCGGGTACCCCCGGATGGCCGCAAACGATGTCAGGGGGGCCGCGGCAGGTTGGCAGGAAAAATATTGCAAAATAAATGAATAATTTGATCAATTGAATACCTTAAGTAGCTAAAACGAACCAACAATAAGCCAAACAATTCCAGTGTAATCAGTTTCCTCTGTTGGCCTACAATGTTCATATGTCTACCCAAGTAAAAAAAAAGTGTACTTAATATATACTTAATAAGTACGTTTTATTGTATTTAAAGTGTACTTCAAAAGTGTGTATTTAAAGAATGTTATTTTGGGACAACTTATAGTATACTTAAATGTACTTGAAATATAATTAAGTAGAGCTTAAACACATTTTAAGTTGACTTTTTTGTACTAAAATTAAACTTTGTATAAGTGTACTTAATATACTAAAAATATATTTAACTTTAAGTACATTATAAGTATACTAACCAAGTCACTTTAAAATGTGTTTAATGTTTACTTTAGCATGCGGATAAGTGCATTTTAAGTACATTAGAAATCTATTTTAATGTCATGAGAAAGTACTTTATAGTATACTGCAGAAGTACATACTTAAGTTGTGTTATTTTGGGACAACTTATAGTATACTTAAATACACTTGAAATATAATTAAGTAGAGCTTAATCACATTTTAAGTTGACTTTTTTGTACTAAAATCAAACTTTGTACAAGTGTACTTAGTATACAAAAAACATACTTAATTTTAAGTACATTATAAGTATACTAACCAAATCACTTTAAAATGTGTTTAATGTGAACTTTAGCATGTGGATAAGTGCATTTTAAGTACATTAGAAATCTATTTTAACGTCATGAGAAAGTACTTTATAGTATACTGCAGAAGTCATACTTAAGTTGTGTTATTTTGGGACAACTTATAGTATACTTAAATACACTTGAAATATAATAAAGTAGAGCTTAATCACATTTTAAGTTGACTTTTTTTGTACTAAAATCAAACTTTGTACAAGTGTACTTAATATACTAAAAATATATTTAACTTTAAGTACATTATAAGTATACTAACCAAGTCACTTTAAAATGTGTTTAATGTGAACTTTAGCATGCGGATAAGCACATTTTAAGTACATTAGAAATCTATTTCAATGTCATGAGAAAGTACTTTATAGTATACTGCAGAAGTACATACTTAAGTTGTGTTATTTTGGGACAACTTATAGTATACTTAAATACACTTGAAATATAATTAAGTAGAGCTTAATCACATTTTAAGTTGACTTTTTTTGTACTAAAATCAAACTTTGTACAAGTGTACTTAATATACTAAAACATACTTACTTTAAGTACATTTCAAATATATTCACAAAAATCGCTTTAAGTACATTTTAAGTGTATTGACTCTAAATGTATTTTAAGTATACTACAAGTAGATTTTACTTTAAGCACATTTCAAATATATTTATTTTAAGTACACTTTAAATATATTTCAAAAGTATATGAAAAAAAACATTAATGTAATCACCAGTTACTAATTTCCATTGTACATTGTCTTCTTCACAACCATCAGCCATTCACATGAACCTTCCTTTCACCTTCACTTCAGACAACAACCACTGCCTCAACCAGGATTCGAACCCACAATTCACTGAACCACAGACCTGCACTCTAACCACTAGACCACAACTACCTGTTCTTTGACAGGCACAATTACGTTCTTGAAGTAATAGTCTTGAGTAGTACACTTTAAGTATACTTTTATATACTTAATTATAATACTTAGAAATCATTGGTGGTGGTATGCTTTTATCGAATTAAAGACACTTTTACATGTTTAATTTGTGCACCAAAAAGTACACTTAAAGTGCACTTAATACACTAATAACACAACTTAAGTACAGACTTCAGTATTGTGCTTAAAAGTTTAATAGGTAAGGCCTTACATGCCTTTTTAAGATCTGTTTGTGCTCTTCAATATGGTGTTTTTACCATGAAAATACATTAACAAAATGGAAGGTGGAAGGTTATTTAATGTTACAAAGCATAATGAATAAATAAGCCTAGGTTAAAATACACTAAAATGATGGTTTAAAAAAGTACCCAGGTGAAAAAAGTGTACTTAATATACTTAATAAGTATGTATTTTTGTATTTAAAATATACTTCAAAAGTGTGTATTTAAAGAATGTTATTTTGGGACAACTTATAGTATACTTAAATACACTTGAAATATAATTAAGTAGAGCTTTAACACATTTTAAGTTGACTTTTTTGTACTAAAATTAAACTTTGTATAAGTGTACTTAATATACTAAAAATATATTTAACTTTAAGTACATTATAAGTATACTAACCAAGTCACTTTAAAATGTGTTTAATGTTTACTTTAGCATGCGGATAAGTGCATTTTAAGTACATTAGAAATCTATTTTAACGTCATGAGAAAGTTTTTTGAAGACTTTTTGGTACTAAAAATCAAACTTTGTACAAGTGTACTTAATATACTAAAATCATACTTAACTTTAAGTACGTTTCAAATATTCTTTCTAATACCAAACTTTAGCACATTACTTTTAAAATACAAATACACTTAAAATACACTTAAAATATACTACACTAACAGTATGTTTTCAAATACAACACTTAAGCACATTACTTTAAAAAATACAAATACACTTAAAATACACTTGAAGTGGTTCAAGACAACAAGAAAAATAACATAAAATCTTTATAAGTGAGTACATTTCATTAAAGACAATTAATATTAGTGTCAAAAAGGCAATATAGTAAGTATGCAAAAAAATATGCATATTTGTAAAGGTCGTAAAATAAAGTTTAGGTATATATAACTGATAATGTATATTTTCTAACACTATGTTTGAGTACATTTTTTAAGAACAAAGTTTAATACATTAAACTAGCAGTACATTTTCTAATACCATACATTACTATAATGGTGTACTGTGTATGATTTTTTGTAGTTTATTTCCAAAATTCATGCTGGAAAAAGGGGAGTCATTCATCATCATCATAAATTGAGGTTCTTGTCCATGTTCCAGATATAGACATTTTTTGCTAGGAAAATGACTGTACTTTGGCCAGTAATTAGTTTATTTATTTTGTAAATATAGTTACAATACATTTAAATACACAACACTAATAGTGTATTTTCTAAAAACAATCTTTAGCTTATTACTTTAAAAATACAAATGTACTTAAAATACATTTAAATACAATACACTAATAGTATATTTAACAATACCACACTTAAGCACATTACTTTAAAAATACAAATGTATTTACAATACATTTAAATACAATACACTAATAGTGTATTTTTTAATAAAACACTTTAGCACATTACTTTTAAAATACAAATGTACTTAAAATAGACTTTAAATAGAATATACTAATAGTATATTTAACAATACCACACTTTAGCACATTACTTTAAAAATACAAATGTATTTACAATACATTTAAATACAATACACTAATAGTGTATTTTATAATACTACACTTTAACACATTACTTTTAAAATACAAATGTACTTAAAATAGACTTAAAATTGAATATACTAAAAGTATATTTAACAGTACCACACTTAAGCACATTACTTTAAAAATACAAATGTACTTACAATACATTTAAATACAATACACTAATAGTGTATTTTATAATACTACATTTAAGTACATAACTTTTAAAATACAAAGATACTTAAAATACACTTAAAATATAATACACTAATAGTATACTTTATAATGCTACACTTTAGCACATTACTTTTAAAATACAAATGTACTTAAAATACATATTAAATAGAAATATACTAATAGTATATTTAACAATACCACACTTTAGCACATTACTTTAAAAATACAAATGTATTTACAATACATTTAAATACAATACACTAATAGTGTATTTTATAATACTACACGTTAACACATTACTTTTAAAATACAAATGTACTTTAAATAGACTTAAAATTGAATGTACTACTAGTATAATTAACAATACCACACTTAAGCCCATTACTTTTAAAATACAAATGTACTTAAAATATATTTAAATACAATACAATAATATTGTATTTCATAACACTACACTTAAGTACATGACTTTTAAAATACAATTGTACTAACAATACATTTAAATACAATACACTAATAGTGTATTTTATAATACTACACTTAAGTACATAACTTTTAAAATACAAAGATACTTAAAATACACTTAAAATATAATACACTAACAGTATACTGTATAATGCTACACTTTAGCACATTACTTTTAAAATACAAATGTACTTAAATTAGACTTAAAATACAATATACTAATAGTATATTTGACAATACTACACTTTAGCACATTACTTTTAAAATACAAATGTACTTACAATACATTTAAATACAATACATTAATAGTGTACTTTATAATACTACACTTAAGTACATAACTTTTGAAATGCAAAGATACTTAAAATACACTTAAAGTATAATACACTAATAGTATACTTTATAATGCTACACTTTAGCACATTACTTTTAAAATACAAATATACTTGAAATACATTTAAAATATAATACACTAATAGTATATTTGACAATACTACACTTAGCACATTACTTTTAAAATACAAATATACTTAAAATACATTTAAAGTACAATACACTAACAGTATATTTGATAAAACTATATTTAAGTACATAACTTTAATAATAAAAATTATTTTAAAATATATTTAAAATACACTTAACTATAAGTATATTTTTAAATACCATACTTAAGTACTGTACTTGATAAGTAGAGTGTACTTAAAATATACTTTCAGAAAATTAAATATATTTAAAATACACTTAAGTACACTTTTTTTTTGACCTGGGATATCATGTTTTCTGTAGAACTTACAGTTTTTCTCGATTGCTTACACACAATTTATGATACTTCACACACTATTCTCGGAACATCTCACCCATTTCCCAACTCTCCTAACCAATGTCACTGAACACTAAGCACAATTCCTTCTTCACACTCACATTTCAGTTTTAAAACTAAGGCTGTGTCTCAAATCACGCACTTATGTCAGTGCACTGACAGCCAGTGCACAGTGCACACAGTGCACTGAGGTCTTTAGTGCATAGTGTCGTGGAAAAAATTGAGCACTATGCACTGTGCCCTCGCTGGAAGTGATGGCTGAGCATGGCATTAGCTCGCCAAAATATGAGTTGGCTACTGTTTACAATGCACAGCATCTGGTGCTTGTATTTCCATTTCCTTCACACCAAAGGACAACAATCACACATACAATACTTTGGTTGGCATGAAAAGGTTGGTGTCCCATCAACATTACTTACAGAATTAGGAGACTGTTGACCAAACTCTTCTACTGAACTGAATGCCACATTTCCTCTGTGTCATTGTAAACATGGCCGCCGTTTAGTGCGTGCAGTGTCCATCAGTCAAGCACTGCATTTTCCCGCCATTGTTAGGGGATCATCCTGGCACTTTCAGTGCACTGGCTCAACTGAAATTTTCAGTGTGAGCACCCTAAGGACTGAAAAACTGTGCCCGAAGTGCACAAGTGTGTGATTTGAGACACAGCCACACTCTTTTCAGACCACTACACACAATTCTCTGAATTACACACAATTTTCATGAAGAAAAACCCTGGTTGTCGCTTTGAACACACTGCCATCCAAAATACTAAAATCAACTACCCTACTATATTTACTTCCTCATCACATGGGCAAACTCTCTTCATACTGGTTTACAATCTGAAATCATCACCCCATAAGGACACACATTGCATGTGATATTGATGAAAGCATGAGTGAATGCAGTGAGAACACATTTGTTTAGTTTTTGAACTCCAAAATATGTTATACAAGAGATCACTTTCATGTGGTTACCCAATATTTTACAATAAATTAGTGCAATTTTTTAAATGTCAGAAAAATATGTAAAATATGCACACATCTGTGAACTCCGAGTCTAAAAACAATATTTCAGTATTTTACTACAGAAAAATACCCTCTTTAGTAAGTAGAACACTGAAGAAAATAAGTTTCTACTCTGTGTCAAGTTGAGTATAGAGTTTTACCTTGTGCATATTAGTGTTCAATGGTTCACATAAGAGTGTATTAAAATGACTGCTTTAGGGCTTTCAGGCCGACCAGAACGGAGCTGGAGTCGGTGCCCGAACCAGTTACGTTCAGCACTTAATTGTTTATCTGCAAACCGCCCGTGTTCATACCGAGCTCTGAACTTTTCCCGCACGTGACTGCGTTACCCGGATGAACCTGCTGACGAGCACGCTGTCGTCACGGTTCGCGGAGAAAAAACTAGTATTTTGCGGCTCGCATTGCGAACCAACTTTCCGGTTCGCGAACGCAAATATCTGTGGCGTGAACACGACGGCTGGTTCGCGATTAGGTGCGGGAACTGGCTCCAGCACGGTTCTCAGTCGGCCTGAGAGCGCTACTTGTGTGTGTCACTTGAGAACAAAATTACCTTTTTAGAAGAGAGTACATTGTTTTGAGACAAGACGGCATTTTTCAGAGGTAGTGAGGAGTTTTGCCCGTTGTGTGTGAGGTTTAGAGATTTGTGTGTAGAGTTTTGAGAATTCGAAAACTGATTCCAAAAATTGTGTGTAAGCAATCGAGAAAAACTGTAAATGGGTTGAGGAATGCACCAACTTCATCGAGTTGTGAAACCGGATGCACAGGAAAAAAAATAGTGTCACACGGCCCATATCAGGGGGGCCTTGGCTGGACTATTGTAGTGTAGTGTAGTGTAGTGTAGTGTAGTGTAGTGTAGTGTAGTGTAGTGTAGTGTAGTGTAGTGTAGTGTAGTGTAGTGTAGTGTAGTGTAGTGTAGAGTAGTGTAGTGTAGTGTAGTGTAGTGTAGTACAGAGTAGTGTAGTGCAGTGTAGTGTAGAGTAGTGTAGTGTAGCTACATAGTCTCACCCCAAGTAGTCAATTTTTGACTACTCAATTTTTGACACCCCAAGACTGCAATTTTTGACGTCTTGGGTATTCCTTCCACGTCACATTTTGACTATGTCCTCAAAGGTGCCCCCTTGTGGCAGCATAACGTCATTGAGGTTAGGTTTAGGAATAGGTTTAGGGTTA
>NC_085857.1:23589227-23626727 GCF_034702125.1 Engraulis encrasicolus
GGTCCTCACTGTACTGGCTGCCCTGCCTGGAGATGGGCCGGCAGGTGGAGGACAGGCTGCACTCTCTGCTAGAGAACAGGGAACCATTACATTACATTACATTACATTACAATTAGAGATGCACCGGATCCTGATTTTTAGGATCCTGCCGGATACCGGATCCACTGCTTAAGATCCTGCCGGATCCGGAACCGGATACCGGATCCTATGAAAGGGTTGAAACACATAGCCTACTCACACACGTGGGCCCTTTTTATCACGTTGGCTCTAACTATTTTGACTGAAAAGCCTCGGCTACCGGATCCTGGATCCTAGAACCGGATCCGGATAGTCTGAAAAATCCCTATTATCCTGCCGGATCCGGAACCGGATCTTGGATCCTGTACATCTCTAATTACATTGCATTGCATTACAATACATTACATTGCATTTGATAGTATCTGGGTTTCACTACTAATTCATATTTAAGACTTCAGATCCAGTTCAGAGCCGAATTGGAATTCAGAAAGACAAGCTGCACTCTCTTGTAGAGAACAGGGGAAGAAAACATTACATTACATTACATTGCATTACATCAGGCGCGTAATTTCTGCTGGGGACGGGATGGGCGAGTCCCCACCACTTTGTCTGATGAGCAGTTTTGTCCCCACCACTTATATGCCGTGTACAGACCAGGAGCGAATGGAGCGAATGAAGTGACAGAAGTCATTGTTTCTCTATGGAGGGCACGCGACCTGCGCTATTAAAGCAAAATCGCCAGAAGCAAAGCTTCTTACGCGACCAGAGCGAATTTTGACGATTAAACTTAATCTAATTGCAGGCAAATTCGCTCTGACGCTGCTCTGCGGAAACCAATCGGAACGTCCATGTCTCTGAATGTCCCAGGCTGTCAAGCCAGAGCTGTTATGTGATTAGCTGAATCAAACATGTCAATGCTGCGTCTGCAGCGACTACAGAGAATTCAAGGCGAAACTTCTTCTGCTACCCACGCTACCAGGCAGCATAGTTCGCTCTTGGTCTGGACACGGCATTAACAATGTTAAGAAGTAAAGAATCAAGCATGTTGCTGCACTCTGTGGTAGGGAAAAGTGGCAGATTACATTACATCACATTACATTACAATTAGTTGATGCTTTTATCCAAAGCAACTTACAGTTGTTTACAGGGTATTTACAGTTACAGTCGCTGGAGCAGTGTGGGGCTAGGTGCCTTGCTACACCATTTACTTCATTATAGACTGCTGTTACTGAAACCTCACCTAATAAGGACCCACCACAAACTTGATCCAACCAGTGCAGAGTGAGCTGATCATAAGAAAAGTACACAGGTCTACTGATTACTCAGATACGTTACCTGTTGGAAGGAAACTGTTTCCTTTTTTACTTTTACTTTCAGTTTAAAGAAACTCCCGCACACTGACCATTTCGCTGTTCTTTCATTAATAAACGACGTTTCGGTACTAGACCTTCATCAGGCAATCATTGCTGAGTGACCCAGGGTGCCATCTCCGACGCACCTGCCAGCTGAGGTGTGAGAAAAAAAGCAGAAGTTTACTTTTACTTTTGACACCTCTGCGTAAACATAAGCACTCACTTCCTGCGGTGCTGCCTGCACCTCTCCTTGCGTCCGTCGCCGTTGTCGTGGCGATGCCTCCTGTGTCTCCTCTCCTGGCCTCCTCCTCCTCCACAGCTGCTCTCCTCTCCTCCGTCTCCTCCTTCCGTTCCTCTCCTCCTGTGTCCTCTGGATCTACGTGGCTGGTCTCCCTCTCCTTACACACCATGAATACATTTCAATGTAATTACAAGAAAATGTACAGCAATGTGTCACTGTCTATTATGTGTTACAGTGTTTAGCAGTGATATGAAGAGTTCAGATGCAAAACCCCCTAACTCCATTTCTGAAGACCTGCCCTTCTATATTTTTAGAGAACCCCGTGGTTGGTTTGGTTTACATTCATGTACTTGATAATACATATAAATAGTTATATTACATAAATAAAATTTAAAAATGTGCAATGTTGATAGCTTTGTATTAAATACAAATGAAGTAAGATTATTTTCTGAAAAGGCACTTAGGGGGTTTTGCATCTGAACTCTTCATATACAGTATTTTGCTGTACAGCATATGAAAATACTGCAATTGTTGTCATTTTCATATACTTCTCAATATATTACAAAACAATATAGTAATATAATACATTATCTGTCCTAGATTTTTAAGATAATATAATATATTATCTTAACAATTATTATTTACATATTATGTAAATAAATGGAAATGAATGACAATGGGAAATAATAGCACAATTTGTAGCAAAATACTGTATATTGAATAAGTACATACAGTATATTTACAATGTGTATTACAACGTGAATTCTATTGTATTGTAGTATGCCATTGTTTGGTAAGGGTCCTCCTTACCCTCGTCTCCTCCTCTGTCGCGGTGCTGGTGGCGGTGGTGATGGGGATGGTGGTGATGGTGACGCCGTCCTACTCGCTCCCCACCTCCCTCCCCACCTCCCCCATCTCCATCCTCCTCGCCCTCCTCCTGCAGCGACTGAAGACTCTGGCCCAGGTTTGGCCCACCTGCGGCAGGTCCACCGGCACCTAAGACAATAGGTAAGTGAGTAAAAAAGTGTTAATTTTATTTTAATGGCAAGTTCAAAACGTTAAAAAAGTCCCTAGCACCTGGTCCAGCTCATTCTCCACCTCCAGACGGGAGGCAGATATTGATAAATAATATATACGACTAACAAGTCAGACAGGCGAACAACAGATATGTCTGTCAATGCCAGTGGTTCTCAACCTTTTTTTGCCCAACTCTGCCACCTTTGTGGACACAGAAGGGAATTACAATTAAGAAACGCGTCACGGACCAACGGACGGACCAACATTTCTAAGCCTCTTATGGGGCACCTAAGTCATGCCCTCTACTTCCTGATTCATGGGGCAATAAGTTGCAAAAAATTAAATGGAAGTGAACGAGGCGAGTCATGGTAGATTTGTGGTGCATAGGTGGAGGTCCAAGGTTTGGATTGGTGTCAAAAAAACACTCATTTCAAGCCCAGTATTTATTTCTTGACTCCCCCTGCCCCATGAACCAGGAAGTAGAGGGCGTGACTTAGGTGCCCCATAGAGATGCGTGAGACACATCTTAAAAATGCATTCAGAGAGTGCAGGCCTCCACCAAGGAAGCTGACTTTCTGCCTTGCTGTAGAGTTAGAAACGGGAATGTCCAATTTCTCCCTGTCCCCCAATGGTGAAGAATCTTTAAAACAAAGTCCTGGATCAGAATCGTGATCCGGATCAACACATAAATGTAATCACTTGTTCCTTTTGCCATTTCCAACAACTCCGCAAAATCCGTTCATAACTTTTTGACTCATCCTGCTGACAGACAAACAAACAAACAAACAAACAAACAAACAAACAGACAGACAGACAGACAGACAGACAGACAGACAGACAGACAGACAGACAGACAGACAGACAGACAGACAGACAGACACAGACAGACAGACAGACAGACAGACAGACAGACAGACAGACAGACAGACAGACAAGCCAATGGGACCGAAAACATAACCTCCTTGGTGTAAATAATAAAAAAGGAATAATATAACAAAAAAACAAAAAAAACCTGGTGGTCCAACAACTCTCTCACCTGGTGCAGCTCTTCCGCCACCTCCTCCAGGGTAGCGCAGCGGGGGCCGCAGGTAGGGCTGGCTGTAGTCGAGGGCCTGGTCGGGGGGCTCTCCCGGTCGGGGCTTGTTGGTGTTGTTGTTGCGGTTCTCCTGAGGGTTGACCACCAGCGGCCGGTCCAAGTGGGTCTTCACCTCCTTCTTGCTGTAGTTCACCTGTGGAAGGGAGGAGAGAGATGTTACTGTATATGCCAGTTAAGATAATGGTAAAAGGATGAATGACAACATGAGAAAAAAAGCACTAAACAAGTATTTTTCAGTTATGCTTATTTTTTTTACTTTGATTTATTTTTTACTGATTTTTTAGTCTTAAGAATTTGAACAGATGTCAATTAGCAGAGTTCAGCAATAAAACCTCCCTCCCGAAGACTCATGGAGATATCTTGGTTACATGCACAGTGGAATAGCCCCTTAACGCACACCGTTCCACGAGTGGAACACTTATAATCACAGAAAATTTTACTACCATAGCGCTTCACCACTGTGGTAATGTGCAGGAAATTTAGTCATACATGGCAACTTGGTCATTGCCAGTGGTGTAGTCTACTTTTTTATGGTATACTGGTATACTGTATATTTGAGATGTTTTTGAAGTGGGTATACTGTATATATTTGTGCTATTCAAAACAATGGATCAATCAATTTTAAGTGATTATACTGAAATACCTGAAATTTAGAAGTGGGTATACTCCGTATACCCGCATTCTACGTAGACTAAACCACTGGTCATTGCCATTCTGGTAAAAGCCTATTTATAACAGTGTCTGACTGGGTTAAATCCAACAGGGTCTTACTGGTGTCGTACTGGGTTAAATGTACCATTTTTCTCACCTTCCAGTTCTCGTCTCCATCCAGCTCATTGTACAGCGCCTCTCTGCTGGTCATCAGGTTCTGTCGACGGATCTCGGCTGTGCGCTGCTCCCACACCGACTTGGGTTGCTTAGAATTCTTCTGCTGTTCCTTACTGTTGGTGGTGTGTGTGTGTGAGAGAGAGAATGAGCGAGAGAGAGAGAGAGAGAGAGAGAGAGAGAGAGAGAGAGAGAGAGAGAGAGAGAGAGAGAGAGAGAGAGATAGAGAGGCAGACAGAGAGAATGAGAATGAATAAAAGGGTTGATGTAAAAGGGGCAGAAAGAAAGAGGGATGGGTGGTCAAGGAGAGAAGAGAGTGAAGGGACGACAAATGACAAGAGAGATGAATGATGCAGGGGGTGGAGGTGTTGAAAGAATGACAGAAGTCGAGAAAGGGACAGAGAAAAGAATAAAATGGAGAGACAAGGAAGACAAGGAGTCATAGAGAGAAAAAAAGACAGTTTGACCTCAAAGCAGCGACCTACAACCCATCAACTCGCCCACTTCTACCCCCAGCACTTTGAAAAAGCGCAAAAGCGATGACATGATCTCTACAGCCCGAGTGACAGCCAATGACAAGAGCCCGTGACCCAACAACCCCTTACCAATGCCACAGTCTCTTTCACGATAGATGGAAAAGGCGAAGGCCATGAAAAACACTGGTGAGCACGTACACATACAGATTACTCTATAAAGAATATATGTTCCACCAAATTCCCCTCCTCCTGCTTTGTGACCAACGAGTGTGTTTGTTGGGAAGAAGAAGAAAAGGAAGAAGAAGACGAAGAAGAAGAAGAAGAAAAAGAAGAAGAAGAAGAAAAAGAAAAAGAAAAAGAAGAAGAAGAAGAAGAAGAAGAAGAAGAAGAAGAAGAAGAAGAAGAAGAAGAAGAAGAAGAAGAAGAAGAAGAAGAAGAAGAAGAAGAATAAGAAGAAGAAGAAGAAGAAGAAGAAGAAGAAGAAGAAGAAGAAGAAGAAGAAGAAGAAGAAGAAGAAGAGTAATGGTAGTAGTAGTACGTAGTAGTAGTACTGGTAGTAATACCTAAATTGGTATTAATAGTTAGGGATATGAAACCTTAGATAATTTTTACACAACATATATTGTTTATAATTGTCTTTTGCTTTCTAAAGGAATGATAAAAAACAACAACAACACATATAGCTCATAGGCTGCCTCACCCAAAAGCAGGTGCAGAGACATACACACAACAGCAAGCAAGCCCCTGAAGCAAAGGCTTCAAGTATACATGTAAAGATGGAAGATGGACTGAACATGACAGCTGGTCAGTATGATACATACACAGACAGACAGGTATATGGATTGATAGACAGGTACTGTAGGGAGCAAAATATACACTCGGTGAAATACATAGAAACAGAGAGGCAGTGCGTTGGACTGTCTGGGACAGTCAGTCAGTAAGTCAGACATACAGGTACACACACACACACACACACACACACACACACACACACACACACACACACACACACACACACACACACACACACACACACACACACACACACACACACACACACACACTGTAACAAGAGACAGGTCGACAAAACGTCTTTACCGGCAGACTAATATATTTCGTCTTTGACGTATAGCCAGGTCGACGGAATGATATTATAAAAGCACTCTAAGTGAAGCGGAGAGCTGCGGAGAGGGCTCGGAGAGCGAAAGAGAGAGTCGAAAAGCCCCTCAGGGGGGCGCAAAAAAGATGTGCAGACAGGCAGCCACTCAGGCTGTTGGTAATACGCCAGGACAGGGCAAGAGGCAGTCACGGACAGCTACAGTAGAAGACTGACAGGGGGCAGTGTTGCCAGATGTGTCTAACCATTTCCAGCCCCAAACGATGCTGAAAAAACGCCTAGAGGCACTAAATCCCGCCCAATTCGAACCAAATTGTATTGATGACTACGGACATAAATCTGCAGAAAAACCTGTCCAAGGCCCGTTTTTGACCATTTTTACCCACAGAAGGCCATCTTCAGCAGGCCAGTTGGACGGGTAACAGCCCAATCTGGCAACACTGACAGGGGGAGACGCATGGCTTAAGTACACCCAGGGGGGGGGGGGTGGACTTCAGTGATCCTGCAAGCTTGTCAACACCCATGCAGATTTTTTTTTTTGAAAATTAAATAAACAAAAATATTTTTGGGGGAGTGTCTATGAACACTATCACTTGTACGTATTAATATTGCAACCATCATATTCATGCCATGTTGTATAACTTTTTGGATTATGCTTTTATCCAAAGGGACTCACAGATATTTGCAGGGTATTGGTTACAGTCCCTGGAGCAACGTAGGGTTAGGTGCCTCACTCACAGGCCCTTTAGCCATGGAAGGAGGAAGGTGGTGGTAAGGGGATTGAACCTGCAACCCTGTGACCTACAATCCAAGTCCTTAACCATTACACTACGGCTTCCCCCCAACTTTACAGCACCTAATCAGGGACACATGGTTCCAGATTCGTAAATTTAAATGGACAAGACCTGTATCTCAAGGCCCCTCAGACGGAGCAAAGACATGTGCAGACAGACCCTCAGCCACTCAGTCTGTTGATAATACAGCAGGACAGGACAGGTGAAGAGGCAGCGAGAGACACATATAGTTACAGGGCTGGACTGGTCATCTGGCATACAAGGCATTTTCCCATTGGCCCAACAGCCCCAAGGAGCCAACAAGGCATTTTCCCATTGGCCCAACAGCCCCAAGGAGCATACAAGGCATTTTCCCATTGGCCCAACAGCCCCAAGGAGCCAACAAGGCATTTTCCCATTGGCCCAACAGCCCCAAGGAGCCAACAAGGCATTTTCCCATTGGCCCAACAGCGCCAAGGAGCCAACACTTTGATTTTTGTTTGCCTGGGTTTTTTTTTTTACTTAGAGATACGCTGTCAATTTAGATGGGGTGTCCCGTTGGTCTATCTCTCATATAGACAATGGATTGAGCCAATCATGATATTGTAGAAAAGAGTGATTCTACGATTCGACTGCGCTTTTAAGTCCATGGATTTTATTTGCCAATTCCACTAACTATTAACTGCATCCAATGATGTTTTGGACATTAGCACACATTTATCTTTCATATAATACAGAAAGTGTAGACACTATGGCATTATTTCCCTCAGCAAGAATGAATATTTAATACTGGTTTTGGGTGTTTTCATGTCCTGTTTTCCAAATGTCAGATTCAGTCTTCATATTAGCATGTAAAGAAACTTGTTTTGCACAAGACGATTGCAAATGTTGATTCACAGTAATCATCACAATATGACAAAACTGTCAGAAAGACCACTGTCCTTTCCATTATACATGAAATTTGCCATTTTGTGAGTGTCCACGAAAACTGTGTTAACCGTGTCACGGTCTGAAACCCCCTCCATAAATCAGTAATGGTTTGGTCTTAGGCCATACGAATAACATCACGTGATGTCATAACCTCTTTGGCAGGATATGGGAAGACATTTTGGTAAGTTTTGAGCTCCATCCTTCAATAATTCAATCCATTCTTGTTCATGTTCTCATAGCGGGAAAATTGCCTGTCAACTGTGTTATCAACATATTCATAAGAATCTGAATTAGAAATCACATGTAGAAAAACACAGATAAAGCATACAAATACACGAATTGATTTAGGTGTTGTGGTGGAACTTCTGAGGTCCTCAGTTAGCACAACACCATAAAAATGGCTGAAATGTCAAGCCGTGTTACCGTCAATGGTTTATAATTAGCTATGACAGTTGAGGAGGAGTATGTTTTTGCCAATTTATCTCCATATTGACAGACAAACAAACAAAATAATTTGTGTTCTAGGGAGATGGGTTTGTCTGCTCTGTTTTTTCTCCTAAAAAAGTACCGACTTGTTGCCCTGCACTGTTGACCGCAACAGTTGAGTAACACGGTTGACTGTTTTGAAAGTGTTTTGTGCTATTGATCCCTTATGTGTTGGAAAAATCCTATGAACAGACACTAGGGATTATCTCTGGAGAAGGAAGTATTGTGTAAGGAGGGTGACTAAATTCAAATCAGACGTTACAGGGATTTATAATGAAAAAATGTGTCAGTCTGTATCACAGTGAATCATAAAATCCTACTAATGAAGCTCAAACAAAGCATTTTCTATATCAGTTCCACAGATTAATGACAACATTATTTCTAAGGGACATAAGCACTTTCAAACGTATGTTGTTTCAACTCGTAGTATTTTTATATATGTTTGAAATGACAAAGTATTTGTCCATAACACTGTTGACAAAATAACCAAGCAAATGTTCGCTTTCATTAGAGTATTTATCAAATGATTTAAGATTAAGCTTGGCAATTTGTTTGTTTGGAAACTTAAATATATACACTATGTAAACATCTAGGTCATTTACTTTTGACATTTTGCTTTTGCCAAAAGCGCAGGCGAATCGTAGAATCACTCAAAAGCAGGGAGGGCTGTGAGAGGGGCTGGTATATGGCCAAAAATGCCCTGGCTGTTTTTCGACCCCAGTCCAGTCCTGTCCTGCTACAGTTGTAGGTGACTGAGGGGCAGACATGCATGCTTCAAGTACACCTTGAACTTCCTGAGCAGGGCTCCCACTGATTCTACTAGGTCGTAATTTGAATTTAACAAGACTTGAATCTCAATGCCCCTCTCTTGGCAAAAAATATGTGCAGACAGTCAGACTGAGACTGTTGGTAATGTGCCAGGCCTGGGGGCCAAGGGGCAGTCACAGACAGGAGCTACGGTACGAGAGTAACCTGCAGAGACACATGGTAGCACATCCCAGGGCTGGTGCTGAGCATAGACAAGGCGGTCGCCTAGGGCGCCAAATGTTTTCGGGGCACCAAGTCCCACAGAATTGGAATGTTAAGCGAAACCGCATTGAACTTTGCATTGACAGAGGTTATCCATGGGCATCCATACTAGATCGGCTGTGTTCACTTACAGATGCCAAATTCTAATTCCACAAAAAAGGTTCGGAAACACTTTCTATGAAGCCCATATCTATAGCGCATTATAAGCGCATTCATAACATATTATAATGTGCATTATAATTACTTATGACATATTATGACTACACTCATAATGTTTCATGATGCTTTATATTAACAGTTATGAATAACCATGACTCTAGCTTATAATGCTTTATAAATCCAGGGTGTTATGAGTGCTCATGACTGGCTATAAACAACAGACTGCCTGATGGGGCTTATAGTACATTATGAGTACTTATGCACAGACCTGGATGATAAACTGTCATAAGGGCTCATAAGATGCTATACTGTTCCATGTGAGATAATAAGTCGTCAATGTGTGCTCTAAGTAAAGTGAAGTTTGTTTGCATGCATCTATAATGCACTGTATAATGCACATCTATAATGCATCATAATGTACTGTAAGCCCCATCGGGCAGCCTGTAGTTTATATCCAGTCATGAGCACTCATAACATCCTTGGATTTATATAGCATCATAAGCTAGATTCATGGTTATTCATTACTGTTGACATAAAGCATCATAAAACATCATGGGTGTAGTCGGTATGCATTGTAAGTAATTATAATGCGCTTTATAATTTGTTATGAATGCACTCACAATGCGCTATAGATATGGGCTTAGAAAGTGTTACAGCAGGGGTGTCAAACGTACGTCCTGCGGGCCGCAACCGGCCCGGTTGTAAATTTTTTAAATTTATTACTATTATTTTTTTAAGTTTTTTTTTTTTTTTCAATGAAATAACCGAAATGCGCAATTACGCCCCTCGGGGCAAAATCGAGACCTGCATGACATTAACCCAATGGTCCCTCTGTTATACTGTATATGTGTAGTAAAGTGCACATCACACTTCTATTATAAATGGTGAATTTGTACTGTAACAGGCATTTGATAAAGCTCATATATTATAGAGATAAAATGTTAATACTTCTTATTCGTATTGTATTGGTATTGGTTGTAATTGAATAATAAATATAATTGGATTTGTATTGGTTCCTATTAAGCTGAAACTGGAAACTGGATGTTAGAATGCTTGAAAATGCAGGAAATTACATCTAAGAAATACATTTTTTTCTGGGGGGAAACCCCCAGACTCCCTGCCAAAATGAACTGTCCCATATTTAATTCATTGACAGTTGGCAATGAATGAATGAAGTCAAGGAAATTTTGCATAGGATTATCAGTATTGCATTGCTTTCTACATATTCAACACACTTAAAACGTGATAGTACTGAACACTAATCCTCTGCTTTACGTTTTTTTTGCGATGATGTTACTAATGCGGCCCGCTTGAGGTCCACATGGGTTGTATGCGGCCCCCGGACCAAAATGAGTTTGACACCCCTGTGTTACAGGGTTCTCGCCTAGGGCAACAAATCGACTAGAGCCGGCCCTGGCACGTCCAAACAGCAAGTCGACCACCATGGGAGAAATTCACTGCTCCTACAAGGGGTTAGCTTGTCAAGATGTCAGGACAGATTGAAATTTGTAAACATTTTTATATTTAGTGACAAACTTTGTAGCTTCCCTTTATCCCAAAAATAAAATTCACCACTACCATTAATCCCAAGTATCCCTACTGCATTAAACACGTACGATCCACTGAATTCTGCAACTGATAAGGTGCTTGCCTTAATCCTTGGAAGTTGGCCTCTACTCCTACAATACTGACTCAACAAACTAGAAATCATTAACATTAACCTGTACGACAGGTCAGAATGGAGGCATGAGCTATTGCCTACGTGGGTTCTTTGAATAAAATCAGAAATGGGAAAAAATGATCACATTGCCCACATAAACACGTAAGCTAGTAATAAGAAATGAGACAAAAAACTGAGATATATGCCGTTGATGGTTTCGGGAGAACAGACTTCCTGAAAAGGAAGGCATACGGCTGGTAAGGCAGAGGTTGCTGATGGTTTCAGGCAAGCCAAACATTATTTTCCACATTTGCTAGGGGCATGAAGCTAGCATGGGCATAGCATGGGCATAGCTAGACACCGATATGACTCTTAAGGTCAGATCTTCGAGATCTGCGAGGTCCGAGGTCTCGTCGCGAGACACATTTGAAATTGCGCGATTATTTTCACCGCATCGTAAGCACTGCGGTCATTATTAAGCAATGTTGCTTTCTAGCCCAGTTAGCTAGGTATTTTCACACAAATTGCATAGGCAATGCATTGGTATCATTATTTGACATATCCAGTCTGTTTTCATGAGCAGAAAATGCAAGCATGTAAAGACAGTTGATTCTGCCGATGTGTGTTTACATTCGGTGGAGGAAGCTACGGTAGTGAAACCGCAGGCATTGTGCCACGAGTGTTCAACTGATGCATTGTTTGTTACTTAGCTTGTAGCTTTGTGTATTTACACACATTTATTACACACAAGGCATGAATATAGTTTTTAACAGAATACAGCTCTGTTCTCGCAAACTACTGGCATTGCGCTGCCACAAGAACAGAACAAGGAAGTAGCGAGACGACCAATCATAGCGCCTTTTTGTCTGCGTCATCCGCGTCCGTCCGACGGATAGTTTGAATTTTTTCGAGGCGCTCGACGACGGGCGCAGAGCCTCTGCGAGGGGGGCGTGGACTCGCACAGACAGAAGACAGAAGGACGCAGAGGCTCTCCGTCCAAAGCATAAATCTAGCTTTACCCTTCCCCCCAACCCAAACCACAAAAGCCCCCTGTCAACCTATCAATCCAGCACACAGAACACGCAGCAGACAAAGAAAGGAGACAACAACGAACAACTACCACCATCACAAAAGCCACGGACATAGGCAAAAGGACAAAAACTAAAAAAGAAAACGAAAGAAGACACAAAAGAAATAAGACATCTATATAAAGAAACTTGACGACAAAAAAGGTCAAAATGAAAAACAAAGGTAATGAGAGGCCAGGTGAATAAAGAAAGAAAGAAATAAACAAAAGTGTAAAAGTAAAACAAGTAAATACCGGAGTAGCATACTCTCTGAGGCATCGATACGTTCAGTTTTTACTGTAACTCTGAGGAGGAGGAGGAGGAGGAGGAGGAGGAGACAAGGAAAGAGGAAGTAGGGAGGGAGGGAGGGATGAACACAATGAACATAACAAAATACAAATACACACACTTCATAACAACACACACGCACATTCACATATACACTCTATATAAATGCACAAACGCACACATACACACACAGACAGAACTCCAGAGTAAAATACTTCGGGGCCTGAGTGACCACAGTGCTGATGGATAACATTAAACATTTGTAGTCCGGAGCTCTGTACTGGGCATTCTTAAACATTCATAGTTCGCAGCTGTATGATATCCAGGATAAACCAAATTTTAATAGTTAGTTAAACGAAAGGCACAGTCAGGACTCACATATGTGTCAAGGGAGGAAAGGAAATTTGTGTGCATGGCACCAAAATAATACAATCTGGATTTTGAAATAAAAATATGTATAAGATTGAAAATCATTTCCTGGCAATACATTAATATTGTAGATGATGTCCTCTCACCACACTGAGAAATGAATTGAACGACGTTCAAAAAAAAGTTCCACCAAAAACAAGTAGATCATTGCTAGGTTATAAATCCATTAAAAATCAAATTGCAACTGATGAACTCTATCTGAAAGCAGCATTTAAGGATGGTGGTGAGGGGAGGGTTTCTCATCATGTTGTTGCTCGTGAGTCAGGCATTTGGCTCCTCATTAGCGCTCTTCTCCAGCCCGGAGCTAAGCAAACCCTTACAACAACCCACTTGTGAGGATCTCCACTGGCACCATTTCAGACTGCTATGCTACGATGCTAGCCTGAGGGGCTAACTCTGCACTGCACTGTGCTTCGCTTCTCCAAATGTTGCTAATGCTAACTCTCAGAGCACTAGCTGAATGCTCTGCCGAGATACAATCGATGATGTTACCATTTTGACACCAGGCTGTTATGCTAAGATTCTAGCGCAGACGTGGGCAAACTCAGGCCCGGGGGCCACATGCGGCCCGCTCAGCCATTTCATGCGGCCCTCAGAGCCTTTCCGAGAAAAAAATGCAGATTCATATGGTCACTCATTCTTAAATTGGCTACCTAAAACAAGGGTCTTGGAAACCGAAGATTAGATTACTAAAGTCTACAACTAGATACAATTAGCAGGAAGGGCATACCTGACAATGGTGTAATTATGTTGGCGTACACCATTTCTTATTATTGGCACGGGCAAGTTGCCTACGACATCTGGCCCTTTGGTCAACTTTCTAAACCCAATGCGGCCCTTGGGCCGAAATAATTGCCCACCCCTGTTCTAGCGGGATCATCCCTATGTTCTCCGAGTCCTATGTTCCCCGAGTCCTATGTTCCCCCCAACTGGGAAACTTAGGAAGCTTTTTTCAAAAAAGGGTTCTAGTTCCCCGCTGCTTCAAAGTAGACTGCTGCCGCATGGCAAGACGCAGGTTGTTGTTGCACCTCTGACAGGTTAGGTTTAGGGATGGTTTTGGGAAGGGCACAATTTGAAAACTTGGAAACATACAATGCGGGGAACTTAGGACCCTTTTTTCAAAAAGGGTTCTATATTCCCCTCTGCTTCCAAGTAGACTGCTGCCGCATGGCAAAGCACAGGTTGTTGTTGCACCTCTGACAGGTTAGGTTTAGGGATAGTTTTGGTCAGGGCACAAATTTAAAATTCTGAAACATTGCATTACTGACAGGTTAGGTTTAGGGATGGTTTTGGGAAGGGCACAATTTGAAAACTCGGAAAGATCCAATGCGGGGAACATAGAACCCTTTTTTAGAAAAAGGGTCCTAAGTTCCCCGGTCTCATACAAAGACATGGAAACATAGGACCCGGGGGACATAGGACCCGGGGAATATAGGGGGGTCCGCTCATTTTTCCGACGCACCATTGGTCCAATGCGTCAATGTTCCGAACATTTCCCATTGATCCTACAGCACTTAGTCTGAGATAACTTTTTACCAATTAAATGAAACCCTTTGTCCCGACAGTCCAATGTTCCGACCAAAAGCTGCTTTAGATCACCGTCATCTCTGAAGCCTACGCAGTGGTCATGCTGCTGTCTGTGACAGGTTAGGTTTAGGGAAAGTTTTGGTCAAGGCACAAATTTAAAACTCAGAAACATTGCAATAGCCTACTGGCAGGTTAGGGTTAGGAATGGTTTTGGGTAGGGCACAAATGTAAAACTTGGAAACATTGCATTAATGACAGGTTATGTTTAGGGGTGGTTTTGGTAAGGGCACAGCAAGACCGACTCAGACGGCATCTATGTGCTCGTCGCAGCGCATGCAGCTGAAGTCTACTTGGCACCGGGAAAAGCAGGACATACGACCTGGGATGATGACCAACCCCAAACAGCCATTGGTCGGAACATTAAGCTGTCGGAGCAAAGGGTTTCATTTAATTATTTCGAGTTAGTGGGCTGTAGGATTAATGGGAAATTTTCGGAATATTGACGAATCGGACCAAAGGGGTGTCGGAAAAATGACATGCTACCAACATAGGACACGGGGAACATAGGACCCGGGGAACATGTACGCTCCCATTCTCGCCTGAAGGGCTAACTCTACTAGACTATGCTACGCGACTCCAAATGCTGCTAATACTATGTCTCAGGGCACTAGCATGGCATACATTCTCTGACCATATATGATTGATGAGGTTGTCATATTGACAACCTTTGCTCTGACTACGCTGAGGGACTAGATTACACTACTGTAACATGACATCAAAGCTAACTCTCAGAGCATTAGCGTAGCTGCTTGTTAGCCTCCTCTCGACAGGGGTCATGGGCTGAATGCTAGCAATTAGCTCTCACTCACCCACTGAACTGACAGGGTGCCTTGGTGGAGTCTAGGAGTGCTAATTATGCACTTGAGGGTGTGTGTGTGTGTGTGTGTGTGTGTGTGTGTGTGTGTGTGTGTGTGCACATGTGTATCTGTGGTGAGGGGGGTGGTGGTGGTGATTAAATTCCCTTCAGGGTGTGTGTGTGTGTGTGGGGGGGGTGCATGTGTTGGGAGGAGGTGGCTAGCTGTTGACATCTCTTGACAGGGTTCAAGGGGTATGCTGTCAGAAGACTTTATGTAAAACGTGTCAGATCATTGCGCAAAGTGGGAGTCAAAACAGATTTGCAGAACTGGGATAATCAGGCTAAGCTGACACGCTAAGCTACTGAGCATGCATAAGACCTTCCTATGGGATCAGCGAAGCTAGGCTTATGGTCTGACTCCTAATTCCATAAAAGTATTAATATTGGCATAACAAGCTTACTGTAACTAGTTAGTGCTCTGAAATAAGGTTTTCACAGCAGGTGGTCAGTTTTGGCCCAAACATGTGAACATGAATGGGCCAGGGTGTAAGAGAGTGGTTTTGGAGATAATATAGTAGCCTACACGAGAACCACATACTAAGTATATCAGTGTGATGTTTTGTTTGTTTTGTTTGTCCAATGAATTACGTATGTGTTGTGTAGTCATGCGGTTCCAAATGCAGCACACTGTTTTGAACACTCCACTCCCAATAGTTTCATTTTGAATAAACACAGTTGATGTATCTAATGAGCACCTAAGAAGAGTTTTTTTCTTTTTTAAACTCTTTTCTCACTTTATGCACTTCTCTGTAAGTGTTAGATGAGTGAGGTGGGATAGAGACAAAACAGGTCAAATCAAAAAACGGTTATGGATCCAGAGTATTTTTTTTTTTTTTTAAAGGAAGACTCAGGGGCGTCATTGCACAGTGGGTTATAATTCCGGGGATCCAGGTTCGAATCCCGCACGAGGTCATTTCACAATCCTTTCCCACAACTGTCTCTCTCTCACTGTCCTTTATCAATAAAGACGTTAAAAAAGCCCAAAACATAGAAACAAAATATAGCAGACTCACGCAGCGATGGAGAGGTTGGCGGCCGAGAGGGGGCTGACTTCCGCTACCTCTTTGGCCTTCTGCAGGGCGATCTTCTGGGTGGCAGCCTCCTCCTCCTCCTGCTCGTCCTACAACACACACACGCAAGCACACACAGATGCAGACACACACACACAGATGCAGACACACGCACACGCACACGCACACGCACACACACACACACACACACCGGTGTTTCATATGCAGTAAATACATTTGTTTCTGTAGAAATCACAAAAAACGTATACCGTATTATCTATGGTTTATGGAGGATAATTGTCAACGCAAGATAAGTGATAAATACAATGCTTTGTATTGTGCACTCCGTTTTAGCAGAGGTAAAGACACAAGTGAAGTGGCTTACCTTAGTTAGCTCCTGAGCATTAGCAGAGGTAAAGACGCAGGTGATGTGGCTTACCTTAGTTAGCTCCTGAGCATTGGCCAAGTTATCCACGGCGATGGCCAAGAATACATTTAGTAGTGTGTCTGACAACATAGTTAAGGAGAACGCAAAAGACGGTGTACTGTATGTACTGTACTGTACATGTAATTGGAGGCCAACTAGCAGAGTGTGGCGTGGAACGTTAGTTAACCTCCCTCCCGAGGTCTCATACAAGTATCAGTAGCGCTGAGCTATTGGACTGGTCCTTTATCTCAGTGGTATCGTGCTGTGGCTCCCATACCCGAACCGATGCGTTGACTAGGAGGTGGCCAGTTCGAGACCTGAGAAGCGGACTGCGCGGGAACACCTCAGTTACATAGCCTACGTATAGTATTTCTGCATGTGTTTGTTAGAGGATGACATTTTTCGGGAATTCCCGTGGCTCCCGCGGGATTCCCGTGGGATGGGAGTCAAAATTTAAAAGATGAACAGGAGTGGGAATAAAGATGAATGGAAGCGGGTAGGAGCGGGAATAAAAATGAACAAAAATGAATGATTTTGAGTGGGAGTGGGCAGGATTGGGAGACATTCTTACAGGAGTGGACGGGATGGGATTCGTTTCTTTTACTCCAGTCCGGGATGGGACGGCATCTGATTTTTTTTTCTGGGACCGGGATGGGACAGGAGTGAAAATCCACTCCCGTGTCATGCTCTAGTGCAGGGCTATTCAAATGGCGGCCCTGGGGCCAGATGCGGCCCTTGGACAGCAAGATTCTGGCCCCCCACAAGCCCCTTGAAATACAGAATCGTTTTTCAGAATTTAGAGATCAAAGTATGGGTTCTGTATAGAGCTGAAACGGGACACGGGATGTTAAAATGCAGGAAATTACATCTAAGAAATGCAAATTTTTCGAGGGGAGAACCCGCAGACCCCCCACTTCAATGAAGTCTCTCTTTTTTTTGTGACAGTCGGCAACTATAATACATACGTACAGTTCGGCCCCTGTACTGTGAGGAATTTGAAAAACTGGCCCTCGTTGACATTTAATTGAATACCCCTGCTCTAGTGTGTGTACCTTGTGAGAGGCAGGATGTATGTGAAGAGCTCTTTTCCAAAATGAGATATATCCATTTTATAGATTGTTGGGAAATTGACATTTTTGTATTGGGCATTCCATTGAAATGCATAGCAAAATTCATTTTTATAGAGGTTTTATTTTAAAGTATGTTCCCAAAATATTTGAATGGCAAGAATTCACACATAGATGATAGGACATCTTACCAGTCGATTCCAATATATTAAAATACAAAAAGTCAAAAATTGTGGATATAGCGTTTTGGAAAAGAGCTCTTTGTGTGTGTTTGCTACGCAGCAGAAGGATACAGTTGCCAAAGAGGGTGAGCACTATGAAGAAGATGGAGAAGATCATGCCTGAGTTGACGCCACCCTGCGACTTGATGCCGTCGTACATCACCATGTTCCAGTCCTCACCCGTCAGGATCTGTCAAAAGCACGCAAGTACACACATGTGATACACACACACACGAGATATACACATGCAGGCGCACACGCGCACACACGCGCACGCACACACGCACGCACACAAAACTCAAAATGCTGATGTACAATATTGAAAAAGTCCTTTCAATCTAACAACTACCACTGGAAAAGCAGACCTGAAAATGTCTCCTAGTTAATAGCTTGGAACATTTGTACGGTACCCTACGCTTTTAAGAGCAATCGTAACACCTAACACAAAGCTGTGGACCTGAAAATATCTGCTGAAACAAACCACATGTAACACGAACACTAATATTGTAAGCTAACATTAAACGTACAATATACACATACATGTGACTATGAAACAATATTAGCATGACACATTTAGAAGCTAAACGAGTTAAACGAAGCTGCATACCTGAAAAACAGTCATGATAGCTGCTGGAAATGTGTCAAAGTTGGTCGAAGGAGTACCCTCGTCAAAGTTAAACCTGGAAGAGATTGAGGGGAACCGACAGGCACAGCAAACGTATATGCAAGAGGTTAGTAGTCATAAATGACTAAGGTAAAAGGTGACCAAGTTTTATATTAAAAAAGTTTCAAAACCCTGTTTAGAAAAAGCTGCAACGATACTCAAGAATGTTCACTACTGCAGTGGCTGGCTCTCCTAAGTGAGAAATGCAATACATATGACATGTGCATTCCAATATGCAAACTCCCGTCCTCCACTTGTGCTTGTGGCCTCGCCCCGCCTCCTGGCCCCGCCTCCATGGAGAAACCAATCATTTTCCCCTGCTGTCAGCCTAGCCACAACAACGTTTGTGGGACTGTTTTTCATTCATCATCCCAATTGCAAATGACAGAATGACATTAGAATTGTGCTTTTGCAAGATATTGAATTAATTTTCTGTCGTCAGTGACATCGTCATGAGGTCGCAGGCAAGTGAGCAAGGGAGGACAGAAGTGTGCATATTCGAATGCACCCGTAGTGTAGCCTGATAAACCAGCCTAAATGTGAGACTGTTGTGTAATTTAGTCTGGCCCCGATGAACGATACATCCGAAGATTGTTGATGAGAACAACCCGTTGTTTTTCAAACTGTGCCTGTGCCTATGGCCGGCGCTCTGAGCAATCAGCGATCTTTCTCCTTGATGTGCTTTCCCAACGTTGCGAGCTTCATCGTCACACCCTCAAAACCCCGCCCGCTTTCATTCAAAACAAATTCAAAAACAAATCTCTGCGTTTTGATTGGTTCGCCAGATTCAGGGCAATGTGTTCAGAAACGTTCGACCGATCCAAGGCCAGACCCACTTGCAGCCAAAACTTTTCGGTGTCCAGCGGGTGGCGCTGGTTTACTAGGCTATCTCGTAGTGTAGAAAGAGGTAATGGAGGATAAAGGGTAAAAGAAAGGTACTGACTGTCCTCCGAAGAGCTGCATGCCCAGAAGAGCAAAGACCACGATGAAGAGAAAGAGCAGGAACAGCAAGCTGATGATGGACTTCATGGAGTTGAGTAAGGAAACCACCAGGTTACGCAGAGGGGCCCAGTACCTGTGTGTCGGAAGAAAGAAAGAAAGAAAGAAAGAAAAAAGAAAGAAAGAAAGAAAGAAAGAAAGAAAGAAAGAAAGAAAGAAAGAAAGAAAGAAAGAAAGAAAGAAAGAATTCACTTGTTCAGTTGTTGGAATTTACCTCTCTACTGAGCCTGTTGCTAGTTGTATGAGCTACAGTATCCTTGGTATGCTTGTCTTTTTGTCTTGTCTGTTTTATCTCAATTAAACTAAGGACTGTAACGCGCTCAACTCAAACAAAGTAAACAACTGGGTGCTCATTCCTCGAATATATATGAATTAAAGAAAAAGCAGGACAGCACTCCAAGTTTATGTGGTTTATTGCCCGTCAGACGTTTCGGGGTCAACCTTCTTCAGTGTCGGGCAAACATTTCACCCAGCAGGTGCACACAATATATACAATCAACACCCCAAGTGTCCACCCATCGCTTTACAACCAATCATCATTGTTACATGAAACCGTTGGACATACAACTTTTTTGTTTTTCTTCCATTTTTACATCTTTCTTATTTGTAAAACCAAACCAAAAATCCATCACAGAAAACAATTCAAAACAATTTCTTCATTTAGTCCATTTGGCATCATTGTATCTAGTTGGTGTATCCAAGCGCATTCCCTTTGAAGAAGTAGCCTATCCCTATCCCCGCCCCTTCTAGGCATCGCTACTGTCTCCACCCCGCAAAATTTCAGGTCACTCACATCATGTTTAAGTTCATAAAAGTGGCGCGCCACTGAGGACTTCTCGTCTCTGTTTCTTATTGCGCACTTATGCTCACATATTCTTGTTTTAAGTTCTCGTTTAGTTTTACCAACATACATGAGATTACAAGGACACTTCAAAACATATACAACAAACTGCGTTCTGCATGTGATTCTGCCCCTAACAGAAAAGTTCCGCCCCGTCTTAGGATGAGTGATAGACTTCAGTTTCAACATATTGTGACACTGTACACAATTATGGCACGGAACATTACCGTTAGGTACAACAGATAGAAAATGTGACGTGGGTCTTTTGGGTAGATCAGTTTTCACTAATGAGTCTCTGAGACTGGATGACCTTTTATAAAAATATTGCGGGCGTGTCTGAAACTCTGATGAAACATGTGGATCGCTCTCAAGGATGTGCCAATATTTTTCAATGACATGTTTAACTGACTGTGATATCGGGCTATAAGTAGACACCATAGCCACTCCCTCTGACTTTACCTTAGTGCTAGGGCTTAACAGTTGTATTCTAGGCACCTTATGAACTTTGTCCAATTGTTGCGATAAATTATTTTCCTTGTAGCCACGGGTTTTAAACCTCTCATACAGCGCCTGCGCCTCAAAGGACTCCTTAGAACTGCAGATGCGCTTAACGCGCAACAATTGGCTATAAGGTAGCGACCTCTTCAGTGCAGGTAGATGGTAACTGTCATATTGCAAGAAAGTGTTTCTATCAGTTTGTTTTCTGTACAATTCCGTCTGCAAACTGTCAGTATCACCCCCCCTCCTTACAAGAACGTCAAGGAATGCAATTTCATTGCGATCAAAGTCCATGGTGAATTTAATATTTGGTAATCTGGTATTTATATAATTGTGGAACTCTTGGAGAGCTGTTTCATCTCAAACCATGTTAGTAGTTGCGTGCATTGGCACTGCCCTTACGATTTGATTTGATTAGGATTCTGGAGGTAATGATACGATTTGCTTCAAATCGATTCAATCCAATTCTACGATGCATTGCAATGCATCACATGTTCTACTGAAAGCAAGGCAAATTTTTCATCAGTCATAAGGCAATACAAGCAGTCAGATACTGAGCAAGATATTATTGGTTGTTTTCTGTATCAGTCTTGCCATTTTCAATACTTTGAAGTGCTTTAATTCAACCAAACATTCCCTTGCTCCGGAAATATCCACAGAAGTAATGGAAACTTGAAAAAATATGCCGCATCGATTATGGCACTTCCCGAATCGATTATTGAATTGTCCTGCCCTGCGTTGCAATCCATTGCCGAATCGATTATTGTTGACACCACTACATGTTAGTATACATCATGGTCTGACCAGAGTAGGATTTGCAGCCAAAGATGTCTATGAAGGGTAATTAAAGATGGCGGATTTACATGGACATTATCCATTCATTCATTACCTATTTATGCATGTATGAAAAGTGTAGGTAACATTTTACAACGTCCTATTCACAGCTTTATAAACACTTTATAAATAATGAACTAATGATCAACGAAATGTTTACAAATGATTGTAAATGGGCAAGAAATACTATGCTAACACAGCAGACACAGCGCAGTTGGAGCAGACCTGGAAGTTTCTCCTCCAAAGACCAGAGGGCATGAAACCACATAAAACTCACACAGTAGAAGTCGATTCCCACTCCACTGTGCAGTCATAGTTTGGTTATTACTCATTTACAAACATTTGTAAATGCTTTGTTAAATGTTAATTGTTATTAAATGTTAATAAAGTGTTTATAAAGCTGTGAATAGGACGTTATTGTAATATAATGTACATTTCCAAACCATTATGCATACTTAAAAATTGACAGCGGTAGAGGAGGTTTGTAAATGGGCATCATAGATGGTTGAAATATACAAATAGACATTTTACATTTCATTTGGTCACTGGACCACCTCCGAAGCATAGGATTCTCTAGTAGGGAAGAAAAATACTTACTTGGTCACTTTAAAGATTCGCAGGAGTCTGAGAGCTCGTAACACACTGATGCCAAAAGAGGTGCCAGGCTTAATCATGGCCCAGATGACCTCGAAGATGCTGCCAATGATAACCTGTGGTGTCACAATAACACACACGTCACACACACACACACACACACACACACACACACAAACACAGCGCAGACACCCCCACAGCAGGGAGAAAGACAAAGGAAGAAGAAGAAGAAGAAGAAGAAGAAGAAGAAGAAGAAGAAGAAGAAGAAGAAGGAGAAAAAGAAGAAGAGGAGGAGAAGGAGGAGGAAGAAGGGGAAGAGGAAGAGGAGGAGGAAGAAGAAGAAAAAGAAGAATGAGAAGAAGAAGAAGAAAAAAAGAAGCAGAGGAGGAGAAGAAGATGAATGAGGTGAGGCTGTGCTCATCTGTAAACCAAAAAAGTACGGAGACAAGTACTGTGCTCCTGACGAGCTACATAAGAGTTGGAGCTGGTAGCACAGGGAGGCCTACTTTACTTATTCTAATATAGGACAGAATAGCAGCCTACTGGGGTCAAGGCAGGAAAGGAGGGGGGGATGTAACTAAGAGGGGAGGGAGAGAAAGAGATAGAGTGAGAGACAGAGAGAGAGAAGTGAGAGAATGAGTTAAAGAGATAAGACACAGACGGGAAGAGAGCGAGAGACATCAGCACAGTGAGCACACAAGGAGAAAGAGAAAGATGAGAGGACAAACAGAGCGACGGAGAGAGAGCAAGCGACAGAGATACGGTATACATATGTAAAAGAGAGAAAGAGACAGTTAAGACAAAATAAGTCAATCCTGAGATAAAGAGAGCAGACGACAGAAAGACATTGAGGTCAAACGGAGCAGGAGAAAGAAAGACAGATATAAAGAAAGGAGAGAGAGATATGGACAGACGAGAGGAGAGCAAAGGTAGAACGGCAAAACATCGGGGGCAGGCAGGCAGGCAGGCAGAGGGAATCCGAGGAAGACAGAGAGGTCGAAAACGTCATCATGCTTGCCAGTGAATGAATAAAAAGAAAACTTAAAGAAGAAAAAATCCAAAGGAGTGTGCAAACTTTTTTTTCCACAAAATGTTACTTTTTTGTTCAGCACCAGGGTTTTGTGCCCAAGTAGCTCTACACAGTAAATTCTACAGTGTTCATTTAACACTTAGAGAGTTCATTTGAGTCCAAATGATGTCAAATCAACTCTATAAGTGTTGAATTAACACCACAACATTTACTGTGTACAAAGGCAGGCAGAGGGAGCCACACACTCACCGCACAATCGAAACAGTTGAAGGAGGAGTGGAAGTACGGCTGCGTGCCCAGGCCGTACATCTTGATCAGCATCTCTGACATAAAGAGGGCCAGGAAGATAAACTCCGCATAAACTTTGCAGAGGAAGAGAGAGGTGGAGAGGGGGAGAGGGAGGAGGGTGGAGGAGAGGAGGGAGCGAGGGAAGGGTTAGAGGAAGAGAGAAAGGGAGGAGGGGTTGGAGGAGTGCACATAGGGAGGAGGGATTGGAGGAGAGGTGTAGAATGAGAGAGAGAGAGAAGAAGAGGGTGGATGAGGAAAGGAGAGGGAGAGAGGAAAAAATACTGAGTGTTGCTCCAAAGACAAGCAAATTAGTATACAGTAGCCTACATAATCATTTTGCCAGAGATAGAAACACGATAGCGATATCTGGGTATAGCGATATCTAGGTGCGACAACTTGGAGGAACGCGGAGAGCGATTTGGGCTATTAATTTTGCACCATGCCCATGCACAGAATACAAGCTAACCATAACTAACTCAGGCTAACCCCTCAACATAACAGAGATAGATAAAGGTTAATAATAGTGATTTCAATTTTGATCAAAATAATCATGATTATCACTTTTTCCACAATCGTTCAAGGCAAGGCAAGTTTATTTGTATAGCGCATTTCATACACAGGTGCAACTCAATGTGCTTCACAAAACTAACAAATGCAAAAAGAAAGGAAACAGGGAAGAAAGAAGGAAATAAAATTAGAGTCAAAGAACATTTAAAACATTAAGATAAAACATAAGGTAAAAATAATAATCAGCAGGAAAAAATGAATCGAAATTACATAGAAGAGTAGATTAAAATGTTTGTATCGTGTTTTCATGAAAATAGCACATTTTACAGACAATGACAAATCAATTACAACCCTTAAAAGCATTCTCACAAAATTACGGCCAATGTTTTCCTAGTGTGATTACAAGGGCTCAAAATAATTGGCTGACAAAACCAAGACTTCAGAAGAAGCATGTCAACATGCACTGTGACTACAGAAGCAGATCATGATACTCTCCATAGGATTTCATTCAAAACTCACCAGGTGCAGACTCAAAATGTACAATCTCAATGTACTGAAAGGTTGAAACACACACCAATGACCTCCCTTTTAATCCCTTTTCATTTCGAAATGAAAAAATGAATGTAGTTGCTGCCAAAGGTGGTTCTACAAAGTATTAAGCAAAGGCTGTGAATACTTTTGTAAATATGATTTCGTTGTTTTTTATTTTTTTATACATTTTCAAAACTGTCAAGACAACTTGTTTTTCACATGGTGTTAATGGAATAATTTGTGTAAGATTTTGACAACAGAGATTCATTTGTAGCATTTGGAATAAGGCTGTAAGATAATAAAATGCGAAAAAAGTGAAGCGCTGTAAATACTTTCCGGATTGACTGTAGATAAGTAGAGTTGGGTATCATCTGCATAGCTATGGTAATTTATGGAGTTATTCTCGATAATGTGTCCCAGTGGCAGCATATACAGATTGAACAGTAGTGGTCCCAGAATGGAGCCCTGGGGGACCCCACAGTTTAGAGACATCGGTTCAGCCCCCTAACCACTGGAACGACTATGCACAAACATACACACGCTTACACTAAGGCTCAATCCCATTTCACCCCTTAGCCCTACGCCTTTCCCCTTCCCCATATTTTTGCACGTTCACGTTTGGGGGTAGTGGCTTCCCGATTCACGTTAGGACAGAGGGTTGGGTGCAAGGGGAAAGGCTTTCTACCAATTCAAACTGAGATTTTTCAGGGGCACACTTCAAACGGAGGGCTACGACAGATTTCCCTGAATGCATTGCAAATGCCTTTGAAAATTGGCGGCATCCACAACAGCACAGAAAAATAGGTATTTTCGCGAAAATTGACGCTTTTAGAGTGGTAATAATTGTTCCATTGTACTAAGTTTAACATTGTGCCAATGTGTAATGGCCATTTTCTCCACGACACGTACGTGAAAAAATTGCTATTGACGTGAACACATTGCATGGAAGTCATGAAGGTTTTGCGAGGGTCGCGCAACACTGTTATCCTTTTTTAAAATTGTTGCGCGAGTAATTACAAGCAATATCGTCGGTTTAACCATAGAGTGGCTGGTTTTTGAATGCTATGGGTGTCATAACATGATTGTTGAAGGAGTGTCTCAATTCATAGGGGTTGCGTTTCAAGCCCTATGCCTTTCTGCTCCGTTTGAAGGGACGAGGGGTAAGGGGAAGGGGAAGTGGTAGGTGTAGGGGTAGAAATCAGAAATAGGATGTGGTAGGGTGACCATATTGTCTGTATTTTCTGGGACGGTCCCGCCCCTCAACTGTCCAACCTAACGTCCTCGCGCAGCACCCATTGCTTCAACTTGCTGACTCTCGGCCTCCGTGGAGAAAACAATCAAGTCGGCATTCTAAATAGTAGGCTGAAGTCAGGGTACAGAGCTGCCATCTTACCTCAGACTAACTCAGCTGCTAACAACAGTTTTATGTTTTGGCAAGGATGTTCGCATTTCATTACACCTACCTCCTCGCTCCAATAAATGAGTCATCACCTTAACTTATGTTGTAGACTATCAGAGACGGTATTTCCGTTACTGTTTATTATTCCTTTATGCTGTTGTGCTGATTTCGTTCACACTTGTAGTCCTGGCTTTACCGATGCAGGAACTGTGATTAGTTTGGTCGTTGGAAGCGGTTGAATAATTTTGGTCCTAAAGTGAAAAAGGGAAGCGGCCAGGGCGTGTTTGAAGCCAGAATGTCGTGGTGAAATTGAAGTTCCATCTCTTTCATGCTGCCGTTACGACACCCTTCATTACAATGCTGTTTATGACCATTTGACTCGGTTTTAAATGTCATCACCGTTTCAAATTGTAAGCATACAAACTCCGTATCATGTCGATATCCGTTCCTGACTTAAACAGTGGATAAATAATTACCTATCATCATTTATAAATAGGCGGGCGGAATTGGGGGAACGGGCGGAATTAGGGGACTTGACTATAACTTTCATACAGTCAGTTAATGTGCCTCACGTAGACTGGGATATAAACCGCAATACCACGAATTGCACGCAGATTTCCCCGGCATTAGGCTACAGTAATACAGTTAATTTGCTGTGCAATGTCCGGAGTAAAATCTGGAGTAACATGGCGGCCGCAGATATCGGAAACACGACCATCAGTCTAGTTTGTGTCAATTACGTTGCTTCACATCTCGAGGCCATAAGCACAAGCCGAGGACGGGAGGAAACACAAAAATTGTGACACACAGACGTCGTAAAACATGTCGTAAAAGTGGAAATGGTCACCCTAGGATTCGGCTTAACTCTACCCCTATCCTAACCCTAGCTAACCCTAAACATACTGTATGGTAACATGTAACATTCTTTGATATCAAAGTATACAAATCTGAGAGGAGCTAGGGCTGGTCGTAGTGCACCATGGCTACGCACAAGCTAACTACTATACATAACCCCACACTGTAACAAATAACTGTTAATTTAGGGCAATTCTGCAACAGCATTCTACTGTTTTTCGAAAAAAAATAGACAACTACTGTGAACATACTACTTTGAGTCACATATTGAGCATAAACTGTAAGTACTGCACAATAGCAGCATTCACCGTTGTGGAAACTAGAGATGCACCGGATCCTGATTTTTAGGATTCTGCCGGATACCGGATCCACTGCTTAGATTCCTGCCGGATCCGGAACCGGATACCGGATCCTACAAAAGGGTTGAAACACATAGCCAACTCGCACACGTGGGCCCTTTTTATCACGTTGGCTCAAACTATTTTGACTGAAAAGCCTCGGCTACCGGATCCTGGATCCTGGAACCGGAACCGGATCCTGTGAAAAACCCTATTATCCTGCCGGATCCGGAACCGGATCTTGGATCCTGTACATCTCTAGTGGAAACAACCAAGTTATTTTAGGCAGCACCATTGAAACCCATTCATCCTCCACTTGTCCATGATCACCATCAAGCTTCAATACCACCTGAAGAACTTAAGTAATTCTCACTGGTTAAAGACTCTCTGATAAAATCAAGCATGATGAAACTATTTCTAAAGAATGTTTCATATCACTCCGCAGGGGGTCCGGTCTTTTGTCACTCTAATCAGCTGCTGTGATAGACAACACCTGTTGTCCTGGCTACCTAGCTGTTGCCTAGCGGTGTTCCACAACGGCACTGTTTTGTTTTGCGCAGCAACAATCTTAACATTAAATAGGTCTAAAGAAATGTCCCCGCCATGTGTGAATCATTTAAGTATATCCATATAATAAGCGGGTTAACTTTCGGCGAGTCGGTCGCTTTGTGGAATAGCAGCACTCCGCTCCGCGTCGGGGTCTAAAGATTCTCTCTGTCGTGCTGCTATTCCACGGTAGCGACCTTCTCGCCGAACGTTAACCCTTACGTAACACTTGCAACAAGCAGTCCCATCTAAACCAATCTGCTAATCAGTGCCTGGCCTCACCTGAGTACTAAGGGCTGTTATGCCATTATTCAATTACGACCTTCACCTGCCAAATCCCTGATGACTCTGGTCACATGGTACCCTTGCACCTGTATATAAATCTGGACTATCAACACTTCAGTTGCTTACCTGACTGCTGGCTGGCCTGCATGGCACAGCATAGCACTTGCTTGCCTACAAGCTTGCTTGCCTACAAGCTTGCTTACATGCTTGCATACTTTCCTCTTTGTGAAAGCTTGCTTTGTGGCACTTGCTGTGTGTGGCATAATTTGTCACATCGCTGCATATAATGTGCCTGCTGCAAGTTAGGCATTGCTTTGAGAGCTAGCTTGTAGTGCTGCTTTTTTGCTGTGCTACTTGGTGCAAAATACGTTTTTACAGACTGACCAATGATATTTTCATCATTGGCTCATCAAGAGCTGATACATTAAAAAGCCCCCCTCACACAGTCCCATTGTCATTGTAACATAGCACTGCGTAGACCTGCACTGAAATTTTATTCATGCCCTTCATATTCAAAGGACCACCGCAAACCAGCATCTCAATATAGCATTGTGGTGGAATGGTATCATGCTCAAGTCACTTCAGTCATGGTGACTGATGGGACGGTGGGGCGGTAACATGGCCAGGGTATGGGTGGGAGGGAAGTTGCCATGGCTATATTCATGAATGGAACTATGACCCAGTAATTGCCTGCTATCTCACAGTACATCTTCAACTTTTTAACTGTAGTGTACCGTTATTTTACCTATAGTACTGTATAAATATTGTAGAGCACTTTCAGTTTAACAATACTAATACTGTGAACGTTCTGTAGAGTACTGTTATTTAACAGTTCAATTGCTGCTGAAAAAATGTTATATACTGTGATACGTTAAACAGCAATGAGCTGTATTTGATTTTTGGTGTGAAATAACAGTAGAATTACAGGTAAATATAATTGCCAGTAACTGCCGTTATTTTGCAGGGAAATTTTCTTAGAGTGCACTAGTGGAGGTAGAAACACGCAAAAAAGTGAAATACATAATATAACACATAACAAATGGTAACATATCTAACTAGGTGTTAGAGTAGTGAAGTCGGAGAAGAGCTCCATGGCCACACACAGGCTACCCATAACTGGCACAAACAAATCACTAAACATTACCCTATTGCCGAAGGTAGATAACATTAGCCTGGTCCTGACCATCCCATAATACTACCATTTCATTTCGTATTCATGGTCTGGAGGTTGTTTGATCGACGCGATTGCAGGAAGTGTGAAGGACATTTTCGGAAAAATCAGGAAAATTTCTTGAACAAACATGTCGGACGTCTGACTATCTTTGGCGATGTAGGACCGTTTAACAGACATGTCTGTCAGAACATCCTACCGTAGGATACAATTACAATGTAGGACCGTTTGCCAGAACACTGGCCAAATCCTACCGCTCAACATCGCTCCACAGAAAGCAGTTACCAGACGTAGTGCTTGAGCCAAGTCTCTTAACGGAAGTACGTAGGATGGTGTGCGAGGCTAAGATAACATAACATAGCGACAGTAAAATATAAATATGTAGATGCCATTGTGCCATTTTCAGTGCATCTGATACAATTACAAAGACATTACAATAAACAAGAACACAATAGACAAACACAAACCCCCCCTCCCCTCCCTCTATAGGACAAGAAGACAGGTTGACAAAAAACCCAACTTAAACACAGTAAAGTGCAGTCAGTGCAAATATAGCAATATAAGTGTAAGTGTAAGTGTAAGTGGCTTACAGAGGAAGTCGGAGAGGAGCTCCGGCTGGTCGTAATGCACCACGGCCACGCACAGCGTGTTGAGGCCCACCAGGCTGAGGACGGTCCAGTAGAAGGCCTGCGTCTTGACGATCTTGCGGATGAAGAAGCGTATCCGCCGCTCCGTCTGGTTGTAGTCGCCGGGGTCGCCCTTGTTGAAACCTGGAGGACACAGGCGGGGAAGGGCAGGGGAGGATAGGAAAATGTTGAGTTAGGGATGGAAGTGAGATGAGGGGGAAATGTGGGAAAAGAAGAGTGGAAAGGATAGAGACAGGGCAGGGAGGAGTGAGACCAAGAGAAGGACAGGAAAAGGACAACAATTGGAGCAATAGAAGGTTACAAATGGGGACGGGGGGTAAAGAAATGCTGTGAAAGAGAGGCCCTTGATCAGTGTTGCCAGATTGGGCGGTTTCCCAATTGGGCTGCTTTGGATGGCTGTCTGTGGGTAAACATGGCATTTAGAAGTAAAAACCTCCCAATTTTTGGCCATAGAAATCAATAGAATTTGGCAGGATTTAGTGCTTCCAGGCGGGTTTTGAGCATTTTTTGGGCTGGAAATCATCAACCTCATCTGGCAACCGTGCCCATGAGTGCGAGTAAGAAATTAGACATTACGTGTGGATGTGGTACACCTCAAGACGGAACATACTGTAAGGTCAATGTTGTTTGTTGGGTTGGTTACACTTTACTTGACGCCTGTGTTATATGTATGACATAACAGTGTCATAACAGTGTCATGCATGTGTCGTAAACATTATGTCAATGTCATGAAAAGCTGTTATGGTAAAGACAGCCCTAACAACGTCTACTTTTCATGGCCATGAAACGTTTATGACATTGATATCATGTTTATGACTCGTCCACGACTGTGTCATGACACTGTTATGTCACACATATGACGCCAGTGGCAAGTAAAGTGTAATGGATCTTACACACCAGGGCGGTAAAGCGTTGCGGAACGGCCACGTTTTTTACCGGCGTCTGTGAAAATACATTGAAACATATCTGTCCTTACACACCAACCGGTGGTAGTCGAGCGTCAGCGGCGCGGGAGCCGGCTCCGCGCCGCGCAGCATTTGGAAAATAGAACTCGAGCGTATTTTTCACGCCGGCGACCGGCGGTGTCTCATTCAAATGAATGGCAAAGTAGCATGCTAGCTTTGGCTGTGGGGAGGGTTTTGAACAGGACTGGCCGCGCACGCCGACGCTGTCAGTGTGAAAGGCAGAGAAAAACACACCGGCCGAAACTAAGCAGAAAGACCACGTTCGTCCCGCGACCGTTCCGTTCCGCCTTGGTATGTTTTGGCCCTAACCGTTGGGTCACAGCTGGAGAATTTTTCATGAGTGATTCTCTAATTCGCCTACACTTTTAAGTCCGTGGATTTTATTTGGCAATTCCACTAACTATTAACTGCATCCAATGATGTTTTGGACATTAGAAAACATTTATCTTTCATATAATACAGAAAGTGTAGACATAGCATTATTTCCCTCAGCAAGAATGAATATTTAATACTGGTTTTGGGCGTTTTCATGCCGTCCTGTTTTCCAAATGACAGATTCAGTCTTCATATTAGCATGTAAAGAAACTTGTTTTGCCCAAGACGATTGCAAATGTTGATTCACAGTAATCATCACAATATGACAAAACTGTCAGAAAGACCACTGTCCTTTCCATTATACATGAAATTTCCCATTTTGTGTGTGTCCACGAAAACTGTGTTAACCGCGTCACGGTCTGAAACCTCCTCCATAAATCAGTAATGGTTTGGTCTTAGGCCATACGAATAACATCACGTGATGTCATAACCTCTTTGGCAGGATACGGGAAGACTTTTTGGTAAATTTTGAGCTCCATCCTTCCATAATTTAATCCATTCTTTTTCATGTTCTCATAGCGGGAAAATTGCCTGTCAACTGTGTTATCAACATATTCATAAGAATCTGAATTAGAAATCACATGTAGAAAAACACAGATAAAGCATACAGATACATGAATTGATTAAGGTGTTGTGGTGGAACTTCTGAGGTCCTCAGTTAGCACAACACCATAAAAATGGCTGAAATGTCAACGGTGTTACCGTCAATGGTGTTACAATTAAGTATGACAGTCAGGGTTGCCAGATGAGGCTGATGATTTCCAGCCCAAAAAATGATCAAAATCCGCCCTAAAAACCCGCCCAATTCTATTGATTTATATTGCAGTGGGAAGGTTTTTCTGATAGATGCCATTTTTACCCGCACACGGCCATCCTAAGCAGCCCAATTGGGCGGGAACCAGCCCAATCTGGCAACACTGATGACAGTTGAGGAGGAGTATGTTTTTGCCAATTTATATCCATATTGACAGACAAACAAACAAAATAATTTGTGTTCTAGGGAGATGGGTTTGTCTGCTCTGTTTTTTTCTCCTAAAAAAGTGCCGACTTGTTCCCCTGCACTGTTGTGTTACACCGTTGACTGTTTTGAAAGTGTTTTTGTGCTATTGATCCCTTATGTGTTGGAAAAATCCTATGAACATACACTAGGGATTATCTCTGGAGAAGGAAGTCTTGTGTAAGGAGGGTGACTATATTAAAATCAGACGTTACAGGGATTTATGATGAAAAATGTGTCAGTCTGTATCACAGTGACTCATAAAATCCTACTTATGAAGCTCAACAATCACATTTTCTATATCAGTTGCACAGATTAATGACAATATTACTGCTAAGGGACATAAGCACTTTCAAACATATATTGTTTCAACTCTGTAGTATTTTTATATATGTTTGAAATGACATAGTATTTGTCCATAACACTGTTGACAAAATAATTAAGCAAATGTTTGCTTTCATTAGAGTATTTATCAAATGATTTAAGATTAAGCTTGGCAATTTGTTTGTTTGGAAACTTAAATATATACACTATGTAAACATCTAGGTCATTTAGTTGAAAAAAAATACTGATAATTGACATTTTGCTTTTGCCAAAAGCGTAGGGGAATCGTAGAATCACTCTCATGCAATATCACCAAGGTGCGAGGGAAAGCCACTCACCGACAGCATCACCCATCTCTCCCTCTTCTGACTTCAACAGCTCAGTTTTCTTGATGGTTGGACGCCTCTTGGCTGAATGACATAAGGAAATACATAGAAAGACACACACACGCATGCACGCACACACACACGCACACGCACGCATGCATGCATGCATGCGCACACGCGCACACACACACACAGAAAGTGAGAAATTGAGAAATTGAGAAATAAAGAGACAGATAATACAATATACTAAGTGCGTAAATGGCTAAGTGTACACAGCTAAATGCCATGAGTGCACTGTACACACACACATACAGTACAAACACGAAGGCACAAATACAAATCTACTGTACATGTAATACATACATAAATAAAGAAATAAAGAAATGAATAAATAATATCCAAGTAGTACCGTCATATTTACTCATGGGTTTCTTAGTCCCGTCTTCGTTTAAAATGACCTCTTCTGTGAAGAAGAACAGATGCAGAAATAACAACCATGATTGGCATATATCCATGTGATTAGTTTGTGTGTGTGTGTGTGTGTGTGTGTGTGTGTGTGTGTGTGTGTGTGTGTGTGTGTGTGTGTGTGTGTGTGTGTGTGTGTGTGTGTGTGTGTGTGTGTGTTTTGTGTCGTCACAACATGGCGGCAGGCGCAAACGCTTGGGCACACTAGACGCGCTGGCACCCGTCGTAACTGACGGCGAAAACGCAGGGAAATTTAAACTACTGAGATCCCTCTAAAACTCTGTTGTGATTTCCATCAGTATTTGGATCTGTGTAACTTTTAATGTGCTTTGATCCAAATAAAAGTACTAAACTGGGTGCGTGTGGTGTGTGTGGGTGTGTGCGTTTCTGCATGCCTCTGCATGGGTGTGTGCATTTGTGCATAATTGTATGTTGGTTTGTGTATGCATGGTTTTGCATGTGTGTATACTGCCCTACAAAGGCAAAGTGCAGTAACTACAGCATTAGTGAAACTGAGAAAAAAGCCTTCAAAGCCTCGGTATTAGGTTGGATACTGTAGTAAATGTAGATTTTACATGGCAATATCTCTAAAACAGGACACATTTGGACCACAAGGCTTTGTCACAAGAAGGAATGAGATGTAATGAAGACTACTTTCAGTCCAAAATCAGTTTTGACAAACTATGTTGTTACTGCGCTTTTCCTTAGTACAGTACAGTATACAATACAGTAACACTTTTCCAATAGTACAGTATGAGTAAAAGCGCCACATCCAGTACCTGCTTTGCATATCCACTCCAGGTATCCGTTGAGCTCCCTCTCAATCTGTTGCTGTCGCCGCAGCTTCAGAAACTCCCGCCTGTTCTCCACACGTTCCCTCTCTTTGGCAAACTCCCTATACACACAGCCATACACATGTGGTACACACAGACACAGACACGCACGCACGCACACACACGCACGCACGCACGCACGCACGCACGCACGCACGCACGCACGCACGCACGCACGCACACGCACACACACACACACACACACACACACACACACACACACACACACACACACACACACACACACACACACACACACACACACACACCAGGCATATATACAACATGCACACACAAAACAAACAGGCGCACCACCCACACACAACACACAGAGAGAAATAAAATCAGTAAAAACAATCTCAGTAACACTTTACCTTACGCTATGTAAAGGTAGGACTACAGATTGATGAAAAATTGCGACGATCACCGAAATGAATATTCATGAATATCCCCCAAAACAATAATTTTGGTCAGTTTTGATGGCTGATATGTTGTCTTTGTACCGTTCTTCAACTAATGTCAGAACCAGACTTCTGAAAATGGCAGTATTTTGTTATTATTCACAATTAACCTTGCGTCCCTCCCAACTTCTATGGAGTTGGGGTTTGCAGATGCCTTGAAACAACAATTTGGGTCTTGTACGATAATTTCCTCCCAAAAAGCCCCCCAAAAGGATAATTTCGAGCTTCTGGTACGATAATAAAACATTTTCCATCTGGCAGCACTGAGGTAAACACACATCAAACACATCCAATAGGAACCGATTTCCACTCCGCTGTGCAGCTGTTAGTTGTTTCTTACTCATTTACAAACATTTGTATATGTGTTGTTTCTAATTATGTCATTAACATAAGTTAATTAAGTGTTAATAAAGCTTTTTCATGGACTGTTAAGTTAAGTTTTACAGTGTCATGTTGTCAGTCACGACATACATTTTTATACAACCATTTCTTTTTGTTTCTTTTCATGATGTGCTGTACAATCACAGACAGAGACATTACACTGCAAACCATTGCAGCCAATTAAACGTACAAACGTTAGTAGCCCTGCTGCCTTAAGTTTGTAAGTTAACTGAACTTGAAGGCTTAACTCAACTCCAGGCTTTATCAAGTGGACTTAACTTGCAAACTTAAGGCAGCAGGGCAATCTACTTTTTGTTTTTTCATTTGACTGGCTGCAATGTTTTACAGTGCACTCAAGTGCCATTACGTAACGTGTATGAAATGTATCATTTCACATCCTGCACATGGGTTTTATGCCCTCCAGATGTTGGCACCTTCAACATAAGGTGCTGCCGTTTCGCCATACAGTACCCTGCACTGTCCTCACACCATACATGTAACTGGCTTAGCCACGCTTTGGATTGTGGCTAGGGAGCTGACACAGAGGATGGAAGGGGATTCTGTGTAAGTGTGTGTGTGTGCGTGTGTGCGTATTTGTGTGTGTGTGCGCGCGTGTATGTGTGATTGCACGTGCGTGCCTGCATGCGTGCGTGCATGCACGTGTGTGTGTGTGTGCGTGCACACGTGCATGTGTGTGTATGTAAAGGGTGCTGGCTGAGAAGGATGAAGGTGAGGGATTGTATATAAATATAGATATTCTATTGTCACCTATTCTATACGAGAGAGAGAGAGAGAGAGAGAGAGAGAGAGAGAGAGAGAGAGATTGTGTGTGTGTGTGTGTGTGTGTGTGTGTGTGTGTGTGTGTGTGTGTGTGTGTGTGTGTGTGTGTGTGTGTGTGTGTGTGTGTGTGTGTGTGTGTGTGTGTGTGTGTGTGTGTGCGTGTGCGTGTGCGTGTGTGTGCACGAGTACGAAGGACAGTGCAGTAGACTATACTGCCTGAAGCTTCTACAGTAGCGTAAGCAGCACAGACACACATCAGACACAGACACAAACATTGAGAGAGAGAGAGAGAGAGACAAACAGACAGACAGACAGACAGACAGACACAGATACAGATACAAACACAGAGAGACAGACAGAGAGAGAGAGAGAGACAGACAGACAGACAGACAGACAGACAGAGGCAGGAAGGGCTGTAGACTACTTCCTGAAGCTCCTACCGTAGCGAAAGCAACACAGAGACACGCCACACACAGACACAAACACAAGGAGGGAGAGGTGGAGTGAGAGAGAAAGAGACTGACAGAAAGGTGGACAGACAGAGGGACACATAGACACACAGATGGAAGACAGCAAGACAGATAAGGAAAGCTGGAAAGGATAGAGACAGTGGATGGATAGAGACACAGACATCACCATTTGAACAGACTGGCAACGGTTACACAGAGAAGACTGGACAAATAAGGCTAACGCAGACAGACAGACAGACAGAGAGACACAGACAAACAGAGACAGACAGACAGGCAGGCAGACAGACAGACAGACAGACAGAGAAGTATGCACACAGAAATATGTAAGACATACAGTGGAACAGGGGTATGATGAGACTATAACTTCTGCATAAGCCTTGAACTACTGATGTTCAATGTGTGTGTGTGTGTGTGTGTGTGTGTGTGTGTGTGTGTGTGTGTGTGTGTGTGTGTGTGTGTGTGTGTGTGTGTGTGTGTGTGTGTGTGTGTGTGTGTGTGTGTGTGTGTGTGTGTGTGTGTGTGTGTACGTGTGTACGTGTGTGTATGTGTGTGTGTGTGTGTGTGTGTGTGTGTGTGTGTGTGTCTGTGGATGAGCTGTAGTGGTTGGACTCAAACCCGGAGCCCGAACAGCATGTGTAGACACACTGTAGTCAGAGAGAGTAGAGAGAGTAGAGAGAAAGAGAGGTTCCATTGGCCCATTGTTTCCGGGTTCTACTATTGCAAGAGGGAGGGGGGGGGGAATCCCCTTTTAGGCAGACCTAGACAGATCTAAGGACTGTTCTATTCAATGCTAGGAGTATTATGACACGCCCCTTTAGGCAGACCGGAACCTGGTCATGTTAGGTGCCGATAGCAACCTATTACATTGGCATATCTCTATATACTTAAAGAATCTCTGCTGTAGTGGTGGGACTCACCCGGAGAGGACGCCCAACACCAGGTTGAGCATGAAGAAGGAGCCGATG
>NC_085857.1:23631727-23634227 GCF_034702125.1 Engraulis encrasicolus
CAAATTATCTTGGTCTTGCTTGCACCCTTGCACAGTACACAGTATACTACAGTTTATTTCCTACCTTGTGCAAAAGTAGGCCTACTTAAAATTAAAGTAAAAAATAAATGAAAAAAATAAAATTTGTTTTTCATTTGTCACACATAGTACAGCATGTTGGTCCAGCCCTCAACAAAATGTCAGTCACATAACTACAAGTGTAAGACTCATATAGCACAACACGTCAGTCACAAACATGTAAGCAGAAGTAACCAACTCACATAGTATGGCAAGTTGGTCCACCTATCAAACAGTCACACACGTACAGTAAGCGCATATATATCCGACTCACATAAACACTTTCTTTTGCCTTAAGACATGTAAAAGTTTTTATCTTTTACCTGACATGTTGTGACCCTCTGATGAAGACGGAAGTAACACCGTCGAAACACGTCAGGTAAAAGATAAAAACTTTTACATGTCTTAAGGCAAAAGAAAACCTTAAGTGTTTAAGTAAAACAGTTAGACATAATGAACTTAATATATCCGACTCACATAGTACAGCATGTCGGTCCAGCCCTCCATGGTGATACATTGGAAGACGGTGAGCACTGCGAAGAGGATGTTGTCGAACTGCGTGATGCCGTAGTTGGGGCCCAGCCAGTAGCCGTCGCAGCGGGTGCCCTCAGGGCACAGGCGCGCCGGCTCCGCTTCCCCACACGGCTGCTCGTCCTCCATCTCGTCTGCAAGGGATTATGGGTTAGGTAAGAGGTGTTAAGTCTATGTAATATGCGAGAATACAGCATGTGAAAATGATAGAGTAATGTGACGAACGCAAGTTCTCCTTGGTGCGGCTGTGCTGCATCGCCCCCCTGATTAAAAGCTCATTGGCACTCATTGTGATGATGGACACCTGCAAGGGATCACCTGCGCTTAATTCCCTCCCCCTATATATACTCATGAACGGCGTGACGTTTTCCATGTGCGCTACGCCCTTTTGTGGGGGAAAACAGCCAATGCATGTCAATTGGTGGTGTTGGGGTTTAATAAACGAAAGATAAGGACCTGTAGACTAGCGTCGTTCACGCGCAACACGCCAAAAACGTGTTGAGTTGCCAACTGTTCAAATAATAAAGCCAAACAGCCGTGGAGAAGCATGGACTGTGTTCATTTAGGCTAGCCGATGTAGCTTGCAAGTTGATGAGCCATTCGGTTTGATTTCCCCCATAAAGGGGCGTAACGCACATTTACGAGCAAAGTACCCGGATGGCCGTTCATGCCTACATATTGGACTGCTTCCATTTGATCCTGGCCCTTGAGCTTTAGAAGCCATGCTGGTCATTTTGCTTTGTATTTGGTTTCCTTTGATATTGATTTGTAAGACTTGCACTGTTGAGTAAAACTTTTGAGTGATTTTGAATTCTGTTTCTGCTGTTTTCTTTGCTGGTTTTGTTACATATTTGAGACGAATGTGTGTGCGTGCGCATGTGCGCGTGCATGTGCGCGTGCACTTGTGCATGTGCGTGTGTGTGTGTGTGTGTGTGTGTGTGTGTGTGTGTGTGTGTGTGTGTGTGTGTGTGTGTGTGTGTGTGTGTGTGTAGGGGGGTAGGGGGTGGATGTGTGTGTAAAAACAAACAAACAAAAAATCCATGCAATAGTGACAATGGATGTCGTTGCACCGCCCTGACGTGTGCTACTGCTGAAATATCACTGACCCATATGTAAGCGTCTGCGAGCAGGGTTGCCAGAGGAGGCTGATGATTTCCAGCCCCAAAAATGTTCAAAACCCGCCTAGAAGCACAAAATCCCGCCCAATTCTATTGATTTCTATGGCAAAAATTGGGCGGGTTTTTCTACAAAATGCCATTTTTACCCGCACACGGCCATCCTAAGCAGCCCAATTGGGCGGGAAACTGCTCAATCTGGCAACACTGTCTGCGAGTGATGTCATCCTTGTTAAATTATTGAAGCGTAGACATGAACACAAGATGCAATTTTCAGCCTTTTGGGGTGGCCCACCTCTGGGCAATGCAGGGTTGCGTTTCTCGAAAGCATAGCTGTTAGCCAGTTAGCAACTTGGGTAGTTGTCAATGGGAAATTACATTGCAAACAACAAAGTAGCTAACGTGAGTTAGCAACTATGGCTTCAAGAAATGCACCCCGTCTTGGGCTGATATCCTGATATTGCTCATAGATGATACCACCTACAGGATAACGTGCGCATTGCCTTGTCACCAATTGATGGCAGCAATATACGTACAAAATATAGCAATAACAATGGCGGCGATCTGACTTCAAGCTAGGAAGGGGAACTCGCACACCGTAATGCCGAATGCAATAGTAAACTTTTGTTGCAGTAAGAAAAAACAAACAAAAGTGCTACCCAAGTACAGTGCAGACGTTTCAGTCACAGTCAGACCATCATCAGTCACTATGATCAGTCAATATGAATGTACATTAGTGTCTGTGAATGTGTGTGAGTGACATAGTCCATACTTGTTTTTGAAACCGGTGCACTTGT
>NC_085857.1:23639227-23646727 GCF_034702125.1 Engraulis encrasicolus
TGAGAGGGAGTCGCTCTTACGAAGGACGTTGCTACTGTCGTTAGCAAAGACACTTTCAAGATACGGACCCCAGGTGTCTGACCTGGCCTGCACTGGCCGCCCCCGTCCACTGGAGGGGGCACTAATGATGGCCAGGACAGCGGCCACCAATTTGTGTTGTCATTTTTGTACCTTGGAAGCCAATGGGCAGTCTGACTAGCAGGTGACTCCTGCACGTACTGTGACGTGAAGAGTGTGAGTGTACACGTGAGTGACTAAGGCTGTATCAATATGACTAGGCTCTGCAAATGGCCACTCTATTCATACATACATAGAGCGCTGAGGAAATTAATTGCAGTGCTTTGTTCGCTTACGTACATGGTGCACAACATACCGAGTGACTAACATCGTATTCTCTCTCTTTCCCTCTCTCTCTCTCTCTCTCTCTCTCTCTCTCTCTCTCTCTCTCTCTCTCTGTGAATCTATCTATCCCCCCATCTAGTACCCTGTGAATGAGTGATTCGGTCTCTAGGAGTGGTGGTACACCCTGAAGGCTTCTCTGCATTCATACTGTGCCGAGACTCCATTTTGCAGGGCCTGCGTGAGTCATGAAAGAAACAATCGGCTTCTTTGAAATGACTGGCTGACTGACTGGCTGACGACGGTAAGTGGCAGTGCATTCTGGACCTACAGTAAGAATAGTGACGTACTATGTCGTTTGTGGACAATCTCATCTGAACGTCACTGTAGGACACCCCCCCTCACACACACACACACACACACCCCATCCGTGTGCTATGCCGATGTTTGAACGATATTGTCTGAAAAACCATAGCCATTGACAGTACACTACACTTTGCTTTGATCCATAACGACTCACAGCTCTGGGGTGCATTTCTCAAAAGAGAAGTTGTTAGCCTGTTAGCAACTTCGTTAGTTGCCAATGGGAAAATGCATTGAAAACAACAAAGTAGCTAATGTAGTAAGCAACTTTGGTTTTGAGGAATGCACCCCTGGACCATTACATGACTATATGGCACGTGCACACACCTATAGTGAAAAGGGTGTTAACGAGGAAGGGACATGGAAGGGAAGGGTGGAGAAGGAGGAGAGAGTATGGAGGTATGGGGAAAGACGTAGCTTGGGGTTTACCACCAAACCTTGGGTAAGGAAAGGCTATACCTTGGGTAAATAAAGGCTATATACACATATAGAAATATACGGTACAACCAGAGATTCTTTAAGTATATAGAGATATGCCAATGTAATAGGTTGCTATGGGCACCTAACATGACCAGGTTCCGGTCTGCCTAAAGGGGTGTGTCATAATACTCCTAGCATTGAATAGAACAGTCCTTAGGTCTGCCTAGGTCTACCTAAAGGGGTAGGTAGACCTAGCCCCCCCCCGCAATAATAGAACCCGGAAACAATGGGCCAACGGAACCTCTCTCTCTCTACTCTCTCTGGTACAACTACATGCTGTATACAGTCAGTTACCTATATTACATGTCCTATATTATCTATATTGGAGCATATCTATATAGTATCTATAGTATATTGGGGCAGCTGCAGTGTAATGGTTAAATGGACACTGTGTGAGATTTTTAGTTGTTTATTTCCAGAACTCATGTTGCCCATTCACTAATGTTGCCTTTTTCATGAATACTTACTACCACCATCAAATTCTAAGTATTCATTATGAAAGGAAAAATGGCACTTTTCATACATGAAAAGGGGGATCTTCTCCATGGTCCGCCATTTTGAATTTCCAAAAATAGCCATTTTTAGCTGCAAAAATGAGTCTACTTGGACCATACTAGAAAATACTTGTTTTTTACTTAGTAAACTTTCATGTAAAGATCAAATTTGGCAATAGGCAGCCCAGTTTCAATGAGCAGCATAGTTGCAGTACCTTTTTTGACCATTTCCTGCACAGTGTCCCTTTAAGGAGATTGGCTTCAGATCAGAGTGTTGCAGGTTCAAATCCCACTCTTCCCACTCTCGAATCCTACTCCCTCACTCCATGGCTGAGGTGCCCTTGAGCAAGACACCTGACCCCATACTGGCCCAGGGACTGTGACCAATACCCTGTACTTCAAATAACTGTAAGTCTCTTTGGATAAAACGTGTCACCTAACTACATAGTCTCACCCCAAGTGGTCAATTTTTGACTACTGAATTTTTGACACCCCAAGACTGCAATTTTTGACGTCTTGGGTATTCCTTCCACGTCACATTTTGACTATGTCCTCAAAGGCGCCCCCTTGTGGCAGCATAACGTCATTGAGGTTAGGTTTAGGAATAGGTTTAGGGTTAGGCCACATAGTCAAAATGTGACGTGGAAGGAATACCCAAGACGTCAAAAATTGCCGTCTGGTCCAAGGTAGTCAGAAATTGACTACTTGGGGTGAGACTGCGTGTCACCTAAGTGTAATGTCATGTAGGCCTAAATGTAATATATTACAAGTATACCGCATGTTACATCGCATGGCACTAGGGATAGATAGTTAGTGTGCTTTGAGAGGAGAGGGAAGGAGGCAGGCAGAGAGGCAGGGAATGGTTCGAGACTGACACAGCCAGCCAATCAGTAAGCAGCAATCCCAGGATGTGGTTTGGGACTGACCCTTCAGTGAGAAGAGGTGAGAGGGGTTAGATCTTTGAGTGGCATGTGGCATGTGTCAGTGACATGCGGAAGTGCCGCAGTGACATGTCCATTGATTTTATATTAACCACAGACTTATACTAATTATTATCAATAAGTGTAATAATATTTATTAATAAAAAGTATTATTTTTAATTATCTATGTATTCTAGGTCTGTAATTGCAACAGTTAACGGGCATGTCAAGCGCCGTCACGGTTGGCACGTCACGTTGGTTACTATGGTTACAGTGGCTACTACGATGTCAAACTGTGCCTAACCCTAAACTTATTCAAACCTAACCTGTCAGTGAAAAAAATTGCAAACCAACCGAACTGTGCCTAAACCTAAACTAATTCCTAAACCTAACCTGTCGGTGGAAAAATGTGTTTTATAGTTGCATGCCAGTGATGCCACTTCCGCATGTCGATGTCGAACTGTGCCTAAACCAAACTCATTCCTAAACCTAACCTGTCAGTGAAAAATGTGTGTACACCAACCTATAAACATGCCGAACTGTGCCTAAACCAAAACTCATTCCTAAACCTAACCTGTGTATAAAATGTGTTTTATAATAGCATGTCAATGATACCACTTCCGCATGTCACTGGCACATGCCACATGCCACTCAAAGATCTAACTCCTACTGGAAGAGGTTCAATACATACCATACAGAGTGTTACTGTAATCCACACAAAAAAAAGGGAAGTAAATGAGGAGACGTGGAGGAAGTGAAGTGTGCACTGAGTAGAGAGGAAGGTAAGGGAGGAGGCAGGGTGTGGTTTGGGACGGACCCTTCAGTGAGAAGAGGTTGAATACATGCAGTACATACACAGTATGCATACTGTACAGTGTATTACATGGTGGTTCATACGCCTAGAAAAAAAGGAAGTAAATGAGGAGATGTGAATGAAGTGAATTGCACACTGGGTAGAGACAAAGGTAGGGAGGGAGGGAGGGAGGCAGGGTGTGGTTTTTGGGACTGAGCCTTCGGTGAGATACACTGCCTTACAAAGGCAAAGTGCAGTAACAACGCCAACGCTGAAACTGAGAAAAGGCCTTCAAAGTATCGCTATTAGGTTGGATATTGTGGTTGACATAGCAATATCTCTACCATGGGAATCATTTGGACCACAAGGCTTTGTCACAAGATGAAATAGGTGTTATGAGGACCATTGTCAGTCTACACTCAAATTTGACAAAGTATGTAGTTACTGCATTTTGCCTTTTTATGGCAGTACAGTAGAAGCTACATGTAGGCCTATGTACAGTATGCTAAATGGAAAAAGTAGTAAACGATGAGATGGGGAAGAAGTGAAGTGTGCACTGACTGACTGAGTAGAGAGGAAGGCAGGGAGGGAGGCAGAGAGGGAAGGAGGCAGGGTGTGGTTTGGGACACTGAGCCGCTGGGTGTAGGGACGGGAGGCTGTGATTTGGGACTTGGGGAGCGCACACTGAAAGGTAGTGTTGCAGCTCAGGATGACAAGAGAGAAGAATGACACTCCCCTGTGACACACAGGTGGCGGAGTGTGGAGAAGGGAGTGGAGAGAAAGAGTGAGAGAGAGAGAGAAAGAGAGAGAGAGAGAGAGAGAGAGAAGAGATACAGATAGAGAGAGAAGGAGGAGAGGGGGAACTGAAGGAAGGAGATAATAGGGTGTGACGGAGGGAGGAAGGGATTCACACAGACAGAGGGCTGTGTGAGGCATCTGACAAGGTTGATAAGGGTAGGGGAACACCTGCCAATCTTAGAGACACACACGCACACGCGCACACACACACACACACACACACACACACACACACACACACACACACACACACACACACACACACACACACACACACACACACACACACACACACAAACACATACAACACCCCCACCCACAACCCCACATTGATATGACCATAGGCACTGTGGCCTACACAAATACAGTAGCCTGATTGTCATCGACTTTCACATCTCTTCGAGATTTGGTCTGACCAAGAGCAATCAACAATCAACGTTTGACCAAACGGCATGGTTGACCCGGCTCCCTTGGTTTGCTACATGGTTAACTGGTTTCCGACAACGTGGGCAGGGTTCCCAATTTTTCTGGAGACCAGAAACAATATTTACATTGCTCTTGGCCAGACTAGGAGCAACGCCAAAGCCGTTGCGTCATTAGGAGGGTGTGGCCTGGCTACTACACATATACAAAAACCTTACATACACCGTAAAGAAGTGTTTCCCAACCTTTTTTTTCTGGCGTACCCCCTAAACCTCTTTGTTGTGCTATGAGTACCCCCTAATTCATGTTCTATATCACTTTCTCTGTCCTGATGTGACTGCTCCATACATTTGTTATAATAATAACATCTTTCCAAGTACCCCTTGCAGTGTGCTTGCGTACCCCTAGTGGTACACGTACCCCTGGTTGGGAAACACTGCCGTAAAGAAGTATCAGTCAGTGAACCAGAAGAGACAAGTCAGTCCAGCAGACTCACATGAAGCTCATAAAAACCTGCAGCAGTTGTTTTTCGCACCACACGGCACCAGAAGCGTTAACAACTGTAAAAACAACAACCAAGAGGAGAGGCGAGTGAGGATATTGGGTTGCCATATGTGACTGAGGATTTCCAGCCCACTGTTTTTGGTTTGTCCTGCCCAATCTGAACCAAATTGTTTTTATTTCCATAACCTTAAATCTGTAGAACCCTTCCACTGAAAAACCCATGTAATGCCCTTTTTTTAACCTGCAGACGGTCATCTAAAACAATCCAATTGGACGCTAAACCGGCCAATCTGGCAACACTCGGAGGGGAGGCAAGGAGGACGATGGAAGAGCCCTGGAGTGGGGGTAGCCGGTAGCCCCTCCCCTTGGGGGTCTCCTCTGAGAGGGGAGGGTGTTTGGAGGAGGAGGAGGAGGAGGAGGAGGGGGCTGGAGGAGGGGGCTGGAGGAGAGGGACAGAGCAGAGGATGAGGGTACTTTTCTTCTCCCACCCCCGCTCCTGTGGCTGTAGCACCAAGCGGCAAGCTGCAAGCGAGCACCAGCAGTCACTGGAGGAGGAACGCTCGCTAACGAGGAGCTAGCTAGTCGAATCACTCACCAGAGGCAACTATAAGCTAACAGGACATCTATACGCATATACTGTATGTAGCTACCAGCTGGTTAGCGAGTCAGCCAGGGACATCCGTGGGCACAGCCAGCGCTAACGTTTCTCATACAGTACAATACACTACACAACCAGATCAGGGTGTGTTCCTCCGATAGCCAAAGGGAAGAGTGTGTGGTTGTCCAGTCGAAGATGTAGTGGCAAATAAAGGAAATATGGAGACAGAGAAGGATTACATGTTTGTTTGTGTTTTGCGTTAAAGATCACTGTAAACAAGTAGCACAAGAAGACGACGTGAAATTGTCGTAGCCTTGCTAGAATGAGACTGGTCCTCGTCCCCAATCACTTGTCTTTGCTTTAAAACTGACTAGAACTGCTGGGAAATGACCAATTATTTAAATAAAATGATACTTTTATGCCTTCTGTCGTACAGAGGATGTCGAAAAACATGAGGTATGTCTGTCTATACGTACGTGTTGTGTTTTGTGTGCTGATATCAAGTCAGGGTGTGTTGAAAATGTTCTTCCAGCTGCAGTAAAAACAAATACACAACTATGCCACGTATCATGCGAGTCTCCTCTTAAAACAAGGACATTGAAAATGTACAATATGACGTGTGTTGGTCTTGTTTGTGTTTCGTGTTGTGCGTTGTTAGAAGCACAGGGTGGGAAACAGGAAGATTCTGGAGAGAGGAGCACCTTGAGTGGGTGGTGGGTGTTGTTTCTGTGAGAAGATGAAGATGAGGGGGTTGAGGAAGAGGAGGATGGAGATGAGGAGGAGGAGGATGAGGAGGAGGCGGAGGAGGAGGAGGAAGAGGAGAAACGTATCTCCCCAACATACCCCTCCGCAACATCGCCGGGTCTCTCCCCATTCACCATATTGCCATGGCAACCAGGCAATTCCTCTCTCTCTCTCTCTCTCTCTCTCTCTACCTCCCTCCCTCTCTCTCTCTCTCTCTCTCTCTCTTTTTTTCCTTTACCTCCTCCCTTCTTTTTCGAAAGTGAGTCTCCACGGTTACCAACCAACCTCCTCTCATTCATAACTGTTGCCACAGCAACGCGGGCCCTCTGTCATTGATGGAATCTCGGCAGCGCTGCGGCAAGGCAAGCAGGCCGGTAGGGAGAGAGAGAGAGAGAGAGAGAGAGAGAGAGAGAGAGAGAGAGAGAGAGAGAGAGAGAGAGAGAGAGAGAGAGAGAGAGAGAGAGAGAGAGAGGCTCCTTTTCCCTCGCCATTGTTTTTGTCTTCGTTACCATTTTTTTGGAGGTGCCTGTTACAGAAATGAGGTAGCCTATTGTGTGCAAAGTGTGTAACAGCGTGTTGGATGGTTTGAGCTAAGCAGCTTCCCTAAGCAAGCCTATTATTGTTATTATTATTATTATTATTATTATTGATAATAATAATATTATTATTATTATTATTATTATTATTCTTTTAGTGGGGGGGGGGGGTACACACTTGGGTGGGCCGATGGGCCCCCTAGATAACTTCGCCTTAGGCCCCCAAATTGCTAAGTCCGCCACTGGTTACAGTGTGTAGTTGCACTGTGCTGGACCAATTGTTAAGGATTTAGATTTGGTACATACTGTGTACTAATGTCATCCAAATATTAGATGTTGACACATGACGATACACTGAAAAAGAAACCATGAAATAAAGTGATGCTGTTTCCTTTTTCCTCCACACAGACAAGCACGCATGCACACACACACTCACACTCACACTCACACTCACACTCACACTCACACTCACACTCACACTCACACACACACACACACACACACACAC
>NC_085857.1:23656727-23659227 GCF_034702125.1 Engraulis encrasicolus
CCGGTATCCGGCAGGATCCTAAAAATCAGGATCTGGTGCATCTCTAGTATATACTGTAGGCCTATTTTTGGGGAGGTGGGGTACTGTAGGCCTTTATTTTAGTTTTTTATATGACAGGACGGTGAATGTGGTGACAGGAAGCGAGTTGGGAGAAAGAGACGGGAAAGGGTCGGCAAGGGGCCTAGGTTGGAATCGAACCCGGCCCTACCTATAGGGCTGTATACGGTCAATTTTACAATGTTAGTTCAGTGCAGATTAGTATGTTTGAGTACCCTGCAAAACTGTAAGTCTCTTTGGATAAATGTGTCAGCTAAGTGTACAGTAATGTAATGGAATATTATGTAGGCCTACGTAATATAATTACTTGACACTATTTCCTTGCTTGCAAATAGTTTACATGCACATTAAGCGATTCAAGGCACACTAAGTAACAGAGAACGGCATCATGTTATCATGTCATTCACCATTGAGACTAGCCAGGCCACATCCTCCCAGTGGGAAACATTACAGTTTTTTTTAGAAACTTTGGCTAATTTCTCGCTATGCCAATGATAGTCAGTGATAATCAGGCTACATTGAGACATTCCCAGCTCAAATCGCTCTGTGAGGAAGGGAAAGCAGCCAATCATGTGAGTACATTTTTTGAGTGACAGCAGTTCGCAGAGTAGTCCTCAGCTGCGCGCACAGACAGGAATGCTTGTAAACAGGAAACCTATCCATCTATAGGTGGGCAGTGGTAGTAACAGAGAGAGTAGAGAGAGAGAGGTTCCATTGGCCCATTGTTTCCGGGTTCTATTATTTCAAGGGGGAGGGGGGGAAATCCCCCTTTAGGCAGACCTAGGCAGACCTAAGGACTGTTCTATTCAATGCTAGGAGTATTATGACACGCCCCTTTAGGCAGACCGGAACCTGGTCATGTTAGGTGCCCATAGAAACCTATTACATTGGCTTATCTCTATACTTAAAGAATCTCTGGTAGTAATATGAAAAGGGGCGACCCTAGTGGAAAGCTGACAGGGCAAGTGCCCAGTGTGGAATGATCGCAAAAGTCCGACCCCCCGACAATATTGCAAAAATAGCTAATTCATGTTTTTTCTTTATTGCCTGTCACACGTTTTGGTCTTAACCTTCTTCAAGGGTTTGCCCGACACTGAAGAAGGTTTAGACCAAAACATCTGACGGGCAATAAAGTAAAAACCTTAGTGCTTTTACTTATCTTTTTATTTCATATATTTTTGAGGAATGAGCACCCAGTTGCTTCTTTATTTTGGTTGAGTTGAGCGCATTACACCACTTTGTTAAAAATAGCGAATTAACATTTAAAAAAAAAATGTGTTCACGTTAATACTACGCCATTGCAACGACACCAGAGTTAGCAGTTAGCATTTTCGGCAGGGACGGCCGCCATAGGGGATGCTGTAGTTTGATAAAATGCCTCAGCGTTAGTCATAAATTGTCGTTTTCCAGTCCTATTGGTGTTTTGCTAGGTGGCAGTGGTCAGTGTTGCCAGATTGGGCGGGTGCGTTGGAGGGGAAAAACGGGAAAAATTGGCCATTTGGCGTTTTTTTAAGCCGTTTTGGGCCCATAGAAGTCAATGGAATTTGTTGAATTTGGGCGGAATTTAGCGCATTTGGGCGGAATTTAGCGCATTTTGGCGTTTTTTGAGAACCTTTTGGGCGGGATTTGGTCAGACACATCTGGCAACACTGGCAGTGGTACGTTAGCGTGGTTCCTACCAGACCTCTGTGTCTGTGAGTGTGTGTGTGTAGCTCTGGAAGCCCCTGATGGCGCTCAACACACACGGAGGTCTGGGTGCATGTAGCAGGATTACATTTCTCATAGGCTATTATATTTCATATTGACGCATTAGAGATCAACAGAAAACGAAGGAATTTGCTCCCAGATCTAGTAGTGGAGCTCACGGAGCTATGCGGAACTACAGGTTGGGCAAGAGCCAGGCAAGTGGTACAGTAAGTAGGAGGGATGGTGGATTTGCCAGCCAGCGAGCAGCCACAGTAGGGTGACACCGTGGGGGACAAAGCATCAGAGATGTGGGGGGGGGGGGGTGTGCGCAGGGTAACACCGTGGGGGACAAAGCATCAGAGGGGGGGGGGGGGGGGGTCTGGGGGCGCAGGGTGACACAGTGGGGGAGACAGCATCAGAGAGGGGGGGTGGGTAGGGTGACAGCGTGGGGGACACAGCATCAGAGAAGGGGGGAATGGGGGCGCAGGGTAACACCGTGGGGGACAAAGCATCAGAGAGGGGGGGTGGGTAGGGTGACAGCGTGGGGGACACAGCATCAGAGAGGGGGGGAGGTGCAGGGTAACACTGTGGGGGACACAGCATCAGAGAAGGGGGGGCTGGGGGCGCAGGGTGACAGTGTGGGGGGGACAGCATCAGAAAGGGGGTGCAGGGTAGGGTGTGTGTGAAGTCCCCTTTTCAAAGGTGACCTGCCATCATACGACACTGTATTGCCGTTAGACTCTCTCTAGTCTCTCTA
>NC_085857.1:23681727-23684227 GCF_034702125.1 Engraulis encrasicolus
TGTTTGGGGGCTGGCTGGTTTTATTCCACCACACTTACACAATAACCTACCCAACCATTTGCCATTTGGAAACATATGACTCCAAAGTATCAAAGTCCTGCACAGCCTACGCCTGAACCACCACCACACCCCACCACACCACACCCCACCACACCACACCACACCACACCACACCACTAGCGTCCGCACACGGCCCAGCCCAGTTTAACCCAGTGCCTGCCCACCACAGGCCAGCCGACCCCACCCTGAAACATCTCAGCCTGCACCCCACCAGAGAGAGAGAGAGAGAGAGAGAGAGAGAGAGAGAGAGAGAGAGAGAGAGAGAGAGAGAGAGACCGAGAGAGACAGAGAGAGAGGGAGAGTTGTATGCAATAGAGTCCCAATTTTTATTTTTCTTGTCCAGGATGTATCTGCGCCCATCCTTTTTGCTCCAGCTTTCTCTTGCTTTGTTGCTTCTTCCTGTAAGTCTCTATTCATCCCTCCATCCTTTACAGTAACGCTCTTCCTCTGGCATACCACTATCTTCCTTTCATTTCTTTGGTTCCTGCGATACTCCCATTTCTTTCTTTCTTTCTTTCTTTCTTTCTTTCTTTCTTTCTTTCTTTCTTTCTTTCTTTCCTGTATTAGTGGCTTCCTCTTTTTCCTTCTACCTGTCTTTCTTTTCACAGATAACCCCTTTTCTCCTTTTCATTTTGTTGATTTCGTTATTTTCTCCCCTTCCCTTCCCTTCCCTTCCTTTCCTTTCCTTTCCTTTCCTTTCCTTTCCTTTCATTCTCTATCTCTATCTCTTTCTCTCTCTCTCTCTCTTTCTCTCCCTCTCTTTCTCTCTCTCTCTCTCTCTCTCCTCTCTCTCTCTCTCTCTCCCTCTCTCGTGCCGCTGTCTTCACTGGTCTCCAAGACAAATGTTTGTGTAGTGTAGTGGAACAAATGAGTTGCGCTTGTTTGCTTTATTCTTTATGATTCCCTCCCTATCGTTCGCCTCTCTTCCTCCCTCGCTCCCTCCCTCCCTCTCTTCATCGCTCTCTTTCCTTCCTTCATCTTCCGCTATCCCTCATTCTCTCATTCTCTCTTCCTCCTTCCTCTGTAGATCTCTGCTCTCTCTTTCTCTCTGTCTGTCTCTCTGTCTCTCTCTCTCTCTCTCTCTCTCTCTCGCTCTCGCTCTCTCTCTCTCTCCTTTTCTCTGGTGGGGTATATAAATAGCCACAGACTGGGAGGATGTAGGTATGAGCCCAGTCTAAGTGGAGGTGATTGATGCAGTGGATATGGAGAAGAAAGTGTGTGTGTGTGTGTGTGTGTGTGTGTGTGTGTGTGTGTGTGTGTGTGTGTGTGTGTGTGTGTGTGTGTGTGTGTGTGTGTGTGTGTGTGTGTGTGTGTGTGTGTGTGTGTGTGTGTGTGTGTGTGTGTGTGTGTACCATACGTATCATGGTGTCCTGTTAGTCGAATCAACCACATCAAAAACTCTTTTAAGCGCTTACGTATATGCCCATTCATCGATACAGTACGTGATCTATCTATCTATCTATCTATCTATCTATCTATCTATCTATCTATCTATCTATCTATCTATCTATCTATCTATCTATCTATCTATCTATCTATCTATCTATCTATCTATCTATCTATCTTTTTTCTCTTCTTCTGCTCTTATCTCATCCCCCTCTTCCGGCTCCTTTCTCCAGATCTTCAATAAGAGGTGCCCAACCTTTCTGGGTCTGAAGGCTATGAGGGCTACTCGAGGGCTACTAAGGGCTACTCGAAGGCTACTAAGGGCCACCCGAGGACTACTTGTTTGTTCAAAATCCTCTATTGATGTCTTGACATCATTCCCAAATCACACTATGATTGAATGATAATTTGCTATGATAATGATAAAAGGTTATGAAGAAATAATAATATTTAACTTATTTAACTAAGAAAAACATTAACTGTGACTAAAATCTTGTAGTCGTCATTGTTTACAGTTTTTCTCGATTGGTTTGGCTAATTTCTTGAAAGTGAGATGACATTCCTATAACCATTGGGCCATTTGGCCAAACATTCTTACACTTCTGCACAACAGTTCAGATAACTAGCAAAATGTCATATACCTCCCAAAACACCTCATTCTTGCATCAGCACTAAACCTTCTCCCATATAAATAGTCAGTACCATCAAAATGGCATAGATCCTTCTCAATTGCTTTGGCTCATTTGCGTTCATTTAGTCCTTCTGTCAAAATAAACTGGATGGTTCAGCATAACTACATGGATCCTCATCACTCGCTCATATCACCCCAAAAACAGTTTACCCATGTGTCAAAACTAAATTTCTTCCCCACATATATCATCAGTACCCCCAAAATACATTGTCCCTTTGCCATTGTGTAAGCACTGCCAGTCAAAATGGTTAGGTGTTTTATCTACGTTCAGCTAACAGATTTCAACTATGTATAAAAATGAAAATGTGAGTGAAACCCTTGAAGTTTGACAACACGGACAATTTACCAAGGACATTTATCAGT
>NC_085857.1:23689227-23694227 GCF_034702125.1 Engraulis encrasicolus
CACTGCAATAATTCGAAATGAGTGCACATAACGTACAAATTCAGTGCTAGAAAATCATTTCTAAAGAGCAAGAAAGGCACAACATTAACACATAATTACTTGGTTATTTGCATCTTTTGAGACTTGTCCTCAATATTTTTTTCCAAAGCAAGGCACATTTCATCATGACCATTCATGGGCATAAATGCAATACAGTGTTCCTTCAAATATGTTGCGGCCAAAAACGGAATTGACTGATGCTATGATGGCGTTACGTCATTCTTTCATTAGTTCTGTGTGCTAAGCTAGTGTTAAGAATGATAAAATTCACTCTGACAGCCTTAAAAATCCAAAATGTACTCTGATCAACTTCTGAGTCCCTTTGCTCACTGATGTGCTGAGACGCGGCCTCAAAGAACCACCAAGGAACACCAACGGAGCCTTTCGGTGGTGTAACACACAGAAATATACAAAATAATTTTTTGGATCATCTGAATATTGTTTTAAGAATTGTCTTTTCAGAGTAGCCTGGCACGCTACAGTATGAGTAATCAGAGCAATGATGACTACTAGTCCATCCGAACAGTGAATAACCTGCTCCAAAGATTCAAATGCGCAAAACAAACCTCTAAGTTTTGTTTCTGTGTGTACTCCAAAAGCTACGAAAGCAACGTAAATCATTTCTCTACGTATGAAGGGTCAGCAAATTGAGCAATCAAAAAAATTCACCAGGGGTGAAATGAATTGGGTGACCAGAGCGAATTTCAGCGATTAAAAGTCAACCAATATTATGATAATGAGCTTTGACACGTTTTGGCAAAAGCCAATAATAATTTTCATATCTTCGAATGTCCCAGGCTGACCAGCCAGAGCCGTTATGGGATTAGCTAAATCAAACATGCCAACATCACGCCCAGAGTGTAAATAGCAAATTTACGGCAAAACGTCAACAACCTCGGCTACTTTGTTGCGTTGGTCATTTCTGCATGCTTTATACCACAGTGAAAAATGGTCATCCTTTCCATTCTCCTTCCGTTCCTACCCTCCGCACTCTTCCCTGCTCATCCTATTTGTCTATCTCTCCGTCAGTGTGTCCATGCATTCCGCCCCACACCCATGTTCCAGACTTGTTCCTCTTCCCACATGCCCCAGGTCCTACGTCCTTCCACCTGCCCCCCTCCCCTCTCCCCTCTCTCCTCTCCAAGTCCCCAACCTCCTTCCCTCTCCCCTCTCCCCTCTCTCCTCTCCAAGTCCCCAACCTCCTTCCCTCTCCCCTCTCTCCTCTCCAAGTCCCCAACCTCCTTCCCTCTCCCCTCTCCCCTCCCCTCCGCTCTCCATGTCTCCAACCCCCCCTTCCCTCTTCCCCACATCCCCCAGGTCCTTCATCCATCCGTCCGTGCACCTGCCCCTCCCCCTTTTCCCCTCCCCACTCCAGGTCTCCAACCTCCCTTCCCTCTCCTCTTTCCTCTCTCCCCACTCCAGGTCTCCAACCCCCCTCCCCACTCCCCTCTCCCACCTGCCCTCTCCCCTCTCCCACCTGCCCTCTCCCCTCTCCCCCCTGCTCTCCCCTCTCCCCATTCCCCTCTCCAGGTCCCCAGCCCCCCTTCCCTCTCCCCTCTCCAGGTCCCCAGCCCCCTTCCCTCTCCCCTCTCCAGGTCCCCAGCCCCCCTTCCCTCTCCCCTCTCCAGGTCCCAAGCCCCCTCCCCCTCCCCCTCTCCCCATTCCCCTCTCCAGGTCCCCAGCCCCCTCTCCTCTCCCCTCTCCCCCCTCCCCTCTCCCCTCTCCCCCCTCCCCTCTCCGCCCCATCCTCCCTCTCCAGGTCCCAAGCCCCCTCCCCTCAGCGCTGCCCGTGATCCTGCTGCCTCAGCAGGCCAGCCTGAGCCGCTGAACGCACCAGGCACCAGGCGCCGTTAAACTGTCACCGGAGGGAGATTTAGGGGCCTGTACGTGGAGAGGGGAGCGAGAGAGAGGGAGGGAGGGAGAGAGAGAGAGAGAGAAAGGAAAAGCAATGGCCCCCAGTGCCCTGCCCCATGCAGCCTCAGCCTCAATCTCAGCCCCAGCCTCAGACCCAGCCCCCTCCACGAGCCTCAAGCCCTATTCCAGGGGTGGAGAACCTTTTCCAGTCCACTCATATCAGCTGTAGCACCAGCATAAGCTACATTTCAGCCCCAAGGAAAAGCAATGCCCCCCCCTGCACCCATGCAGCCTCAGCCTCAGCCTCAGCCTCAGCCCCCTTCCCAAGCCTCAAGCCCCAAGGCCCTGTGTCCATTCCCCACTCTCATACGGTATCAGCTGCAGCAACAGCACAAGCCTAAATGTCAGCCCCGAGCCCATGCCATCATCCACCCCAAGCCCCAAAGCAATGACCTCAGCCGTGGCCTCAGCCCAAGCTGTGGAAGAGGTAAAGAGGGGCACCTGCCCACCACCACCACCACCACCACCATTGGCGAGAGGCTGTGCTGTTTTCATAGTCTTTACATGTAACACGTTGGTGGGTGGGTGGGGGGTGGTTGGAAGGGTATTTGTGCTCAGAGCTCCATGCCCAGCCCACTCACCCCAGCCACTCAGCCCACTCACTCAGCATGGCCAGGGGACATGAAGGGATTGGAGGGCTGGCTCCCTGCATGTGTGTGTGTGTGTGTGTGTGTGTGTGTGTGTGTGTGTGTGTGTGTGTGTGTGTGTGTGTGTGTGTGTGTGTGTGTGTGTGTGTGTGTGTGTGTGTGTGTGTGTGTGTGTGTGTGTGTGTGTGTGTGTGTGTGTGTGTGTGTGTGTGTGTGTGTGTGTGTGTGGTTGAAAGGGCAGTCGAAACGCAACCCAACGCAACGTGGCGGCACCGCCACAGGTGGCCGACGGGATGGAAAAACAGGAGGAGAGGAGAGGAGAGGAGAAGACAGGAGAGGAGAGGAGAAGAGAGGAGAGGAGAGGAGAGGAGAGGAGAGGAGAGGAGAGGAGAGGAGAGGAGAGGAGAGGAGGAGAGGAGAGGAGAGGAGAGGAGAGGAAAGGAGGGGAGGGAAGGGGAGAGGAAGGGAGGGAAGGGGAGAGGAAGGGAGGGAAGGGGAGAGGATAGGAGAGCAGCGGGGGGGAGGAGAGGAGAGGAGAAGGGAAGGGAAAGGAAGGGAAGAGAGGAGAGGAGAGGAGAGGAGAGGAGAGGAGAGGAGAGGAGAGGAGGGGAGGGGAGGGGAGAAGAGAGGAGAGCAGCGAGGGGGGGGGAGAGGAGAGGAGAAGGGAAGAGAGGAGAGGAGCGGAGAAGAGAGGGGAGGAGAGAAGAGAAGAGAAGAGAAGAGAAGAGAAGAGAAGAGAAGAGAAGAGAAGAGAAGAGAAGAGAAGAGAAGAGAAGAGAAGAGAAGAGAAGAGGAGAGGAGTGGAGAGGAGTGGAGAGGAGAGAAGAGAAGAGAAGAGAAGAGAAGAGAAGAGAAGAGAAGAGAAGAGAAGAGGAGAGGATAGGAGAGGAGAGGAGAGGAGAGAAGAGAAGAGAAGAGAAGAGAAGAGAAGAGAAGAGAAGAGGAGAGGAGAGGATAGGAGAGGATAGGAGAGGAGAGGAGAGAAGAGGAGAGAAGAGAAGAGAAGAGGTCCCCCATACAACGTGCCAAAGTCATAATAGGGACCCCACCACCAATACGGGAGGGCCATGGGTCCAGGGGCGAATGCCCTGCTCGCTCGCTCCACCTATAGCTCCGCCTCTGTGCGTGCGTGCGTGAGTGCGTGTAGTCGGACTTCACCTGTTCTTTTTTCACCCTGTGGCTGTGGGCCCTGCTGTGTTTCATTCGCTGCCTTTTGGATTTATCGTGAGACAAGAAAAGAGACGTGCTGAGCAGCACGCACCCCAACCCTCACAAAGACACCCCCCCCCCACAGAGCCAGTCAGCCACTCACTATCACATTTGATATCCTTCTATTACAGTACACATCAGGGAGATTCATGTTCTTATATACCATATACCAGTGTAAGTACATATGTTCGTAGAATATATCAAACAGAAGTGGAAGCATGCACGTCTAAATAGAAGTACGTAAGTATGTACGTACATTAGTGAAGTAGCCTATATATCAAATATAAGTATGTACGTCTAAATAGAAGTAGGCCTATTTATATGTACAGTATGTCTGTGCAGGTATAGGGTTCTAAATTTTTGTTTTCTCCTGACTGCACGAAACTAGCTGCGCACAACTCAACCTCTGATTGTTGGAAACTGCTGTTGGTCAAAAAAATTGCTCACATGGTTTGCTGCCAGTGCCTTGTCCCTCCTCACAACACTGTGTTGATAAACGGAAAAAAAACATGTATAAGCAAATTAATTCACATAAATGTGTAAGCAAATGAATAAACATTGATTACAACAAAAACATGTAGCCTACTGTATTTTTTTAATCCATAAGCCTCACTGATGGCAAGTGTATACAGTATACTGTAGTTTATGTCTGCAGTTTACATCATCCTCGGCGGCCATCTTGAAGCCAGCTGACTAATCCAGCTGAGTCGGACTGTCACGTTATATACTATTTTTGTCCTTCAGCAACTATTCTATTTTTTTCCCTTTTTCGTTTCCTTTTTTTTAGCTGTGTTTTTCTTTTTTTGGGAACCCATTTTGCAGAAGGCAGCCCACTGTGTGTGCCTGCATGGTGGCTCTACGCCTCGCTAGCTGCTACCGGGTCTGACGGCATGCGATGCGAGCAAGCGAGTGAGTCACAAAAACAAAACAGGTAGATGGGAAAGATGAGATGACTCACCGCCCCTCTTTCTCAATCAACACACCTCTCTCTCTCACACACACTGTCTCTATCGCTCTCTCTCTCTCTCTCTTTTCTTTCTTCCTACCCATTTTGTACACACACTATGCTGCTCATCCACGAACAAACGAGCAGAGCGAAATTATTCAAATAGCCCACCCATACTGAGCCTTGAACGCATAGAGATACTGAGGGAAGAACGCATGAATTAAAGCTATAAAGGGGACTGTGATAAAAGTGTGTTTGTCATATCTCGCATGCTTATGGACTCGATAGGGAAGTTGCGTGTGTAT
>NC_085857.1:23696727-23699227 GCF_034702125.1 Engraulis encrasicolus
CACCAGCTATGCAAAGGACCTACACCAGAATGTACCACATAACTATACCAAATCACACTGCACTAAAAACACCACAACTATGCATACCATATCACATCTCACGAAACCACCCAAAATACAACATCCTCACCACATCAGACCAAACCAAACCAAACCAAACCATCAAACTACATCACGGCCACAACAGTCTACCAGGGAAATAAATACTGTCCAGTAACTACAAATTTTGCCCAAGTTGATTTTAAAAATTCTTGTGACAAAGCCTTATGGTGCAAATGTGGACCGCTTTAGAGATATTGCTGTGTCAAAATTGCAGTGTCCCAAAGCTTTGAAGGCATCTCAATGTCAGTGGTGGAATAGTTGCTGCAGTTTGCCTTTGAAGGGCAGAATACTGTACACAGTAAATGTCGCGGTGTTAATTCAACACTTAGAGAGTTCATTTCAGTCCAAATGATGTCAAATCAACTCTCTGAGTGTTAAATGAGCTCTGCAGAATTTACTGTGTAGGACACTTCGACTGCAGCCCTCTTTCAACTTGGAAAGATAGAAAGAAGCAAATAATGACTTACAGTAATAACTAACACCAGCACAGACACAGACGATAAGAGGCTAGCATGGTTGGCTAAAACAGTAGAGTGAGGAGGATGTAGGCCTAATTAACAGAGAGGATGATTTCCCAAAAGCTGAGAGCTTAATTAAATTAAGAGGGCTGATTTTTTTCTTCTTTTTCCTCATCTTCTTTTGCGGGTTCTTTTTGCAGGATCTGTGTAATAATTAAAGTGTGCGTGTGCGTGTGCGTGTGCGTGTGCGTGTGCGTGTGCGTGTGTGTGTCGGGCTGGTAGGAAGGTTTTTTACCTCACTACTCTATGACAACTAACCTTTAACCTCTCAAATGATTGGGGTCAATACATCCTCCTGACACAATGTTCGTACATTCGTATGTCCCAATAATCTTAATTTCATTTAAATTGAGCATGTACAAATAAAAATGTACAAAGTCCCATCCAGGTGTCTTGTGTATACTGCATAACCATTGCATGTGTAATTTTTATGTTCTCTGAAAATTCTATGTGGTATTTTTTTCATATGGCGAAGTTACAGACCCCAGGAAGAATAGCTAATGCTAAAAAACATGCACAAAAAAACATGCATCAACATCTCAGTCAAGTCCCCTTTTAGTGACTATTCTCAAGGTTGATACCATAGCAATTGTTCCGTAACATGTCCTGCTCGCTAATTTTTTTTTCCTAGAACAAGGACGCCACAGATGGCCAAACTCGGCTTCTCATTGGTCAACCTTCACAACTTCCTGTTAGGGTTTAGGCATGGTTTTGATCTGGGCACAATTTCGCAACAAATTCGCCAATACCTTGCTTATTTCGCTGTTCTTGGCAAAAGTAAAGAATCAGAAACATTGCTTTCCTGACAGGTTAAGTTTAGGGAAGGTTTAGGTTTAGGCACATATCAAAAGTGTGGCGAGTGTCGGCGTGTTTTCGGCTTCAAGACTCTCCTGTAACTCTCCCATCTCACGTGTTGCAGTCTTGCCTCTATGGAAGTTCGACCAATCAGAGGCCACCTTTGGCGTCACCTTACTAGGAAAAAAAATATTGCGTCCTGCTCACATTGTTGCCTCGGCAACCACAGCATTAGCCCGTTAACCTTTGACCTTTTGGGTCACGGCAGAGGAGACTGAGGCAGTGACCTCTACACACCCATGCTCCCTCTCTCCTTTCCATTTCTATCTCTCTTTCCTATATAATGTATCTTTCTATCATTTCTCTCTACCTGCTTCTCTCTTTTCGCCTCCCTCCTTTTCTTTCAAGTTCTCTTTCCCTCCAACGTGTGTAAAGGCATACATCACACTTTTGCACTATAGGCAAAATGCCAAAGAAAAAAGTTCGCTGGGTGAGTTTCACGTAAAACAACCACTTGCTGATGCTACTGACACAAAGCAAAGATACCAGTATTACATAACGGGGCCACAATGCAGTGAGGCAGAGATCATATCTCCTCACTGTGCAGTAAGAGGCTAGCTATCAGATTCAATGCCTTATTTGGAGTTGGACTGTCAAAATCGTGTTTTCTTGTTGCATGTGTAGAATGTTGTTCCCAAAAGCAGTTTAGAAAAAAAAAATCTCCAAGGTAATTTAGAATGGTTTGGCAATGTGCTCCATTTCCTTGTGTAGTGTCAAGCTATAGGTTATCCTGGTGCATGTAATCTATATCTATCCCTGTGCATGTAAGCTATAGGCTATCACTGTGCAACATATAGCCTAGCTTTTAACCTGCTTTTTAGCTAACTAACCACACCAGTTGCTAAACAGATTTTAAAACCCTGTGGCTCTTCTATGTAATAAATGGAAAGCTTTGCTTTACCTGAACACTGCTAGTATCTGGAACGCAATATCAGCAGTTCACAGATTCATCAATCCCAAATTACCTCCTCCCAGCACCAATGGAAAACACATTTGCAGTAACATGACCACACATTCTAGTCAAG
>NC_085857.1:23706727-23709227 GCF_034702125.1 Engraulis encrasicolus
GCTGAAATAGGGGAAACGTTTAGATTAGTTGCTATGGGAGGGGAGATGTTGAATTTAGCTTAGAGGTGAACTGTGCAATATTTTAGCAGTTTCTTTCCAGAATACATAGGCTACAGCCCTTTCAGCACAGACGACTCAATGCACGCTAAAATAGTTGCCTGAGTGAACTCGTTTTTTTCTCATGAGGACATTAAAAACAATCTATTTAAGTTCTCAGCAGCACATCTAACTAACAGTACCGCACCCAGCATTCAGAATGTACTGTTTAAGCTCTGCCTTTATTTACTGTAAGAGTAGCCAAACCAGATCCCGAATGGACCACGGCAACACAAGTAAACAGAAAATAAACAAACAACAAACGAACAAACGAGCTACAAAGAGGAGCAGAGCGGCTGACTGAAGCGGATGAGGTGGTTTCATCACGGGCCCATTCCATCTTAATGAGCACCGCAGAGGAAGAGGGATGGGGGGATAGGGAGCGGGAGACGGAGAGGTGGTGGTGGTAGCTGGATGGATGGATGGCAGGAGGAGAGGATGGGGGATAGGGGGATAGTGAGCGGGAGGAGGAGTAGGAGAGGTGGTGGTGGTGGTGGTGGTGGGATGGATGGCGGAGTGTCAGAGAAGAGAAGGGGGAGATCGGGAGGATGGGGGCGATGGGGGAGGAGGAGAGGTGACGATGGAGGGAGGGAGGAGGATGGTGGAGGTGAGTCAGAGGAGAAGAGGAGGACAGAGAGTGGGAGGAGGAGGGGGAGGAGGGGAGGAGAGATGGTGGAGGAGTGTTAGAGAAGGGTAGGAGAGATAGTGTGATGGTGAGAGGAGAAGAGAGGATGGAGAGACTGATGGAGGGATGTCAGAAAAAAGGAGGAGAGACAGTGGGATGGAGGACAGACATGGAGTGTGATAGGAGGAGAGGACATGGAGAGATAAGGAGGAGGTGGAGGAACAGGGGAGGAGAGAAAGTAAGATTAGGGATGCACGATATACTGTGTCGGTCGGCATTAACATCGGCATTGGCCGATATTTGGCATTTTAAAACAGTATTATATGAGTCCGATATGAAAAACTAAACCGATATTGACAAGTGATTTATTCATTTCTCATTCATGAGTTAAAATATTTTTTGAAAATGAAAGTTTCAGACATTTACTTTGCATTACTTTTGCATTATTTTTGCAATGTTAAAAATGTTCTCAAGAAAAAAAAGATGTATATATAGTATATATATGATATCCGTTAATATTGGTTATCGGACATAATAGCAATACTCATACTGTACAAGATATTGTCATTGGCCAAATTTTTCACATCATCGCATCCCTAAGTGGGATGATGGAGAGGAAGAGGAAGATGGTGGAAGAGGAGGGGATACGAGGGCAACAGTGGATGGTTGGAAACATGGAGCAGGAGAGTGATGAGAGAGGGATGAGCGAAGGATGAAGGGAGCGGGAGGAGAGAGAGAGTTAGCAATGGCAGAGGGTTGGGTGACGGAGGGGAGGAGTGATGGAGCATGCAAAAAAAGACTGATGGTGTAGGGGTAGAGGAAAGGGAGGTAGAGATGGAGCTGAGAGAGGAAGGAGAGGTAGGGGAAGGGAGGAAAGACGGAGGAGGAGAGATATGGAGAAGGGGAAGAGGGGAAGAGATGGAACAGCCGAGTGGCGGGATAGTTCAGAGCAGCTGACAGCTCTGCTGGAGCTCAAGAGAAAGGCACACCGAACAGGAAGAGAGAGAGAGAGAGAGAGAGAGAGAGAGAGAGAGAGAGAGAGAGAGAGAGAGAGAGAGAGAGAGAGAGAGAGAGAGAGAGAGAGAGAGAGAGAGAAAGAGAAAGAGAAAGAGGGAGAGAGAGTAATAAGGAGAAAGATGGCATGGATTGCAACAGAGAGGCACGCGAGAGAGAGAGAGATAGAGAGAGCGAGAGAGAGAGAAAGAGAAATAGAAAGAGACAGAGGAAGAGAGAGAGAGAGAGAGAGAGAGAGAGAGAGAGAGAGAGAGAGAGAGAGAGAGAGAGAGAGAGAGAGAGAGAGAGAGAGAGAGAGAGAGAGAGAAATAGGGAGAAAGATGGCCTGGATTGCAACAGAAAGGCGGGGTGGGAAAGAAAAGAATACTGACAGAAAATGGCAGAAGAGAAAAAAAACGTCAGGAGATATAGAAGAAAATGTCAGCAGCTCATGGGTGCAGGCAAAGAAAGGCATGCTACTGTATTCACCTAATATACTGTACATTAAAACATAGTTGTATCAAAATGAAACAATTGAACAGTTTAACAGAAAACTATAAACCAACCCATTCTGTTAGACTTCCATATCATGTATGATGGCAGCTATAGGAGATCAGATAAAGCTGTTGTGTAAAATGGTGGTGCTATAACACAAATCAAGTTAGCCAACCAATGTGGCTTAGGCGGTCAAGGTTCCTCAAAGAACATATCGTGAGCTTAGAATTATAAGGTTCTATCTCCGTTTAGGGTAGTTCTGAGATATTGAGCATCAAAGTTTTTACATCC
>NC_085857.1:23714227-23726727 GCF_034702125.1 Engraulis encrasicolus
TGTATGGGATACAAGTACTATATGTACTCTATATTACTTTACTGAAATACTAATACGTTTTTGACAAATTTTGGAAGTTTGTGGAAAAAATTGGTAGAGATTATGTAAAATCTTTGTTTTAATCTCTTTGCTACAGAGCCTATACCTTATTGTCACCAAAGTCTTCCCGCCGGCGGGTCCATCTGCACAAAGATGCTACGTCTTCCTATTCCTCATTTGCTTTCTGGCAAATCGGGCAGAGCTAGGACACAGCCAACGCCCACCATCCTCTTTATAGGCATAATAGTAGATTCATGACACCTGCTTCTAATTCCACCACTACACTACATTACATTACACTGTATTCCATCAAAATCTACATTGCCTACGAGAGTGAAACATATTCAAGTAATGTGACATCATACACAGTATGGGTTTATTGTAAAGACAAAATGACCTCAGAGCTGTTATACATGGCTAGTATTTAAATATATTGTTGAATACTGTATGTTAAAAGTCCTGCGGAGTGTTTGTCATATCATAGTGAGAACTTGATTTTGCTGAAGGTCCAATCATCACATGTATCAACTTTAATCTTGGGCACTAACTTGCACTACACTTTTTATACTTTACAGTTTGTTCATAACTTACATATTGTTTTCTATCTGTTCTTCATGACTTGTAGACTGATGTACTCTGTATTGACCTCACACTTTTGATACTGCTTGGTTGAGCCCTGAGGAAGGTCAGTAGACCGAAAGCTTGGCCTATTATTAAAAAGAACACAAAGGGGATTTAAGTGTGCAGACATTTTTCTTTCAATTTTACACAGTTTTTGTTTATGTTTGGCACCTTTTAATCGGGAGTGCGGTGTGATCTGGCTAAACACAGAGTACTGCTTGGTTAAAAGCGCCTGCTAAATGCAAATGTAAGCTCATGTAATGTATAATATGCGGTTGTACTCCTCAAAGGGTTAATGGAAAGACACAAGCAGTCATAGCATAGGGAGGAGCAGCGGGACCTTTAACAGTGGGGTGGATGCATACGTAGGCTTATAATATGTGTGTGTGTGTGTGTGTGTGTGTGTGTGTGTGTGTGTGTGTGTGTGTGTGTGTGTGTGTGTGTGTGTGTGTGTGTGTGTGTGTGTGTGTGTGTGTGTGTGTGTGTGTGTGTGTGTGACATGGAAAGCTACTAAGATCAAAAGCGGGGAGATGTATAACGTGCAATATGGCACCATATGGCACCATTTGGTTGCCACACCGCCATACCCGGTACACACACAGGCACGTGCTGGCATTACTGCCATACACGGGCACGTGCTGGCATTGACCAACGCCACCCAGAGACAAGTGAAAAGCACCCCGACACAGGGGAGAGAGAGAGAGAGAGAGAGAGAGAGAGAGAGAGAGAGAGAGAGAGAGAGAGAGAGAGAGAGAGAGAGAGAGAGAGAGAGAATGAGATTTAAAGCAAGAGGGAGGGAGACAGAAGACAAGGTAGAGAGAGTGAGAGAGAAAGGTAGAGAGAGAGAGAGAGAGAGAGAGAGAGAGAGAGAGAAAGTATGTTAGCAGATGGCCATGGAAAGAAGGAGAGAGAGGGAGGGGAAGAGGTAAAAGAACGAGAGTGAGAGAGAACGGGAGAAGGAGAGATACACCAACAGATGGATGGTCCATGCAGACATAGTTAGGGTGTGGTCGGGCTGATCAGACCTAGCCTGAGCGAAAGCCGACTGTTGACTCTGTCAAACAGTCTGAAAGCTAAGAGGAATCTGTCTCCGTGGAGGGTGGGAGATGGTCTGATCTTACTCTGCCATTTAAATTCATTGGAGTTCCGAATTGAAATTAAAACCCATATTGTGCTTTATTAGCATGACTGTTACGATATAGTGTTGCAAAAGCATACAAATAACAAAACAAAAGTGTGACTAGTGTTACCATAACCAATCAGTAACAGACTTCACGGGTGAGTTCTGCGTCACCACTCTGAACGGTTTGCTGATTGGCTTAACAGTGAGTGAACCGAGCTAGGAGGGTTTTTGCCAGACTAGGTGCGGAGCCAAAATATTTGGGTGGAGTACATAGGATGAGTTCGCCAGGCTAGATCAGGGGTCCGTATCTCGAAAGCGTCTTTGCTAACGACGGTAGCAACGTCCTTCGTAAGAGCGACTCAACTCTCTCTCGACAGCGACGCTCACCACTAAATCCAAGGGAATGGTAAGACGGTCTTAAGACGGTCTAAAGATGGTTAGCAACGACAAGAATCGAGAAACGAACCCCAGACCAGCTGCTCAGTCACGTAGTCAGCAGGGTTGGATTAAGATGGCCCCTACTGTAGGCTACAGGTCCCACGTTTCATGACCAATTTACAGAGACAGTGTCATAATTATGAGCTAGGAATTAAGGACAGCATGTCTACCAACTACTCAACATGACACAGGAATTTTTCAATATTGCATCCTGTCAAAATTCTGTAGTTTTTGACCTTTGGCCAATCAGGGGTTTTCTGGTAGGTTGGGCCCCCAGGCTGCAGCCATATTTAGCCTGTGCATTAATCCGGCCATGGTTCTCAGGTGTGTGGCTGTGGCATCTCAACTCACGTGCATCAAGAGCACTGCCCCATACCTCAACCCAGCGACCCAGCGACCCACCACCATCGCCATGGTTACTGAGCTGAACCAATGCAGCTATTGCACATCTCTGAACTGGGCAACGTGGGTGGATGATGGTCAATCCTTTACTAGCCCGATTCTCATCGACTTTCAGATCTCTTCGAGACTTGGTCTGACCAAGAGCATGACAATTAACATTTCCCAAATGGCATGGTTGACCCGCCTCCCTAAGTTTGCTACTGGTTGACTGGTGTCTGACAAAGTGGTAGGGTGGAGTTTCCGATTTTTCTGGAAATCAGAAACGATATTTACATTGCTCTTGGCCTGACTAGAAGCAACCCCAAAGGTGTTGGACCACTATGAGGGTGTGGCCTGGCTAATCCTTTACCCTGGGTAATCCAACATGTCCAACATCCAAAGTCCACAATATTGCTGCTTCTGTTTTGAACCATTTGAGTAGGCTTGATGCTCGACAGATTAACTTCATAGTGACTTACAGGCATCATATGAATTGGACTCTACTGTGTAGGTATCATTGAAATAGCCAGGGCATTCTCATTTCAAAGCAGTCCCTGTGAAATACAGGGAAATTAAGTACAGTACACCACACATATCCAGCTGCATCAGCAGAGCACCTTATTTTCCCCTGCCTCCGTACATCATGAAGAAGCAGCATCAGCGTTGTCATTTCCGTCAATATTCAATTGGCCCATCATTGATAGATGAACTACAGGATTTCATAAGCGGGGGATTACCTGGCACAATATAGATCTGGATCAGGGTTGGGGAACCTATGCTGTATGTCTCGTGGGGCCGTTTACATCGTATCTCGCCCCCAACATGAATTCAATGCTATGCAGTTTCAGTATGAAACTGCAAAGAAATGTTAGAAATGACATTTGTAACACAAATAAGTTATATTTTCAGGGGACCTAAGGTGGGGTCAATTTTAAAAGGTGACCGCCTTCAATATACTGTAGGTCTAAAGTGCAGGGGGGAATCGTGGTTTGTGTTCATACTAGGCCCTTGGAAGACTTCATAACATTTTAAGTGGCCCCTTGAATGAAAATAGTTCCCCACCCCTGATCTAGATTGTTCTGCAGAGTTGGATAGTCACTGTCCTTTATCAGTTCACACATTTTTTTTCTAATTACTGCTATTGTTTAATATATTTAGTGGACACATAGTTCTGGACGTTCTAGGATAACAAGGATTTTGGAATTCTTCTATCATCACCCGTATTAATAATCAGAATGTGGAGAAAATGCCATGATCACTTTTCGTGCCACGATACTCCGTTCAACCCACACAATGTTTTCACATTCCTAATAGCTTAACCCATTTTGTCCTGAGCCCTTTTTGGGAAAGGGTGCCCTCTGCCTATTAAATCCTAAATATCTCTGCCTCCGAAGCACATACAAACATGAAATGAGTTACATTTAAGACCCTCGTTTTGCCTTAGAATGTGTTCATTCAGCTCTAACTTACCCACATTTTTCATACAACAGCTCGAATCTCAAGAAACTGAATGCAGCGTATATGTGTCTCCAGGACACAATGGGTTAAAACATAGCAGATGCATCATGCCTTTCACGTTCACCACGGCAAGGGTCCATTTACAAGACAAATCGTCCTGTCCTGTGTTTTAACACACAAGCACTATTTTAATCACTCATCTACTGCCATCTATGGCGTTGGGTATCATGGTCGCTGCTGTTGGCAAAGAGAGAGCTACATGATGAAGATGGCAGAACATCAAGGTCCCGAGAGGAGAGGAAGTGGTTGTGGTGGTGGACATCATGGCAGAGTGGAGAGCTGCAAGCTAGCAGCATCTGCTCTACCCTCTTTTAGATGTACATGCACGGACATCCACGGACAGCTTTTGTCGGGCCCGGGACAAAGTCATTTAAAAGGGCCCCCCATCCAGTGCATATAATCAGGGCCCTAAATTAACTTTCTTCATCGGCAGCCAGAATGGCTGGTAGATGTTTATCTTACTAGCCAAAACACACTTAGTAATGGGTCAAAGTGACTAGTGAGTTGGTCTTCTCTACCAGCCAAACTATTTTTTCCACCAGTATTTGGCCAGTTGGCTGGTGTAAATGTATAGCCCTGCATGCAATGTAATGGGTACCCACATTTGAGTCCCCTCTCTATCTTAGCCCGGGACAACTGACCCCTTTGTCCGCCCTGTCGGCTTTCCCTGTGCACATGTTTGTAGCAGTCCAGGGACACATGGACATGGATGGATGGACATGGATGGATGGATGGATGGATGGACAGAGGATGGATGATAGAGACAAACTAATGTGGGATGAAAAACTGGAACAGGCCAAGGCATGCGCTTGTGACTATTCCCCCATTTTGAGCTCTATTTTGGATCTACGCAGCATTCTGGTCGCACTCCGGGGGCCTCATGGGGCTGGATGGACGGCAGATGGAGACAGACGGATTGAAAAAGAAGGATAGATAGAAACAGAAACCAGGAAGTGTGGACTTGTAACCATTCTCCCCATTTGGGGCCTCCATTTTGAATCTACAGGGGTCTGGTTGTACTCCAGCGAACAACAGGACTGGATGGGCAGGTGATAGAGGCAGATGGACAGAAACAGAGGGAGAGAAAGAAAATGGAACCGGTAAGGGTGTGATTTTGACCATTCCCCATTTTTGGGCCTCCATTTTGAATCTACACAGGGTTCTGGTCGCACTCCAGGGACCCATGGGGCTGGATAGAGGGATGGTTGTGACAAAGGGGTATGATGTCCTGGGCCCAGGGAGATAGGGGCCCCAGAATTCGGTCCCCATTATATTGTATGTATTGGGTAGTGGGACCTTTCAGATGACGTTGTCCTGGGCCCAGCAAAAGCTGTCAGCGGCCCTGGTTGCGACAGAGGGATAAAAAGCTGAAACCAGGATGGGTGAACTTGTGACCGTTCCCCATTTTGGCCTCCATTTTGGAATTGCGCAGCATTCCGGTCGCTTCCTTTGCCCTGTGGTTACTGATGGATGCTGGCAGAAGCGGGGTGTTAGTGGGCCCAACTGGTAAGTGGGCTCTGGTCCCAACTGGTCCGCAGAGGGGCAGCATGCCCTTTAGAGGAAGCCATTTCTGCACAGTGCACACGCACCATCACCACCACCACCACCACCACCACCACCATCAACCACATCCTCCGTTTTGACTCTCAGCCTCCGTTTTGACTCTCACATATACTGATGCACACACACACACACACATACACACACACACACACACACACACACACACACACACACACACACACACACACACACACACACACACACACACACACACACACACACACACACACACACACACACACACACACACACACACACACACACACACACACACACACACACACACACACACACACACACACATCCACACGCAAATACACTAACATACACACACACACACACACACACACACACACACACACACACACACACACACACACACACACACACACACACACATACACGTATACACACACACACACGTATACACACACACACACACACACGCACACCGACAGAAACCCATCACCCCCCTTTGTGTGATGTCCTGGGCTGTGAAGGAGTCGGCCCTTAAACTAATGTGACAGGCGCCGTCCCTCAGTTCTTGGCACAGGACCCCGATGGGCAGCCCTTTAGACCCTGGTTAAGGCACTGTGACGAATGCCCACTTAAGACGCCACTGTACCGTGCTGTATTAAATTAGCAGCATACGCTAGGATATGGCTTTTCGTACGTGTCGGAATATTCACTATATCGACGATCACACAGTATTTTTTTTTGTTTTTTGTTTTAATTCAACACTTAGAGAGTTGATTTTGCATCTTCTTGAGTGCATTTGGTCTTAAGAGTATTATCAAGGTGTTGAATTAAAACAGCTTTTTATTGTGTACAGCTTGCTGTTGTTGTACAAATAACGGAGACAGCAGCAAGCATCAAGATTTCTGTGGGAACAATCTATTGCATTGCAGACAACCCAGAACACCTGACCTACCCTTTAATCTTTAACCACCAGCCACACAACATATATGTTTCGCTTTTACTTATAAGGTTACTCACCGGAAGGAGAAAGGGAATAAATCAGTTTGATACGTCATATCAATCTTAAGTCCTACAGTCATGGCCGTAGCCAGGAATTTGAAATAAGGGAGATCCATAGTGCTGTAGCTTCTACGAACCATGAGTAGTTTTTTTTTTTTTTTAAATGCAGCCGTACATTAAATCAGTGGTTCTTAACCTGGGGTGCGGGCACCCCCTGGGGGTGCGACAGAGATTTCAGGGGGTGCACGGAATTGAGTTTGTGTCGAGGTTGTGACCAAAACTCAGCTTGTGAACTTTATAATTAGTCCAAATCAAAACCAAACTAATGCATGTTTTGGTCCCCATGTAAAGGCATTATGATATTGTTTAGTGTCTTAAGCAAGAATCATTGCAATTAATCACTTAAAATCATTTTTAGTACCTATACAAGTGTAGAAGTTTGGGTTGGGGGTGCGCGGCTTGTCTTTGGCACAGGTAAGGGGGTGCATTACGAAAAAAAGCTTAAGAACCACTGCATTAAATCACCAAGTGTATATCAGCTGAACAGCAGGGCCGTTGACAGCTTTGACCTGGCCCAGGACAAAATGATCTGGAAGTGCCCCCCTCTCTCAATGCACAAAATGTAATGAGGACCCAATTCTGGGGGGCCCACTCTCCCTGGGCCCGGGACAACAGACCTGATTGTCGCCCCCTCTGTAAGCAAGTGTGTGTGTGTGTGTGTGTGTGTGTGTGTGTGTGTGTGTGTGTGTGTGTGTGTGTGTGTGTGTGTGTGTGTGTGTGTGTGCAAGCTCTGGAAAAGTAATACAAAACGCTTCACACTCTGCCGTGCTCTGCTCCATTAGACATCAATGTGCTATCTGAATTGAAAAAAAAAAACAGCAGCAGCAGTCTGGTGCGTTGTGCGTTCACTTCTCAAATGAGCAGTGTTCTGTTCACGTCCCAATGACTACGTAGAGTAAAAGAAAAATCGGCATTATTACAGCTGTGCATTTCCTGTATTTTCGTAAGCGCTGAAGCACATCGTGCGTACCGTGAGGAGGCATGTACCGCTCAGGGGGGACTGGTTGTATATGGCTGATGAAAGGTGCGGAAATTAACTGTTTACACTGTGACCTCAGAAAAGACAGGCATGTACTAACCTGATTATCATCGACTTTCAAATATCTTCGAGACTTGGTCTGACCAAGACCATAACAATTAACTTTCCCCAAATGACATGGTTGACGAATTATGACTGTGTTTTTTATTGAGCAGAGACTGGAGATGGACAGGTTAACCAAAATGTTCAATCCCTTGTGTGATGAACAACCAATAATGACTTCTCTCTAGAGATGTCCGATAATATCGGCCCACAGATATTATCGGCCCGACAACAGCATAAAATGTAATATCGGTCAATATCGGTATCAGATTTTTGACCTATCAAAACCGATATATAATGCTTGAATTACTGTACACTTTTCTCCTTAATTATTTGTTAATATTTGGAAAGCTTTGCTGCATTCAAGAATGCATCTAGTGGGGCATTACAATAAAATTAAGCATATTTTGTTCCACAACATCAGATTTGTAATGTTACCTAAAATTTGTTATGAGGAAAAATAAACCACGTATATCGGCATAGGTATCGGCGGACAATGGAATCGAAAATTGAGACTTGGACAATATCGGCATATCGGATATCGGCAAAAAAGCCAATATCGGACATCTCTACTTCTCTCCCTCCAAAAATGTTACCCTGAAACCTGGGCATTGTAAAGTTAAGAGAACACACACAGACACACGACACACGCACGCACACACACACACACACACACACACACACACACACACACACACACACACACACACACACACACACACACACACACACACACACACACACACACACACACACACACAGGCTCTACACACACTTTCAGTACACTCTCAGTAACACACACTTTCTACCCCACGTTGACCATGAGTGTTTCAGACACAGTGGTAATACCACCACACCGCTGTGCACGTCCTTGCACTCGCTCTGTCACACTTCCAAAAACTGCTAGACGGGGCCTGGCTATGTGGGGTGAAGGTAGTGGTAGAGTAGATTGTAAAGAGGAGGGGTGTGGAGAATGGAAAGTGGAGAGAGGAGAAGAGAGGAGTGTAATGGATCGTAATGGATGAGTGGCCTGGCCTGGTCTGCTCTGCTCTCCTCCACATATAGCCGGCTATTCCTTGCATATCGAAGTGTGTTACTCAGGGGCGGATCTAGCCATTTTGGGGCCCTAGGCGAAATATAAACATGGGGCCCTCAAACGTCATTGTATAGACATGACATTCTGTGTTTTGGAGCTATTTAAGTCTTTTGTCCCACATATAGGTATCTTTGATTACTTAACATAACTGACAAATTAAGATCAAGCCTACTTTTTTGTGTTTTTGACAGAAAGGAGGACAGATTTTCTCGGGGCCCTAGGCAATTGCCTAGGTTTGCCTAATGGAAAGTCCACCTCTGGTGTTACTGACAGTGAGCTAGCATTGCGTTGCAAAGAGCGGGGCTAATGGCTACCGCTAATGGCCAAGGGGAGAGAGGCTACGGCTAGCATCGGAGAGGCAAAGACGCAGATGGGATGTTTAAAAAGGGAGTGCTGGGAACTTAGCAAACAGATTCTTAAAACAAACCCATTACAAAAAGGGGTGAGGCCAGCAGAAGTGTCGTGTGATAGGGAGTATCTTTAGAACAGGGGGCTAGATTTAACACATGAGATGGAGAGTTACAAACCATGGGTGTGTTTCTTGAAAGCATAGTTGCAAGTAAGCAACTTGGGTAGTAGTTGTCAATGGGAATTTGTTTCGCAGACGACAAAGTAGTAGGTTTTGAGAAATGCACCCTAGACAGATTATCCCACCTGGTTTTATATATATATATATATATATATATATATATATATATACATTTCTTTCAAAAACCAATGATGACTGAGAACATAATTATTCTACATGGAAAACGTTAAATAGTGTGAGACAGCAGTGGTCTGACTCTCTGTTGTTGTTGGTGGTGGTGGTGATAGTGCTGCTGCTGGTGGTGATGATGGTGATGGCAGTGGTGTTGGTGATGGTGGTGGTGGTGGTGTTGATGGTGGTGGTGTTGATGGTGTTGTTGTTGTTGCTGGTGGGGATGGTGATGATGGTGATGGTAATAGTGGTAGTAGTGGTTCTGGTGGTGATGGTGGTGGTGATGTGTTGGGGGGGGGGGGGTTACAGATTACATTTACCACAACAGATGCTTTGTTACACAGTGAAGCTAATGCACTGCCATACTGTACCTGATGTTTTTTTGTGTGAACTCTTTTGTGAGGCATATGCTTCACTTGCCTGATTATCATCGACTTTCAAATCTCGTACCGAGATAATGGTCTGACTAAGAAGATAACGAATAATGTTTCCCAAATGGCCTGATTGACACACCTTCCTTGGCTTGCTACTGGTCGAGGCCAGAAAAGGCTGTGCCTAAGTTTAAACCAAACATTTTCTTAGTCCCAATAGAACGTCTCTGTTTAAACCACGTCACTGCCTACAGATTTTGAAACTGAGTCTAAAATCAAAGCAATTAGAGTGGCACGGAGACAGCATAATATTACTGTATGGCTTGCACTACCATTTAGAATTGAGAAAGTCAGATTAGGGTGAAGATTAGTTTTGAAGATGTGCAGGTATTCACCACATTTCCAGCTTCAGTTCCTGTATATATCGATGATGTTCTAATGTACCTGCTGCTTTTTTTGTCTGACCTCCTCTGGTATGGACGTCCTCCTCCATCCTTTTGAACAGAATCAATTAAAAAATACCTTCCTGCATATCTTATATGGCTGGCCGTGTGATATGTGATGACTCATGTCACTGGCTGTGTTACGTAATGCACATGGCACACGGCACACGGCAGCACGCCACCACACCGCTAAGGCTATAAGGCAATAACCATTTCAGCAAGGCTGCTGCTGTGACAGGGGCCAACAGTGTAATGCGTTTCCTCCTACAATGCGGAATTCATCAACACCGCCATGCCGTCATCCATGCCATTAGCTAACGGCGTACTGTAGCACAAACACAAGAGTAGCACAGGCAAGGTAGGAATGGAATTAGTTCAGGTTGCAACTACAAATGGTTTCATATCTATCTATCTACTGATCGATCGATTTATCTATCGATTTATCTATCGATTTATCTATCGATCTATCTATCTATCTATCTATCTATCTATCTATCTATCTATCTATCTATCTATCTATCTATCTATCTATCTATCTATCTATCGATCTATCGATCTATCGATCTTTAAAGTGAAAGTGAAAGCCTGATTGGGAAACTGCAACTTCCATTGTCATTGTGACACAGCACTCCACAGCACAAGTGTTCACTGCACACTGCACACAACGAAATTGCATTTATGCCTCACCTCTGCAAGGGGGCAGCCCCCAATGGCGCACCAAGGAAGCAGTGTGGTGGAATGGTACCATGCTCAGGCTACCTCAGTCATGGAGGAGGATGGGGGAGAGCACTGGTTAATTACTCTCCCCAATAATCTATCTATCTATCTATCTATCTATCTATCTATCTATCTATCTATCTATCTATCTATCTATCTATCTATCTATCTATCTATCTATCTATCTAGCCAATCCATCGATCAATCGGATTTATCAATGAGAATGCACGTATAATCTGTTGTATGAGATGACATCCCAGGGTACCATCGATGACAAAACCACAAAACCTCAGCAAACAGTCATGTAATTCAAGCCTGGCCAGACAGACAGACAGACACATATTCTGCCACATATTTACCAGCATTTTCAATGTGAACAGAATACCAGCATTGCGTAATCCTACACCTTTAGCATAACCAGACCCCTAGCATTGCACACTGCAACACAAAATAATATTACTGTCAAGCACCATTGCAGTCGTGTAAAGAAGGAAAGAGCAAAAAGTTGGAGAACTGTGTGTCTTGTGCTATGAAATATGAACGCACAGCGATAGGTCGTGTTTCTCTAAAGCCAGTGGTGTAGTCCACATAGAACGCGGGTATACGGAGTATACCCACTTCTAAATTTCAGGGATTTCAGTATACCCAGTTAAAATTGATTGATCCATTGTTTTGAATAGCATAAATATATACAGTATACCCACTTCAAAAAAAAGCTAAAATATACAGTATACCCACCATAAAAAAGTAGACTACACCACTGTCTAAAGCGTTGCTAACTATGTACGTACGGTCGCAACTTGATTGGTCATAATACAATTTCCTCATTGGCAAACAACTACGACTCTTGGCACTTTGAGGACAACAGTGAAGGACAGACAGGAAACTAGTGGGAGAGGGTCACGTCAGAGATTCTTTAAGTATATAGAGATATGCCAATGTAATAGGTTGCTATGGGCACCTAACGTGACCAGGTTCCGGTCTGCCTAAAGGGGCGTGTCATAATGCTCCTAGCATTGAATAGAACAGTCCTTAGGTCTGCCTAGGTCTGCCTAAAGGGGGACCCCCCTCCCCCTTGCAATAATAGAACCCGGAAACAATGGGCCAATGGAACCTCTCTCTCTCTACTCTCTCTGGTCACGGGGTGAGGGTTGAGAAATGACCCAGGCCAGATTCAAACCTGGCAAACCTGGCAACATTAGGTGCATTAGTGTGCTGCACCACAGCACTCCCACAAACCCACTGAGAAGCTAACTGGTTGGCAACTAACGCTTTTGAGAAACGGGGACCTGACTATAGCTGAGAAGACTGGACCTACCCCCTACCGTACCCCATACCCCCTACCCCCCCAGAATCTATCTGGACCTACCC
>NC_085857.1:23731727-23769227 GCF_034702125.1 Engraulis encrasicolus
CAGCTGGTGGCTTGAGCTCCGCTGAACATCTGATCGGTGTATCGCCAACTGAGCGCCTTCCTCCTCACATCTCTAGCCCAGCCTTGCGGTAACACATGACGTGCACGACTTCATAGTGATTCGCTTATCCGCGTTGACCCTCCGTCGCCAAACTATTCACCACTACTCGAGTAAGCGACGCAGCTGTAGCGGGGGAGGGGGGGGGGGGTGTCGCTCGCCCCTTCAAACGTGAACTCAGAAATACCAAAATAATACTTTTCTGCCTCAAGGCGTTTCACGCAAATGGTTTAGATTATACGACTAGATCCGCAGGCGAAACCCCAGACTCACGAGGCGGGGGCTGTGGGAAACAGTGTTTTTTTCTTTCTTTTTTTTTCTCTCCCTTGCCACACCGTGTACCTTTTGCCGGAAGAGGGAGTGTACTAGCAGCTTTAGTGACCAAGTATGGGTTTGTTTTTGTCGGCGCGCTAAAATAGATGATGTCAATCGCGATAGACACTGCATCATGAGTGCGCATGTGATCAATTCTTGCTTTTGATAAATGCATAGTAGAGGAAAACCCTTCTCAGTGGTTCGTGCAAAACAAACGAGGAGGCAAAACGGCATTGTTCCTATAGAAACCAAAAAGCAGTGGATGTACTGGGTAGGCTTCATGTCTGCTCTACTGAAAAACACTGACGATTAAAACGTCTGGTTTAGCCTACTCAGCTCGTTGTCTTGGTGCGCAAAATCACCCAAAATGTTAACTTCCTGAATTATTTAAACACTGTGTGAGGCCAATATGGAGACGAGTTATAAGCGTCAAAGTTTCTGTGTGTTTCAGCTCCTGATCTTTAGAGACCTGACATAACCAGCGCGCACTGCATATCTGATGTTCTTGATGAGCTTGGCACCTGACTGGGCTAATCAAAGGATTTCGAGTGATCTACTGGGGTTAATCAAAGGCTTAGAGTGTGTGTATGTGTGTGTGTGTGTGTGGACAGCGCACCGACCGACTTTTCAGCGAACAGCGCCGCTGTCCGTGGTGCTGAAACAGATCCACGTGCGGGCGCGTGAGTAAACGCCTCGGCTTTTACCTCAGGCCCTCAGAAAATTCAGTTGGTTAAAAGGGAATCTTTGCCACTGTGAGTGTTCGCAAATAATCTATGACTACCATTTGTATAATGGAGAGTCAGGAAAGAAGAGAAGATAGCGTAAGACACAAAGATAGAGAGAGCTGATTGTGTGAGCAATTAGACTTTTATATGGCGAATTGCATAACTGTGATAAAACAGAGGGGCAACATGTTGGCAACATTACAGGACGTAGTTGTAAGCCTACTTACATATTGGGTTGTGTGTGATTGTGTGAGCGTGCTTGCTGTGAATGTGTGTGTGTGTGTGTGTGTGTGTGTGTGTGTGTGTGTGTGTGTGTGTGTGTGTGTGTGAGAGAGAGAGAGAGAGAGAGAGAGAGAGAGAGAGAGAGAGAGAGAGAGAGAGAGAGAGAGAGAGAGAGAGAGAGAGAGAGAGAGAGAGAGAGAGAGAGATGCTGTGAGGGCTGTGAGTCGTGCTGAGCTCTTGATGCTGCACATTGTCATTCAGGTGGCGTCCACTGGGCAACCCTGCAGGAATCCCTCTGCCCGTGTCCCCCCTTCTCCCTCTCTCTAGCTGCTACTACACCTCTCTCTCTCTCTCTCTCTCTCTCTCTCTCTCTCTCTCTCTCTCTCTCTCTCTCTCTCTCTCTCTCTCTCTCTCTCTCTCTCTCTCTCTCTCAACCACCCTGCTTTGGCTCCTCCTCTCTCATAATCTGTAGCCCATCTATGGCGCGTGCACACACACACACACACACACACACACACACACACACACACACACACACACACACACACACACACACACACACACACACACACACACACACACACACACACACACACACACACATGGAGAGAGGTGGAACACAGTGCGGACTAAATACATACAGGATACAGAGAGAGAGAGAGAGAGAGAGAGAGAGAGAGAGAGAGAGAGAGAGAGAGAGAGAGAGAGAGAGAGAGAGAGAGAGAGAGAGAGGTGGAGAGAGAGGGAGGAAGCAAATACGTGAGAAAGAGGCATTCATAAATCGCTGCATGTACAAGCAGACACCAGAAGACACAGACAAGCAAATGCCCTGACAGACAGAGAGGCCCGCACAAACATAATCAAGTGAAAACAATCACATAAGCAAACGGCCAATCTAAGACTACAGTAGTTACTGTAACAGTTAGCACTTTAAGTGTGTGTCTGGATTTCCATCTAACTATAAGAAATGGCCTTTGCCTAAAATGATTCTGTTGAGTCTGCAGTCTTGGGAATGTATGTAGTAGAATCCCTCCATGGAGACAATTATTGTCCGTTATGTAGCCTGTATGTATGTCTGTCTGTCTGTCTGTCTGTCTGTCTGTCTGTCTGTCTGTCTGTCTGTCTGTCTGTCTGTATGTATGTATGTATGTATGTATGTATGTATGTATGTATGTATGTATGTATGTATGTATGTATGTATGTATGTATGTATGTATGTATGTATGTATGTATGTATGTATCTATGTATCTATGTATCTTTGTGTATGTATGTATGTATGTATGTATGTATGTATGTATGTATGTATGTATGTATGTATGTATGTATGTATGTATGTATGTATGTATGTATGTATGTGTATGAATCTATGTATCTATGTATCTATATGTATCTACTGTATGTATGTATGTATGTACAGGTATGTACGTATGTATGTACGTACTTGTATGTATGTACAGGGGTTAGGCAATGAAACACCTATCATTTTAGGGTGGGTGGGAAGTTTCATGGCTTACGTGGACCAACCTGTTGTCCAGTCTTCATTAATTGCGTTGCACTATTAAGGTGAAGTGTGAAGGTTCAATTAGCAGGGTAAAAGCACAGTTTTGCTCAAAATTTTGCAATGCACACAACATTATGGATGACATATCAGTTCAAAAAGGAGAAATTCTTCATGCAATTGTAACTGGTGCATCTGTGACCAAGACAGCAAGTCTTTGCGATGCATTACAGTTTTTCCCGATTGCTTATCAAGCAGTTGAGAAAAACTGCTGCAATTAAACACTTAGAGTGTGTAACCAACCCCATGAGTATTAAATTTGACCTTCTAAATGTTAAATTAACACTGGAAAATGTACTGTGTGCCAGAACCCACCACCTGTATCGACCTCACCTGATAGAGGGGGGGGGGGGCAAAGAGAAAGAGATACAATAACAACGAGAGGGAGAGACAGAGAGATAAACTAAGAGCGAGGGGGAGAGACAGAGAGGGCCTTGAGGTCAAAAGAGAGAATATCGTGCCGAGGAGAATACCTTCAAGGCCCCATTTGTCTATGGTCTCCCCGTCTCACCATGCCAAGCCTACACACTTCACACTGCTAATTGGACATGTTGGAGAGTAATGCCAACACTGTGAGTGTTAAAGGGAGAGATGCTGAGTGCTCGTCTTTGTTGAATAAGTAAACATGCCGGTGCTCTTGAAGTTTAAAGACAAAGTCCATTTCTCAAAACTTGGTGGCCGTTGGGCCTATACTTCAGGCAACTCTTGCATGAAGACAAAGTGGGTATTTGTCACAATTAAAAGTCATGACTCCCTGTTAGAGACCCGGTGTGGTTGAAACCAGTTGGCGTTTTAGAGTACCCCAGTTTAGAATAAAGACTTAATGAAGCGTTTCTAATTCGTGATCTTAGAATTATAAGGTTCTATCTCCAATTAGGTTAGTTCTGAGATATTGAGCATCCCAGCTATTTTGTGAGATAGAACCATTTTATTGTATTAATAACAATGTGAAATAATGCTTTTTACTAATAATAATTTGCTTTTCTTTTTTTAACAAAAATAACACCACACAGGCATTAATAAACATGTAATGGGTCAGATTATGTCAAAAACTCAATTTCGACCAAAAATGGAGAAAAACTGTAAAAGTCATGACTCCATGATAGAGACCCGGTGTGGTTGAAACCGGTTGGCGTTGTAGAGTACCCCAGTTTAAAATAAAGACTTAATGAAGCGTTTCTAATTGTAAAAAAAACCCCACACCCACTACTTCTTGAGTCCGTGCAAGAGTTGCCTGAAGTAGGCACGACGACCACCAAGTTTTGAGGACTGGACTGTGAATGGAGTGTTAAATTTGACTTTGTAAATGTTGAACTAAAGCTGGACTACGTGTTCCAGAATCTCCCACCTGTTATCGAGAGAATAGCGTGCGAGGGAGAGACCTTACCAGACCTCACCTGTTATCACTTTGACAGAGAGAGAGAGAGAGAGAGAGAGAGAGAGAGAGAGAGAGAGAGAGAGAGAGAGAGAGAGAGAGAGAGAGAGTTTCAGTCAAGAGGGAGGATAGCGTGCCAGGGAGGGACCCTACCAATCAGGGCTGGACTGGGGAAAAAAATAAGACCCGGGCACTTTGGGCTGAAAGGGCCCTCTCATAATAATTATCTTTTATTTCAATTTGGGGCTTCACAAGCCTTTATTGATTTTTTTTCAGACAGGAGAGTGAAGCAGAGACAGGAAGTGAGTTGGTAGAGATAGACATTGAAGGGCCGGCAATGGACCCGGGCCGGGAATCAAACCCGGGTCGGCCACATAGTAGACGAGTGCCCTACCATATCAGCTACGGTAGGGCCATAATTATCATTTGTGTTACATTTCTGTTAAAAATAGGTGCCCACGAGGGTGTGGGGCCCACTGGGAAATGCCCGCTATGCCAGATGGCCAGTTCAGTCCTGCCACCTATCATCACCCTTGCCCAGCCTGCTACAAACAGGCCATGCAGGCCTCGCAGATGGTGTTTAGATGAGGCCTAACATGATGCATGATCAGGGCCGCTGACAGTTTCGCCTGGGCCTTGGACAAAGACATCTAAAAGGGCCCAAAACCCAATACATACAATGTAATGGAAGATCCAATTTTGGGCCCCCTCTCTCTCTGGGCCGGGAACAAGTTACCCCTTTGTCCCCCCAATGTCGACTTCCCTGTGTGTGTGTGTGTGTGTGTGTGTGTGTGTGTGTGTGTGTGTGTGTGTGTGTGTGTGTGTGTGTGTGTGTGTGTGTGTGTGTGTGTGTGTGTGTGTGTGTGTGTGTGTGTGTGTGTGTGTGTGTGTGTGTGTGTGTGTGCATGTATGCATGTGGACAGGCATGTGGTCGCGCGAGGGTGTGCGGCTGTGAGTATGTGTATCTCTCTCTCTCTCTCTCTCTCTCTCTCTCTCTCTCTCTCTCTCTCTCTCTCTCTCTCTCTCTCTCTCTCTCTCTCTCTCTCTTTCTCTTTCTCTCTTTCTCTCTGTATCTCTGTCTCTCATTCACTCACTCACTCACTCACTCACTCACTCACTCACTCACTCACTCACTCACTCACTCTCTCACCAACCCATCACTGCTTCATTTACTTTATCGCACTCACAAAAGGGCCTTTTTTGAATGGTGTAATACAGCAATACAGACATAGCAGCAGAGCAGAACACCAACACGCTGATAAACATGTGGTGCTGCCCAGCACTGGCCATAAGAAGGGATAGCCATGAAAACCAGCTCTTCAACGCCATAGGAAGCCTATATTTCTGAGCAGGCCTCAATACATGATACCAACGGTTACCCTTTTTGCATAGTCATGACACATAAGGACAGGTTTCCTAGATCTAAACCATTCCCTAAACTGAACAGTCACTGTAACACGCTTGTCACAGTGGTGGTCTTTTGCGGCACTATGTGACGTAACAGGGTGGGGTTGGGGGTGGGGGTGTACCAGCCTGATTATCATGACTTTCAAATTTCCATATACTGTACTTGTATGCAGTGTACGTAAAGTCCCAATTGCTGCTGGCCAACTTGTCATTAGTCATTAGTTTCACAATCCAGTGCCACATATTCCAAATGACCTGGACCAATTCAACCAAGTTGAAGGATCACCTTTGTGAACAGAACAGGTAAAAGCAGGAAATTTGGATTACATTACATTACATTAATTACATTACATTACAAATATGACACTGGATTATATACTAATTGCTCCAGGTTGCCCATCACTGGTGGTCCCCATGAAGCAATGACCATGAATGTTGACACAAATGGCCAGTCAGGGTATGCATCTCTATAACTAAGGGGATTCCAACAGGATAATATATGTATTTTATGGTAAAAAAGAAGTAATTTTCTTGCTTTTTATCATATGAAGAGTAATAGGGCAGTGACAGAGGGCAGTCATGGGTAAGCGGTCAGGGCATCAGACTTGTGGCCCAAAGGTTGCCGGTTCGACTCCCGACCCCCCCCAGGTTGGTGGATGGAGTAATTAACCAGTGCTCTCCCCAATCCTCCTCCATGACTGAGGTACCCTGAGCATGGCACCGTCCCACCGCACTGCTCCCTTGGGGCGCCATTGGGGGCTGTCCCCTTACACGGGTGAGGCATGAATGCAATTTCGCAGTGTGCAGTGAACACTTGTGTGCTGTGGAGTGCTGTGACACAATGACAATGGGAGTTGGCGTTTCCCACTTGGACTTTCACTAATAATGTAAAGTATACTTTGCTGCTTATGTATATTCACTCTACTTTTGTTGATCATTACGAGGCTTTATGACCACATTGCAGCCCCTTTCGAATACGTTTTGTGGCATCTCATTGGTTCAACGGGCTCATAGTGAAAGATGGAGGTCATTGTCAGTAGTCAGATCACTTTGCATGCCCATCGCGGGTGACCTCATCATATAAAGTGCCCTGTGTGTGTACGCTAGACGACTTTCAGAGGGCGCCAAATGCAATGGCATTCTGAAAGACGGGCGTGAAAGACGTCATGAAAGACAGCCATTCCCTCTCTCTTCTTCTCTTCTCTTCTCTTCTCTTATCTTCTCTTCTCTTCTCTTCTCTTGTCTTCTCCCCTTTTCTTCTCTTCTTTTCTCATATCTTCTCTTCTCTCTCTCTCTTCTCTTCCTCTCTCTCACCCTCTCTCTCTCTCTCGTGTGTGTGTGTGTGTGTGTGTGTGTGTGTGTGTGTGTGTGTGTGTGTGTGTGTGTGTGTGTGTGTGTGTGTGTGTGTGTGTGTGTGTGTGTGTGTGTGTGTGTGTGCAGCTAACGCACATACTCTCAGAGGCCAGTGTGTGTGTGTGTGTGTGTGGGGGGGGGGAGTGTATGTGTATATGTGCGAGCTGTACAATATGTGTGGGGAGGCTGTGTGGAGGAAAATGAATTGTGTGTGGCTATGCATAGCTATGTACTGTGTGTGTGTGCGTGTGTGTGCGTGTGTGTGTGTGTGTGTGAGAGAGAGAGAGAGAGACAGAGAGAGACAGAGAGAGAGAGAGAGAGAGAGAGAGAGAGAGAGAGAGAGAGAGAGCAAAAGAGAGACAGATACACAGAAACAGAGAGAGAGAGAGAGAGAGAGAGAGAGAGAGAGAGAGAGAGAGAGAGAGAGAGAGAGAGAGAGAGTAATTTTAGCTGGCAACTTTATGTAATGGGTGGAGGCTAATGCATGGATTTATCATGAGCAGGGAACAGGGCAAATCGAAGGACGGACGGCAGAGTACTCTCTTGGCAGTGTTTCCTTCTCTCAACCTCTCTCTCTCTCTCTCTCTCTCTCTCTCTCTCTCTCTCTCTTCCTCCATCCATCCTTTCCACCTCTGGCTGTCCCCCTCTCTCCCACAATCCACCACCTGCAGCCCTACACCCATCCCTTCTCTCCACCTTTCATTCAACTTCTCTCTCTCTCTCTCTCTCTCTCTCTCTCTCTCTCTCTCTCTGCCCCCCCCTACCACCTCTGTCTCCACCTCTTTTTCCACCTCTAAGTGTCTCCCTTGTTCTCAGGACCAGTGTTGCCAAATTGGGCGGTTACCCACCCAATTGGGCTACTTGGGATGGCCGCCTGTGGGTAAAAACAGGAATTTGGTGTTCTTTTCTGACGTTCTGTACCCATAGAAATCAATGCAATTTGTTGAAATTGGGCAGAATTTTGTGCATTATGGCATTTTTTGAGAACCTTTTGGGCGGGATTTGATCAGACACATCTGGCAACACTGCACAGGACCTACTGTAAAGCTACCCAGGCCCTCTCTCCTCCTAGCCTGGTCCTGACCATCCCATAATACTACCATTTCCATTTCGTATTCATGGTCTGGACTTTGTTTGATCTGACGCGATTGCAGGAAGCAGGAAGGACATTTTCGGAAAAATCAGGATTTAACTTATACGTTGTTGAACAAACATGTCTGACGTCTATCTATGGCGATGTAGGACCGTTTAACAGACATGTCTGACAGAACATCCTACCGTAGGATAAAATTACAATGTATGACCATTTGTCAGAACACTGGCGAAAATCCTACCGGTCAACATCGCTCCACAGAGGACAGGTACCAGACGTAGTGCGGAGCCAAGTCTCTTGGCGGAAGTACGTAGGATGGCGTGCGAGGCTACTCTCCTCCACCACCCCCCTCTCCCCTCTTTCTATCCCTCTTTACCTTCACCAGCCACCGCCACTCTTCTCCACTCCACCCCTTTACCCCTCTCCATCACGGGAAGAGAGGTACTGTAGTCATGGTGCCAACCGTCTCTCTTTTCCTCCATCTTTCCATCTTCCTTCCTTTCATTCCTTTCCTTTCTTTCCACCTCTAACTCTCTCTCTCTTTCTCTCTCTTTCTCTTTTTCTATCCCACCACCCACCACCTACCTTCACTTGCCCACCCCTCACTCCCTGCACGAGCTAGTCGTGTGCCAGCGTAATCTCTGCGGAGGCTCTCTCTCTCTCTCTCTCTCTCTCTCTCTCTCTCTCTCTCTCTCGCGTCATCTCTACATCAACCTCTAACTGTCTACCACCACCCTCCAACCAACCCCTGATTCCAGCATTCCCCCCTTCATTCTCTCTCCTCCACCCCTCTCTTTCTCTCCCTCTCTACCACCACCAAGAGTGCATTCCTTCTCATTCCGTCATTCCTTCTATCTCTCCTTCCACCTCTCTCTCTCTCTCTCTCTCTCTCTCTCTCTCTCTCTCTCTCTCTCTCTCTCTCTCTCTCTCTCTCTCTCTCTCTCTCTCTCTCCCAGCCTCAATAAGAGAGGTGCAGTAGCCGTGTGCCAACCTCATCTGTGTAGGGCTGGTCTGGCATGGTGGAGCGAGGACCCATTTAGCCGCTTAGCGGGCCGGCCGGACTCCCATACTGCACTGCACTGCACTGCACTGCACCATCACCTCGAAAGGACCCCACAAACCAGGCCAGACTTGACTACCGGTTTGCTGTGAGGACAGTCCAGGGGGAGTAAAAAGTTTGCATATTTCCCTGAACCCCTCTGGATAGGGCTCCTTTTAGTTTAAAAAAAAATACATGATCTGCAAAAAAACCCTCCAGTTTTGAGTTTGTAACTATGTGTGCGTTGCCATATTCGACCTTGCCTCCTCCACTTGCCTCCTCCACTTGCTTCTCGTCATGATGACATCATTTGCAATTGGGATGGTGAATGAAAAACAGTCCCTCAAAAGTTGTTGTGGCTAGGCTGAGAGCTGGGAAACTTTATCGTTTTCTCCACAGAGGAGGGGCCAGGAGGCGGAATGAGGAAACAAGCACAAGTGGAGGAGACAAGGTCGCATATTGTAACACACTCTATGTGTACGAGTCCCTTGTGCAAACAGACATGGCTACCACCTGCACTCCCATCCACAACTACGCTGTAGCTGAAGACTGACTGTAAGACATTGCAAGCCAGTTAAACGTAAAAAAGTAAGTTGCCCTGCTGCATGATTTTTTTTTTCAAGTTCACTCAACTCGAGGATTAACTCAGCAGGGTTGAGGTTGATTTCTCAAAACCAAAGTTGCTTACTACACTAGCTACTTTGTTGTTTTCAATGCATTTTCCCATTGGCATTTACCGAAGTTGCTAACAGGCTAACAACTTCTCTTTTGAGAAACTCACCCCAGAGGAGCAGGGCAGCAGGGGAACTTACTTTTTTTTAAACGTTTAAATGGCTGCAATGTTTGAGAGTGCACGCACCATCTCTTCATTCCCCTCCTTTTGGCTAGATTGGATGGATAGGACCCGCAAACCAGGCCAGACACACCACCACTCAGCACATTACATTTACATTATACTTTACTGAGGCTTTTATCCACAGCAAGTTATTTTAAGTACAGGATATTGGGTCGATGGAGTGTGTGGTAGGGAGTGGAAGCGGGGGAATTTGAACCTGCAACCCTCTGATCTAAAGCCCATCTCCTTAACCACTAGGCCACGACTGCCCCCAGCACCATGTGATTGTACACTAAAACAATATAGACACCTAAATGTAAAAACCTAAGTTGCCCTGTCTCGAGTTGAGTTAAGCCTTGAGTTCAGTTAACTTAGAGGGCAACTTACTTTTTTTTACATTTAACTGGCTTGCAATGTTTTGCAGTGCAGCGCTAGCCTGGCCTTGCCATCCGTTAAGACAATTGATATTTCTCCTCCATGTTACGTCTAGGTCAGGTTTTCTTCCTTTTGCCAGGCAACCGATTAACAGGCCAACTGGTCAGCGTGGAAGGGACAGAAACAACAAAATGATATCGGCAGTTTTATCAGCACTTCCAAGAGTTTTTTCGCCGATTTAGTGTATGTGTGTGTGTGTGTGAGTGTGTGTGTGTGTGTGGGGGGGGTTGTTCCACCGGAGAGTATTTCGAGAAGAGGCATGCAGTGGGTCTGCGTTGTTGCCTCGTGTGTGTGTGTGTGTGTGTGTGTGTGTGTGTGTGTGTGTGTGTGTGTGTGTGTGTGTGTGTGTGTGCCCTTGTGAGTGTGTCCTGTATCCATGACTCAGTCTTGCTTAAACTCCAAGTGTCTTGTTCTGGGTCAGCTCCTCTGTGTGGTGTGGTGTTGTGTGGTGTGGTGAGGCGGAGTACTGTTTTGTAGTTACACTTTATAGGTGAGGCAACTTGGGACCGACCGGCCGGCCGGCCGCGATGGATGGCAGATGGCCGGCGCAAAAAAAAAAACGCACCACCAGGGCCGCGGACAGCTCTTGCCCGGGGCCCGGGGCCCGGGACAAAGTCATTTGAGGGCCCCCTGATCCAATACAGAAAATGTTAATGAGGATCCGATTTTGGGCCCCCCTATCTCCCTGGGCCCGGGACAATTGACCCATTTGCTTCCCTGCACTCCACCTCCACCACCACCACCAATGCGCCGCTATTTTAGACACTCCCGCTGTACTGTACCGGAGCCTCCTAAATCTGCTCAACGTGATCCGCCCGCAGGGCAAGGGCTGGTCCCAAATGGCATCTTCTGTCCCTCTCTCTCTCTCTCTCTCTCTCTCTCTCTCTCTCTCAAATTTGCTCGTTCTCTCTCTCTCTCTCTCTCTCTCTCTCTCTCTCTCTCTCTCTGCGTGCACACACACACATCCCTACCTCCCTCTTTCTCTCTCTCTCCCTCTCTCTCTCTCTCTCTCTCTCTCTCTCTCTCTCTCTCTCTCTCTCTCTGCCTCTCCATCCTTCATGCTGTTTTCCTTCCCTCTCTATGCCTCCCTCCTTTCTTCAATACTGCTCTCTCACTTGTTCTCTCTCTCTTTCTCTCTCTCCCAGTCTCTCTCCTATTTAACGGGCAGTCATGCTTTCCTTGCTTGGAGGCGATTTAAAAGAAAGTAGTGCACTAACACATTGGGGAACGTAACAGAGAAAGAGGAGAGAACAAGCGTATATATTTGGGACAGGGACAGGGACAGGGACAGGGACAGGGGTGCGTTTCTCGGAAAGCAACGATGTTAGCCAGTTAGCAACTTGGGTAGTTGCCAATGGGAAATTGCATTGCAAACAACAAAGTAGCTAACTGCGTTAGCAACTATGACTTCGAAAAATGCACCCCTGTACTGAGGCCTCCCCAGTGGATGAGCAATAGGGCACAGGCCGAGATCGCAAAGATGTTAGTGTGCGTGCGTGCGTGCGTGCGTGCGTGCGTGCGTGCGTGCGTGCGTGCGTGCGTGCGTGCGTGCGTGCGTGCGTGCGTGTGTTTGCGTGTGTGTGTGTGTGTGTGTGTGTGTGTGTGTGTGTGTCTGTGTTAGACAAGAGTTAGTAGCCACTGAGGGAGGTGACAGGTGACTGGGGCCACCTGCTTACACACAGGTCTGACGCAGGGCACAGAACTTTACACATCACTGGACACAGGTCGAGTGCGCTGTGTTTTGTATTGGGTCATTCCAGCTGGAATCAGCAAATTTCTGAAAAATCTCCCACTCGACCCCCTCGGATTTGCCTGAAAAAAATGTATGTGATGGCTTAAACATCCAATAGATCATATCCACAATATCAGAACTCAGCTCTGGATACTTTTGGCACAAAAAATCTGTAAATAAGTACACCCCCTACGCTTGTTTTAGCGACATTGCATGAGTGACCATGTTCAGACTCAATTATCTCCAGAACTATTTGTGTCAGATTCATTATATTTTCAGGGCTAAGAGTCCCAGACCTGAATATCATATATTACAATTTGCAGCACTGTAAGTCAAATCACACCGTAATAATAGGCCTCTACTTTTTGTAGATATCATATGTTCTAGGGTTTCCAAATGTCTGTAAAAACCTCAAAGTTCTACATGTAAGGTTCATCCTTGGTAAATGGTCTGATATGTACCATGACTTTCACATCATAGTATATCTAACAAAAGGCTCCAATGGTTGTTGAGATACAGAGGTCCAAAGATGGGGAAAAAAATAATTTGCACCAATGTTTGGAGCAATATTTCCAATCTATGACACTAGTTAGGAACTTTCTGTTTGGTGTTTCTGAAAGAGGATGTTTTTTTTAACAACATATAAAAAAATTGGGATGGTGTTTTGCCTCATTCTTTTTATAACGGACTTCAAAATCTCAATTGGCTACAATTACTTGAAGCTATGAGGACCATATCACCAACCGACTTGTCGCAACTCTCAAATCCATGGCTCTGATGTCACCTTAATAGTGAAAACAAGATGGCTACCCTGTGAATGACAAAGCAAATTCTAGGGAAACCATAACACTTGTAAATGAATTGATTGATGCCACACAGCAAGAATAGCACATTGCACATGGCTTTGATAGACATTAATTATTTTAATTGTAAAATCATAATAATCATCATCATCATCATCATCATTTTAGTAGTAGTAGTAGTAGTGGTAGTGGTAGTGGTAGTGGTAGCGGTAGTAGTAGTCTTGGAATAAAGTGATGAAATAGGAGAGGATTAAAGAATTGTAGCACTCTTGTTTGCAACAAGGACTCCCATCCTAACTAGTCTTTCAATCAGCACCTGTAACTTTATATTTGCTATGAAGCTTGTGTCTTACTCGTTAAGTTATCAGCTGTATTGCAAAATAACTTAATTCATACTGGCTAGAGATTCCCTCAGACTATTTTGACAGCATGGTCCTGGAGTTTTAGTTAGAAGAGTTTGCTTACATGCAGTATTCAATATCAGGTGAATATTGAAGGCACAGAAGTTCATATTGGCACCAGACAACCATGTGGTTCTTGTCACATTGTTGCAATCTAATTCAGCTGCTTGCATCATTATAATTTTATACCACTGCAATGCTGACAAGTGGATTGCAGGTTAGCAGCAGTGATCACAACAATCATGGTTTGGATACTTGTAGACAATGTTCATTACTTGTAAAGTTCATCATCACATTGATCCAGGTGAGATGATGGAAGCCGAAAGGAAGCTTTGCAGCATGCAAAAGTGTTCAGATATGGTGGTGGATTGGGGGCGGGGCACAGTTCTACAGTCAGGGTACCTCTGTCGTGGTGACTGTTGGCGGGGGTGGGACTGTTTTATGGTCGCATAGGAAAGTAAAAGTTGATTAGAGATGACACATAGGAGGAGACAGTTTGTAAAGAGGTATCCTGATTGTAGAACTTCCCGCCCCCCATCATCCTCCCCTGACCGAAGTGCCCTGAGCATGGTATCCTTACTGAAATCAATACCTATGTTGTTATTGTCCTTCAAGTCTCCAATATTGTTGTACCTGTACAATGACAATAAAGTTTCATTCAAAGTTTCATTCAGGTGTTCCTCATTGAATTGCCAATAACGGATGGTTGCACACAACAATATGAATGCAGATACCTAATGCACCATCAATGACAATGGCAAGCTACCTTATAAAGTCAACTCATAAGATGCAGCTAGTGATTGAAAGTTAAGTGTGTATAAAATCATTTGTCACAGGCCAGAGCATTGAAAGTTCCTGACTTGTTTAATACATTTCATTTTTTTTTCAAATATTAAATCACCATCAAGGAAGTCAAGGTTGCATCAAGGAAATCATATCAACACCTTGTTTTATTTCCAGAGGTTGTTTTTTTTATGACTTCTCTCAAAATGGTACTTCTCTCTCAACCATCTTGAATTTATTGCTAACGTAGCGCCAGTGAGAACATGTTGCGTAGTCACTTGATCATCTGGCCGATAGTACACTTAAAAAGATGAGGCCAGAATCCCTGAAAAAAATCAGAAATACTGAGCTGAACAAACAGCTTTGCCTGGGCCCGGGATAAAGTCGTCTGAAGAGACCCCTTCCCAATACATGCAATGTAATGAGTACCCAATCTTGATTCCCCATGTCCTTGGCCCAGAACAATTCACCACTTCCGCTTCCCTCTGCACTATTTGATCACAGGCTTATGTCACACCGCTTTACGATCATTAAAAGGAATGAGGCAAAACACCATTCTATTTTTTTGCTATGTTGTTAATAAAAACATCCTCTTCCAGACACAACAAAAAACAAGTGCACAGCTGGTGTCATACTTTGGAGGTATTGCTCTAAAAAATGGTGGGTTTTTTTTTCCATGACGCCACTTTGGATGGATTTGAGGGATGCATGCCACACTGCATTGAGATTTGAAAAGGCATTATACAAATAAAGGGGCAAAACACCATCCCAATTTTTAGATATGTTGTTAATAAGAATATCCTCTTCGAGAAACAACAAACAGCAAGTTCACAACCGCTGTCATATATTGGAAATATTGCTCCAAACAATGGTGTTTTGTTTCCTTCCCTTGATGCTGACTTCCTGGAACTATTTTGGAACTATGCCATTGGCTCCATGAGCCGCCATCTTTGTGTGAAAATGGAACACAAAAATCAAGGGGATTGGCCACCTTCTTAGGATGGAATTGAGGGTTAAGTCAGATATACTGAAATACTGAGCTGAACAAGTATAAAATCACCTATTTAGTATCAGAGATTTTAGGTTTTAGTGTACACTGACTTGGCTATACATTTTAGGTGTAGTAAACCCAATTTTTTCCTAAGGTAACAGGGCTCCTAAGGTACACCTGCATGTCACACAGCAATGAGTTTTAAAATTCATTATAAAAATAATGGGGCAAAACACCATCCCAAATTTTAGATATGTTATGAATAATAATATTATCTTTCAGAGACACCAAACAGCAAGTTCACAACTGGTGTCATAGATTGGGAATATTGCTCCAAATAATGGTATAAATTAGTTTTTGCCCATTTTTGGACCTCTGCATCTCAACAACCATTGGACCCTTATATCAAATATGATGTGATGTGAAAGTCATGGCACATATCTGACCATGTACCAAGGATGAACCTTGAATGTTGAAATTTGAGGTTTTTATGGACATCTGAAAACCCTTGCCATTTTAATTTCAAAGAAAAGTAGAGGGCCAGTATTAAGGTGTAATTTGACATACAGTGCTGCAAATTGTAATGTATGCTCATCAGGTCTATGACTCTTAGCCCTGAAAAAATAATGGACCTACCACAAATAGTTTTGGAGATAATTAAGTCTGAATATGGTCACTCAGGCAGTGACGCAAAATCAGGGGGAGGGGGTGTCCTTATTTACAGATTTTTTGTGGAAAAAGTATGCACAGCTGAAATCTGCAATGGTGGATATGTTCTATTGGATGTTGAAGCCATCACATATATTTTTTTCAAGCAAATCCGAGGGGGTCGAGTGGGGACCATTTGCTGATTCCAGCTGGAATGACCCTATTTGTAAAGTCTGTATGCAAGTGTGTGTGTGTACTGTAAGAGAGAGAGAGAAAGAGAGAGAGAGAGAGAGAGAGAGAGAGAGAGAGAGAGAGAGAGAGAGAGACAGAGACAGAGAGAGACAGAGAGAGGCAGAGAGAGAGACAGAGAGAGAGACAGAATGAGAGAGAGACAAAGAAACAGTGTGTGTGTGTGTGTGTGTGTGTGTGTGTGTGTGTGTGTGTGTGTGTGTGTGTGTGTGTGTGTGTGTGTGTGTGTGTGTGTGTGTGTGTGTGTATGTGCAGGCCCGCCGACAGAGGGGGACAAAGGGGCATTTTGTCCTGGGCCAAGGGAGATAGGGGTCCCAGAATTGTGCCCCCATAACATTGTATGTATTGGGTATGTGGCCCTTTCAGGTGACTTTGTCCTGGGCCCAGCGAAAGCTATCAGCGGCCCTGTGAATGTGTGGTGGGGAGCGTTCCGATGTACGTGTGTGCGTGCATGCGTGTTTCTGTGTGTGTGGTGTAAGTGGCTTTAAAAACATCACAACATCACAACATCGCCCCGCTCACTTTCTTCAACAACAGCTTTGAAAGTGATGCCGCTCCCCTGTCAGTCCACCTAAATTCTTCATCCCTCTCTCTCTCTCTCTCTCTCTCTCTCTTTCTCTCTCTCTGAAAGTCCCTCGTCACAAGCCTGGCCTACATACAGTAAGAAGCGAGGTGGCAGCAACAGGGCGTGTGCTGTGCTGACACAGGGCCGCTGACAGCTTTTGCTGGGCCCCGGGACAAAGACATATGAAAGGGCACCAAACCCAATACATAAAATGTATTCGTGTTATCACTCCATGTTGGTAATATCTCCACGTTATGTGGGTTGTATGTAATGTATGTATGCATGTATGTCTGTATATAGGCCTGTGTCCTCTGTTTTTTGTCAGTTGTGCAATAGTCTTGTGATGTGATGTTATACGTATGTCCTGTCTTGAACGAGTGTTGCTCAGGGACACAAAATGAATTTCAGTGCAAACTTGACAAAGTATAATCGTATCGTATTGTAATGCAATGAGGATCCAATTTTGGGCCTCCTCTCTCCCCCCGGGCCTGGGACTAGTAACCCCTTTGTACCTCCGTGTTGCCTTCCCTGTGTGCTGGATACGGCTGCGGAGCTCGTGGTCAATATTTAATGACCAAAAGGCATTTGGCCCGACAAATGCAATGCAATGTTTTCACTGCAGGGTCATTTTCTATCTGGTAAGTCACCACCGTCTGCCTTTACATAGATGATGTCCAGTAGATTACAGTAATGGCATTGTTTCTCTCTTTGTTTGTTATATCTCTTTTTCCCTCTCTTTTCCGTTTCTGTTTCTCTATTGGTATTTCTTTCTGCCCCTCTCCTCTTTTTTCTTCTCTCTTGCACACTCTCCCTTTCTTTTTCTCAAGTCGTTTTCCTTTTTCTTTTTTTTCTCCTTTTTCTCAGGTCTTCATATTTTTCTTTCTCTGTCTCTGCTCTCTCTCTCCTTCTTCCTATCTCTCTCTCTCTATCGCTCTGTCTGTCTGTCTGTCTGTCTGTCTGTCTGTCTGTCGCTCACTCACTTTCTCATTACCTTTCTTTTTCTTGCTCTCTCTCTCCCTTTTTAAGCGGGCTTGCCACGCTTATACTAATCTCTAAGTACAGCTTATGCTTGCTTGCTTCTCTTGTGTAGGTCAATAAAAACAAAAAATGGATGTCCTCCTAGGCCTTTTGAGATATCGTTCAAACACTAAAACGACCATCTCGGCTTGGAGATAATTTGTTCTGCTATAGGCCGTGTCTCTTGTCATTTTTTCGTTTTCGGCGATTTTGTGCAAGTTAGGGTCCCCATAGAAAACAATGATAGAATGCTCATGAATGAAGGTTCCGCCACTCTAGGGATCAGAGTGTAGGAAGCTTTTTTGTTCATAAAACATCAACACTTTCACTTAGAAGTTTAGTTGAAGCGTTGTTAGCGAGCTCTGGAAGATTACTCCAAACGGTGAAAAGATCATGTCCCAACTCCCATTGCTTTTTAACCCTCTGGTTGTGTTAGAAACATGGTTACGTTCATGGTGTTAATGGTCAAAATTGACTGCCTGCACAAAAAAGGTAATAATACATTGATTAAAAATCTGATTTGCATATTTTGTGATTAATACCCTTTAGACATCCTTTTGAAATATTTCCAATGTCATTTAAATGTTATTCTGCTTTGTTTTAGTGATTTGTAGGCTTTTTTTCTCATCTTGCACCAATTCATTTTATTAACCCTCTGGAGTCAAGGGCCTCTCAGAGGCTTTCAGGCCGTTTTGAACACCTTCACTTTTTTCAAGTATTTCAACTAACTGTAAACATCTATACTAATGTGGCACATATGGTTGTATTCTGAAAAGCCTAACAAAAAAGAATATGAGAGTAAAGTGAATGTAATATAACTTTGGGAGATGTAAATTAATGGTCCGGTCATTTTTGACCGAAACACCATGAATGTAACAAGTTGGTGTATCTTCCACAATTCTTTAGGAATTTAATTGTACCGTATTGGCCCGAATATAAGACGTGGTTTTTGTTCTAAAAATAGTACTCTAAAAAGGGGGGTCGTCTTATTTCCGCGCGCTAGAGAAAAAAGTAAAAAAAAAAAAAAAATTTTTTTTTTTTTTAAACTTAACCTGAATTCGGCCATTAGCCTATGCTTCACAACAATGCCACAAAACTCAATAATGGATGGGTTAAGAGATTGTTTTGTCCATATCAAATTTGCAGATGCTTGTTTCGTTATGACAGTTGCACCGCACGTCTATCAACTGTCAATGTCAACGCGATGCGGGGGAAAAACACAAGTCAATCGCGGCTTGTTGCTCTGCTTTTATTTGTGTTTGGTTTTACAGTCTCATCAGGAAAGCTTTGGTCGTTCTCTCTGGTCAGCCGATAACGCCACTAGAACTAAAGAAATGAAGGGTGATTTGACGAACAACCTGTAGGCTAAGTTTTGGATGCTGTCATAAGCCAATCAATGGTCATCTGTGTGCGCGACAAAGCGACGATATGCCTCGTAACGATGCAACAACACAGAATAGGCCTAATGGTTAGGGCAAGAGATTGTCTTGTTCATATAAAAGCACTAGGAGTTTTACCCTTGGTACGAAATGAATATCAATCGGACTTTTAATGTCAACGTGGTCCTGATAGGCAGCGCATGGGTTTCAAGTGCAATGCGTCAATCTGCCTTTGGTCACGTTCGGTTTCTACAGTCCAACGGAAAACTTTGGATGCATAAAATGAACGGCGATTTGGCGAGACGGCTGCTGGTTAGATATTGCTGTCAACGAAGCATTTCGCAAAATCTGTGCATTGCACAATAGATTGCCTATCTCTACTGGACTGGTTGCCTGCCTGGCTGGCGCAGACTCTGAATGTAGGCTATGTTGCGTCGCACTTTAAACAGGCGGGCCCAGACGGCTGTATATGTTACGGTGCCTAGGCCTATTGGCGCTTGACAGGTGAAGTGAGTAAAGAAAGGAAAAGGATATGAGTAGCCATCTGTGGTCTTATATCATGGAAATTCCATGAAAATTATATTGTGAAATTTGTTCTTTGTAAAAAGCCTCAGATTTTCCAACAAATTAAAAACTGCATTTTGAGAAAAGTTTCAAATGTGAAACAAAATTAAGTCTTCAAAAAACTTTTTTCCCCAAAACATGAGCCTGAAAATGGGGGGTCGTCTTATAATCAGGATCGTCTTATATTCGGGCTAATACGGTATTTCATTTTGGCCATTTGAATAGGTTAGCTGGAAGATATCATGTAGTGTCATTTGTGTATGATGAAAAATAGATATGTTATTTAAGAATGAAGTTTCAAAACGGTCATTTTTGACCGTAACACAACCAGAGGGTTAAATGGTAGGTGTGTAAAAATGCCTGGGCTGGCCCAATGGCTGTTTCCTATTCATTTTTGAAGTGCCTCTTTGAAGAGGTCAGCGCATCTGCCACAAACGATCCATTTGTGACTGAACCGTTTAACCTATAAATGTCATTCAAGGACTGTTAGAAAGATCACGGGTATGACTCCAATCTGTGAAAAGGACATGTGCCAATTCTTTTTACTTTTTTAACAACAGCGAGCTAAACTAGAAACTGTTGTGATTCTGCCCTCTGCCTTAGAGTACAATATTAACTGCCATACAGAGAATCAGAACAGGTGCTGCCAATAAAGGGTTCCATCTCAACTGTCACATTCTCTCAACATTCTATTCTTAACGAGCACCTGCACTACAATTCTAGAATTCTATTGTACAGCTCTTCAATGCAATGTGATATTGTCTTGCTGGAATGCTTATGACAGCCAGCTGCTTGGCTCAGTGGCAAAGGTGCTGGATTAGAGATATGGAGGTTGTGAGTTCGAATCCCACTTGGACCCATGTTGATTTTCAAATTATATCATATGCAGTGTTCCTTAGCCAACTTAAAATAGCATGTATGTTATTTAGTATATCCAGAGGCAATTCTAGGTCCAGGTGGGGCCCCAAGCGAAAATGCAAAAGAATGAACATTTGCACCAGAGCCACCACTTCTGAAGTAAAATATGGGCTTATTCACTATCTAGGGGCTTGGGGGCCCCAAGCGTCTGCCTGCCTTGCCTGGTGGCAAGATGCGCCTCTGAGTATATCCCTGAAACGCGGACCTCCAACACTTTCAAGATGGCTGAATTGTTTGGCCCATAACTTCTGACTGGGTGGATGGATTTTTCCCACATTTTTTAGCTTTGTTTTCACAATAGTACTTTGCGTATAGATATCAAAAATAAAACTGCTCAGCTCTGCCCCAAAAGGCAAGCCCGCTTCCAGCATTTTCTGCGAGAATGCAATCTAGTTCAATTTGTTGCTCTTTCTTTCCCCTTCTGTCTCTTCCATTCTCTCTCTCTCTCTCTCTCTCTCTCTCCACCTTCCATCCCTTTCACACACCCTCCACCCTCCGCCACTGACAGCCTTGACTGAGCCCAGGGCAAAATCATCTGTAAGGGCACCCTCTCAATACACACAATGGAATAGGGATCCAATTCTGGGCCCCATCTCTTCCTGAGCCTGGGACAACATAGCCGGGGGGCAATCGCTATTCCGACATAGCGCTATTCCGACATGCCGCTATTCCGACACTTTTTAGGGGTTAGGGTTAGGGTTAGGGTTAGGGTTAAGGTTAGGGATGTCGGAATAGCGGCATGTAGGAATAGCGGCGGACGGTGGAAAACGTGTCGGTATTCCGACAATAGACATTAACGTCGGAATAGCGACATGTCGGAATAGCGCCACGTAACCAACATAGCCACCCCCCTTCGGCAAACCAGCCCCCCCCCCCCCCCATCTCATCCCATCCCGTCCCATCCCATCCTGTCTTCTCTCCATCGCATCGAGTGCCAAAAAGCAGATCTGTCTCTAATTTGCCAGCCTATTGTCAGTAGAGATTACAGTTATCCCGTTGGCCTGGCCGGGGAGTCCTCCTTAAGTTACTCAGCGATCTGCCCATTACTCTAATAATGCTGCTGCCGCTGCAACACTGTGTGTGTGTGTGTGTGTGTGTGTGTGTGTGTGTGTGTGTGTGTGTGTGTGTGTGTGTGTGTGTGTGTGTGTGTGTGTGTGTGTGTGTGTGTGTGTGTGTGTGTGTGTGAATGCGCAACGCAGCACAAGATAGCTACTTCTCGCAAGTCACTGTCACAGATGCCAGCGCTATAGTGTGTTAGGGTCTCTCACCTTAAGCGCTGTGTTAGCAGCAGTGCTTTATTTGGTTGATCAGTTTGCGTGCACTGCACACACACACACACACACACACACACACACACACACACACACACACACACACACACACACACACACACACACACACACACACACACTCTCTCTCTCTCTCTCTCTCTCTCTCTCTCTCTCTCTCTCTCTCTCTCTGTCTCTCTCTCTCTCTCTCTCTCTCTCTCTCTCTCCATTGTCGATCTCTCTGCTTATCTATCTTTATCTCCATGTCTATCACGCCTAGTATACAGTGTTTTTTCCACAAACTGATCAACCAAACAAAGCTGCTGCTGCTGCTTACACAGCACTTAAGGTGAGAGGCCCATTCTGCTGTGTCTGAACAAAGACTCACCTAATTCATCACAATATCATAATTTTAATAACCAGACTTACAAAACACCCAACTCAATAATGACAAATGACGACAATGGATACAAATGGACCACTGTGGTGGAATGGAACAACTTTTTCTTTCTTTCCTGTCAGATGTCATGAAACTGAAAAGATGGCAGATGCCCATATCTGTACAAAATGTAATTTGTTGTCATCAACCTTTTTTTCACATTATCCCTTTTGAGTGTTTTGCATGTGATGTGCTTTTTTGACGCTAATACGATGTGATTTTTGTACTGCATATAGAGTACGCACAGTGCCAGTCAAAAAACTTGGATCATCATACTTTGACAAGCTTCAATAAGCAACGCTGAGTCGGCATCACACTCTGTCTCAAAATTAACTGTGTCGAAGGAGACCTTTATGCTGAAGGAAAATGCATAACAGCTGGCCGGTGCATTTTTTTAATGCTGCTGTTTTTTTTGCTTTTTTTAAAGAACAAGGTCCTTTACCTAGAAAAGCTGAAAAGCATAAGGCAGAGCAAGTAACGTAAAATAGGCTACTTCATTGCATTGGAGGTAAAATAGAACAAAAAAAAACCTAAAAAACCTAGGGACTAAAATTGCCACATAGCCCGGATGAATAAAAAATGGTTAAGTATTCGACTTAAATTCTTCAGTTCTTAAGTTTAAAATTTCAGATAATTTTGGAATATTTTGACATAATATTTATCAACAATTCCATTTCAATGGCCCATAAAATAACGACAACTATTGTGGTGGTGAATTAAATGGTTCACTAACAGCCGTAGCCTCTTAGTGCAGATGGGGTCGCCGATAGGCCTATACACTATTTACAAAAAATACTGAACTACATCATAACAACATTGCTATAGCAGTGCCGAGAGTCTTACGCAACAGATAAAGACATAGCCATTACAATTTTGGTGACAGTAAGGTTATAACATGGGCTCTGCGTTAAGGGGTTAAAGACTGAAGATGCCCAGCTAAAAAAAAATATTTGGACCTCCCAAGATGACCATCATCAGCCCTCTTCCCCTGGTATACTGTAGCCAAAAGGTCATTAATTGATGTCGTCATCTGACAATTAATCTGATGCAGTTTCCTTTTCTGCTCTAGTTTTAGTGTAAGAGACACATTAAATTTGCATTTGATTGGTTGACCATTATTCCTAATATAAAATTTTAGCAGAGTTGTAAAATGAAATAAGTTGTGACAGATTATCATAATATGGAGCATAATCATGAAATAATTTCAGCAAAATGTAATAAGAACGTTATTTACTCGAGGTGTGTATTTCCACAGTTCCACAGTCTGCTTTACACAGGTAGGTCATCCACTCCACCAGCATTTTGTCAAAAATGCACTTCGAGCCCCTTGCTCCATCCATGATGACATCAATTCGGGGTTTCACCATACCTTCAGTTAGTTACTTTAACAATGTTATTTAAGTATAACAGGATTACTGCACAGACAGACTAGACTTCACATAGTACTTCACAAGTAGGCCTACTTATAATTTGTTAGTTAACTCAAAATTTTACAATTTTATGAACTCATCATTTGTTAAAGGGATTCAAGGTAGGTATAAAGTTATAAAATAATTAATTACTTTCAAGAGTTCGCTGATGAGTCATTAGGAAGTGCATGGTGACTCTCCAAAACACTTTCTGCTCTCAGAATTCTCCACATATAACGTTTGACTGACGTGTCATGGGAAAAAAACTGACATATTAATTTGTATTTAGCCTACTGTTGGTACTCTGGGATGAAAAACATTCACACTGCCAGTTGATTTAGAACAGCATCTGTTTATGATTGTGTAGATTTTGAGACAGACACAGCATGCCAAATTTGTGCAAACTGCAGAGGGTGATTTTAACTAAATAATGGCTTTTGCAATTTTCCTTTGGTCTGGCTGCTTTGCCTTCATGCTTCGGCTATATATTTCACAGCCTGCTAAGACCTACGCCACAATATTAGCGAGCAAATTTGCAACAAAAAACGTCAAGTTTACGGCAACTTCTTCAACACAGTATTGAAGACATGTTCAAGTGTCATACAAGTTCAACCTTGACTGGTACCATACATACCATGGCGGCACGAAGACTTGGGCCCCCCATCGTTTGTGATTCTTCTCTGGTGATATCCTACTCAGGCCCTGGTGCTTTAATCGTTGGCCCGCGAGGGGGAGAGAAATAAATAAAACGCTTTACAGCTAATCACGGAATTAGCTCTTGGCGGGAGCTAGCGGGCGGCAGGCAACAGCACAGCAATAGATCCAATACGTAGAAGCGATCCAAGTGAGTCGCTCGGAAGAAAGTGAAGTGAACTGTTCTGGGGTGGTGTGGAGTGTGTGTGTGTGTGTGTGTGTGTGTGTGTGTGTGTGTGTGTGTGTGTGTGTGTGTGTGTGTGTGTGTGTGTGTGTGTGTGTGTGTAAGCAGGGCTGGGGCTCAAGGCTGGGGGGCCTGGGCTGGAGGAGCTGAAGCTTTAGCTGACAGGCAAAGCGATGGAGACAGAGGGAGAGGCAGCCCACAGTAATTAGGAGATTGGTCTTTTTTGGCTGTTTTTGCACCGTTTCCCTTTTTTCCCTTTTCCAAGGCACTGAGTGTGTATTAATTGATGGGCTGATTGATGGCCAAGGCGGGGCAGAGAGAGAGAGAGTCAGAGAGAGAGAGAGAGATAGATAGAGAGATAGAGAGAATGAGAGAGAGAGAGAGAGAGAGATGGAGAGAGAGAGAGAGAGAGAGAGAGAGAGAGAGAGAGAGAGAGACAGAGAGAGAGACGGAGAGAGAGAGAGAGAGAGACAGACAAAGTGAAAGTGTTTGAGACCGAAAGAGAAAGACAGAGACACAGAGAGCGGGACAGAGAGAGAGAGAGAGAGAGAGAGAGAGAGAGAGAGAGAGAGAGAGAGAGAGAGAGAGAGAGAGAGAGAGGGGGAGAGAGGGGGGGGGCACAGTGCTGTTCTCAGCTAATGGTCTTAGTGCTGGTGTGGAGTAAGCACTCTGCGGAGACTATGGCAGGCCCCTTAGGTCAAAACACATTGGAATTATCTCGCCTTCTCAATGAAAATGTCTCTACACACTGAAAAAATATTTCACTGCACAGTGAAAAAAAAATCACATATATTAATGGGTGCCAAAACACACTGGAATTCTTGCCTCCACCCTGTAGAATTGCACAATAAAAGCAGAAGTGTGTGTGAGAGAGAGAGAGAGAAAAAAGAGAGAGAGATACAGAGAGAGAGAGAGAGAGAGAGAGAGAGAGAGAGAGAGAGAGAGAGAGAGAGAGAGAGCAGGCCAGGGAGAGAGAGAGAGAGAGACATAGAGAGAGGGAGAGAGGGGTTGGGGGAGCGCGAGGATATTTCAGTGTGACCGGAAGGCATTTCACTGCGACCGGAAGGCTCCGAGGGAGAGAGAGAAAGAATGGGGAAGGAGAGCTAGAGCGGGGAGAGCGCGCGAGGATTTTTCAGTGTGACCGGAAGGCATTTCACTGCACCCGGAAGCCCATTAGACTAGCAGTTTCATTTCACTTTGACGTACCCGTTAAAAGTTTGAAATTATGCACAAACAGATCATTGTAATTAGTTTCCACATGTCACCACTCGGTTAGATCAAATAACGAAGATGTTATTAATAGGTTATAGTTTTCACGCAATGTAGCCTACGCTGTCTCGAATGCAGACGTTATCCAAATGTGAGGTGTTTTCATAAACTTGAAACACTTTACATCTCAAACGTTGTAGGGCAACGTGATACTCGGAGGCAAGACAGTGCATAATCTTACTAGCAGGGTGCTATTTGTCAAAAGGGGGGGATAATTTTGGAGTGAGCGGTCCACGGTTCACCGTTCATTCTCGTCCCCTCTAAGGCGACTTCCTATTTGCCCAACAATATTCCCTGAGTATGCATGCATGGTGTTTCAATCCCGTGCAAAACTCCCTTATTAATATCAAATGTACATTCCAACGAACATGAACAACTTAGAAGCACAACTGCTCGAATATCTGCTAGGCCTATCTCAGATGTGGCATACTGTCACCCGGTTCAGGACCCTGGACGGCTGCCGTTTGACGAGCATTGTCGCAGGGGCGTCTCGGAATTTGACTTTTTAGATGCATATTTATAGTATGCAGTGCTTTGTGGGGAAACGTGTGGGGTTTGAGGGGTGCAAGCATTCGAATTTAGGAGGCTAACTATTTTTTTCTGTGTGCCCCCTTTCACAACTATAGTCTAGGTCTGTGAGGCCATGCCCCATTATTAACGATAATAATGTTCAGAGATGCAATATAATGCTGTTCTCACCCAATGGAAATATTATTTAGCTTATGTTTGGTTTATTTTGGTTTACATTAGCTGTTCAGTTTATTCAATTATTTCATTTGTTTTGCTATACTTTTCCTACGAAGGCCCAGAGGTGACATGGAGGGACTGTTGTGGGGGTGGGAAATGTGTGCACCTTTGCGAGATAACGCAAATCTTTTGCGAGATAACGCAAATATTTTTGCGAGATAATGCAAATTAAAACTTACATCTGCGGGTTCACCACTTTGATTTGCAGCACACTTTTTGGTCACCGGGGGGCAGTCTGAACCAACGCGAGTAGGCTACGGCTTTGACACACCACAGCTGTAGGGGTAGGCTATTCAATTCACCACTACTGTTGTTGGATAACAGCGAGAGGGATGCTGACAGTCAAAAACATTACTACCACTGGAAGGACGTGCAAGGATACCGTTGTTTTATTCATTGTTTATGTTAAATAAAGTTTATAATTTTTTTATATAAGTTTATAAAATTTATATTAAACAACAGATTTTGAGAGACACCGCACTTTGCTTTGCGCACGGACACAAGAGGAAATATAGGATTTTTTGGACGACAAGTGTCTGCACTGCAGAAACATGACAGAATTAAGGAGGGCAGTCGGGACGACTGTTACTGAGCGGTTATTTTCAAAGATGATGAAGCATATGAATATCATTTTGTCTTATCAAGACCCACATGTGAATTATGTAGGCTAATTTTAACATTGGTCTCGACGTTGAGGCAGCACGCTGTATTCTTTCTTTCTTTTTATTGAAACGTTGAAGTCGTTTGTTGCGGTTCTCCCCTTTTAATGTATAGGCTAAATCACAGCCATGCAGAGAGCTAGGCTTGTAACAACTCCGACATTTGGAACTATCCAAAGTGAGCATTCATGGTTAATAGTTTTCTCAGACAGACTTGGACTGGATTGGATTGGATTGGATTGGATGTCAGACTTGGATTAATGTTTCTTAACGCAGTTAAATCTGAATCAACACACGTAGCTATATAGGGCCTACGGCTTTCTCACACACTTCAGAGCAACCACTGCTGTCATTCATTCTCATGATGTCAACAATGCCAGGTCAACCAAAAAATGGCAATGGCAAAAAAAGTTTGGGAGTTAGGATAGGAAGGCTAGACCAGAGACGATCTAAAATGTAAATTAATTCATCTTTGGCTAGTTATAGACTATCCGTGACTCTGGGTCGTCGGCAATTAATTAAAATAATAATTACCAATTTCAAACAGATGATTGCACGACTACGCCACTGAGGGAATTGCGCCCCCAGAATTTATTTAGACTTCAACTGTTAAACCGAGCAGCACATGTTCGTTGACGTCGGACCACTAGATAGGGTTCAAATGACTTTTCCATTGTTGTCTTACACTTTCTTTTTAAAATTTACAAACAGTTAAAATAGATGTTAGAACCAAGGAGGTTTTCCCCACTAGTAGTACATAGCACAGCAAACCAAAATTAAGTAATCAAATAAAAATACAAAGCACGGCAAACCCACACCGATACCTCTGCACACTTGTGTTTTACTTTTACGCACAGCTAACGAGATCTATTTAGGGGTAACCCGCACGCGGCCTAAGTGGTGTGAGGTGAACCAAAAATAAACAAAAGAAATATATACAAATAAACAAAACAACAAACAGAGAACTCTCACTTTCTCCTACATCACACAAAATAAGAACTGAAAGCAAAGGGGGAAACGTCACACACTCGCGCACGCGCGCGCACACACACACACACACACACACACACACACACACACACACACACACACACACACACACACACACACACACACACACACACACACACAGTCACTCTCCAATATAAACAGCAGCCCGCAGACAGACCAACAGGTGGATGGTGGATCCACAGGTACCACGGACAGCGACCGACTGTCTCGAAGTCGCCGGGCAAAGGGCGCAAAAAAACTGGTTCCTATAACGCCAAGTACGAAGTTGGCCTAGTGAACCAAATGTGGCCGCGCTTACAGTCGCACCCCCGTCATAGACCAAACTCCACGAAATTGTCCCTCTCTCGTGAAGCGAGGCTCTACACGGGCTCGACTCCCCAGCGGCACCACACACAACACAAAAGGCAAAGTTGCCACAAGCACACAAACAATCTGACGGTTCCCTCCGACTCCGAGCAGATTGTGCCCACTTTTTAAAAGCGTGCCGTCAGAGATCTGGTGTGCCATTGGAAATTAAATGGCTGTATGAATATTAAATGACTGGCAACATGGTTGTATTTTCATTGGTGGTGTGCCTTGGTATTTTCCCTTGACAAAAGGCGTGTCTTTGGTCAAAAAAGGTTGAAAAACAGTGGTAAACAACGGAGTGAAATTCTCACGTATTGATATGCATTGGTGTAGAATGGTGGATGAGGTGCGTGTGTGCTGGGGGGAGCACCAGTCTGTCCTGTCCTGTCAGTGTTTTAGTTTGCGCAAGATTGCATTAGGATACGGCCCTTTACGCCCGTTACGCTATGACTTTGGACTGCTTAAAACAAAGCCAGATCATCAATGCCAGTGCGCTATCACCCTTCTCCCAAACCTGACACTTCTCCATGATTTTTTTTGACAGTTGTTAGTCATCTCTGTGAGCTCTGCGTTAGATTTCAGCGATATCTCTCAGTGCTACAGAGTCGGAAACCATGCACCATGGGGCACGCAGCGGTACAAGTTACATCCAAAAGTAATTTGTGTTCGCTAAAAGCCATCACTGTACAACTGGTTCACAATCAAAAGCAAATAACTATTTGATTTCCTCCATTTAGCTACCCAAGACCCGCTGTCATGCATAACAGGAGGAATTGTCTACCACAGGAAGGAAATGTGTCGCTTTCTATTCATTGAGCTACTGCGTGAAGTTCCGTGATCTGCCATCATGTCATGCGTTAAGAAACATTAATCCAAGTCTGACCGAGAAAACTATTAAATAATGCCCAAATGTCGGAGTTGTTACAAGTCTAAGCTCTCTGCATGGCTAAGCAGTGATAGCCTACTTAATTTAGCCTATTATAAATTAAAAGGGGAGAACCGCAACAAACGACACATTGCGTTTAAAGTTTCAAGAAAAAGAAAGAAATAATTCAGCGTGCTGCCTCAACGTCGAGACCTATGTTAAAATTAGGCCTACATAATTCACATGTGGGTCTTGATATGACAAAATGATTTTCATATGCTGGTTCACCAGGCTAATGCTTCATCATCTTTGAAAATAACCGTTCAGTAAACAGTTGTTCCGTCTGCCTTCCTTAATTCTGTCTTACAAAGCTTCTGCATTGCAGACATGTGTCGTCCAACAAATCCTATTTCCCCTTGTAGGCCTATCCGTTCGCAAAGCAAGGTGCTACGGTGTCTCTCAAAATCTGTAGTTTATTTAACATAAACAATGTATAAAATAACGGTATTCTTGCACGTCCTTCCAGCGGTAGTAGCCTAATGTTTTTGACTGTCAGCATCCCTCTCGTTGTTATCCAACAACAGTGGTGGTTGAATTGAATAGCCTACACCTACAACTGTGGCGTGTCAAAGCCGTACACGTGTTGGTTCAGACGGCCCCCGGTGACCAGAAAGTGTGCTGCAAATCAAAGTGGTGAACCCGCAGATATAAGTTTTAATTTGCGTTATCTCGCAAACGATTTGCGTTATCTCACAAAAGTGTTAGTCTCCATTGCATACGTTTCCTCAAAATGTTTTCCTCCTCCATGTCACCTCTGGGCTTCCGTATTTTCCTGCCAATCTGCCGCAGAAAATTAGTAGCCTCCTAAATTCGAATGCTTGCACCCCTCAAACCCCACACGTTTCCCCACAAAGCACTGCATAGGCTACTATACATCTAAAAAGTCAAATTCCGCGACGCCCCTGCGACAATGCTCGTCAAACGGCAGCTGTCCATGGTCCTGAACCGGGTGACAGTATGCCACATCTGAGATAGGCCTAGTTATTCGAGCAGTTGTGCTTCTAAGTTGTTCATGTTCGTCGGAATGTACATTCGATATTAGGCTAATAAGGGAGTTTTGCACGGGATTGAAACACCATGCATGCATACTCAGGGAATATTGTTGGGCAAATACCGCTCATTTTCCAAAATTATCCTCCCCTTTTGACAAATAGCACCCTGCTAGTAAGATTATGCACTGTCTTGCCTCCGGTTATCACGTTGCCCTACAACGTTTGAGATGTAAAGTGTTTCAAGTTTATGAAAACACCTCACATTTGGATAAGCTATAGCATCTGCATTCGAGACAGCGTAGGCTACATTGCGTGAAAACTATAACCTATTAATAATATCTTCGTTATTTGATCTAACCGAGTGGTGACATGCGGAAAATAATTACAATGATCTGTTTGTGCATAATTTCACACTTTTAACGGGTACGTCAAAGTAAAATGAAACTGCTAGTCTAATGGGCTTCCGGGCGCAGTGAAATGCCTTCCGGTGACACTGAAAAATCCTCGCGCGCTCTCCCCGCTCTCGCTCTCGCTCTCCTTCCCCATTCTTTCTCTCTCTCCCTCGGAGCCTTCCGGTCGCAGTGAAATGCCTTCCGGTCACACTGAAAAATCCTCGCGCGCTCTCCCCGCTCTCGCTCGCCTTCCCCATTCTTTCTCTCTCTCCCTCGGAGCCTTCCGGTCGCAGTGAAATGCCTTCCGGTCACACTGAGATATCCTCGCGCTCCCCCAACCCCTCTCTCCCTCTCTCTATGTGTCTCTCTCTCTCCCTGGCCTGCTCTCTCTCTCTCTCTCTCTCTCTCTCTCTCTCTCTCTCTCTCTCTCTCTCTCTCTCACACACACACACACACACACACACACACACACACACACACACACACTTTTGCTTTTATTGTGTAATTCTACAGGGTGGAGGCAAGTATTCCAGTGTGTTTTGGCACTCATTAATATATATGGTTTTTTTTCACTGTGCAGTGAAATATTTTATCAGTGGGTAGAGACATTTTCATTGGGAAGGCGAGATAATTCCAATGTGTTTTGACCTAAGGGGCCTGCCATAGGAGACGAACATCAGCACTTCGGCTGTGTGCCGAGTGTATATGCACACACACACACACGCACACATACACAACACGCACCCGAACACACACTCTCACACACACACACACACACACACACACACACACACACACACACACTCACTCACACACACACAACACACCCACAAACAACACACACACACACACACACACACACACACACACACACACACACACACACACACACACACACACACACACACACACACACACACACACACACACACTCACTCACTCACACACACGACACACCCACAAACAACACACACGAACACACACACACACACACACACACACACACACACACACACACACACACACACACACACACACACACACACACACACACAGAGTATTGTATACACATGCAGTATACACAGTCAGACAAGCAAATTGCAGACACACATGCATGTAAACGCACACACAAACTACCTCCCAAGACTTTAATGTTAATGGCTGGGTAGGGACCGTCTGACACAGAGACATATAACACACACATAAAACATTCACAAGAATACACCAGAGAGAGTGAGTGAGAGAGAGAGAGAGAGAGAGACAGAGAGACAGAGATTTTGAATTTAATTGAAAAAAAGAGTGTGTTTGTGTGTGTATGTGTGTGTGTGTGCACACATGTGTTTGTGTGCGCGTGTTTGTGTGCGCGTGTGTGTGCACGCGCGCGCGTGTGTGTGTATGTGTTTGTGTACATGAGTGTGCGCATGCGGTTCTTTTATCAGCCCCTCTGTGATATTCTGTGCTGTGTTATGGAAATAACCGTTTTTCTGTGGACCCTTGGGGCGATTGGCCATGTTTGACTATTATACTGTATGGACATATCCTTCTGGTATTTTATACAGTGACGGTAGGGACATATAGGAGGCGAAGCCAGCGAAGCGAAGAGAGGCGAAATCCAACCGTCATCAGGTCGTCGCGGCGAATCAAATGGAATGGAACAGTTATGTTGTTGATTTGATTGGGCCGCGGCAGGCGAATTCGCTCCTCATTTGCATAACATTAAACTTTCTTTAATAATTTTGCTTCGCTTCGCTCCTGTTCGCTTGCTTTCGCTTGCCATTGCTTGCCTTCGCCTCTCTCATAGGAATGAATGGCAAAGTTCACAAATTCGTGTGTATGTGTCCCTACCGTGAGAGTCTACAGTATGTAGGCCTATGTCACCAATCTCCATAAACTCCACTCTACCAATCTCTTTAGCAGGGCCGGATTAATGCACAGGCTAGATATGACTGGAGCCTAGGGCCCCCACCTGCCAGGGGGCCCCTGATTTGCCAAATGTGAAAAATTGCAGAATTGTCACAGGATGCAATATTGAAAATGTCATCTGTCGTGTTGAGTCTAGTTGGTGGACATGTTGTCCTTAATTCCTAGCTCACAATTATGAAACTGTCTATGTAAATTTGTCACAAAAATTTGCCTTCCAGGGGCCCCCACAGCAACCTATAGCCTAGGGGCACCAGGCCATCTTAATCCGGCCCTGCTCTTTAGGGCTAATGGGTAAATTATGTTTTTTGGGCTCAGATGTCAGGTGGAACAACCACAGCTAATGGGCCTACATTAATTAGATATTGGTGACTATGGTATGATGATGAATATGCTTCTATGTTATCCACTTAAGCCAAACAAAACCTATTTTAATCCATACAATAGTAAAATCCGCACTCACAAGCTACGTCTCATTATTTATTTATAAATTACCACCATGTCCACAAGCAAACGCGTTTCGGCTCTCAAGCCCGAGAGTCGAAACGCATTTGCTTGTGGACATGGTGGTAATTTAGAAATAAATAATGAGACATATTTTGTGAGTGTGGATTTTTCTTCTTTAAGTTGATACCTTTTATCTCGCACCCAAAGTCATTCATTTTTCCAAGAAGTTGACCTGTGCCTGACATGTGCTAATAAAACGTCATGGACCCCTATATATACTTATCCTCCCTCCCTCTGCTCCTTTTTCTTCTATCTATCTATCTCTTCTACTCTGGTCTTTCACTACGCCGAGCGAAAACCAAATGAAGAGCTTCATTGCAAAATGACATGTATCCATTTTGAAACATTTTAGGAATTTGACATTTTTTTGTATTGGGCATTGGATTGCATTGCATTGCAAAATGAATTTTATATAGGTTTAACCCCTTAAGACGCGGCTTTATACATTTGTTGTTACCAGTATGGTAATGACCAAGTCGTGGTGCATTACCAAAGGGCCTGTGTTGTGTCATAGTATTGTAGTGCTATGATAGTTACATTTCAATGACTATTACAGCGTGCCACTGGAGGTACGGCGCGCATTAAGGGGCTACAAAATCATGTTCTCAAAATATTTTAATGGCAAGAATTCACGCATAGATGATAGAACCTCTGTAGAGTCATTTCCAATAATAAAATGATGTAGTAGGACATGGATCGCCGTCAAGAAAGAAGAAAAATTGAGTGTGATCCATTTCCTACTACTAGATTACTTCAGAGACGCACCAACAAGACGGAAGAGCGCAGTGTGTGGAAGATAACCAATAATAAAATGATAAAATGCAAAAGTAAAAACAAAACGTCAATTTGCAGCGAAAGTCTCTCAACTATAAAAGGAAAAAAAAGACAGAAGTAGGAGGAGGTGTGGTCAGATAGAGTCATCCTCATCAGCCATTAACCCCCCTGGTCACACTTTATAATAATGGATGCAAAAAAGGTATTATAAAGACATAATCAATAATTAGCTATTGATGAACAATTGAAACAAACATTTACTAATTGCTTGTAAATGAATAAAATACTCTGTTATAAGGTATGTAAAATCTTGTATGTATTATTTGTAGATATTTTACAAAGCATTAATAAAACTTAGTTAATGATAAAAACATTTGTTAATGTTTCGTTCATCATTAGTCAATTATTTACTAAGTCTTTACTTTGCATCCATTATTATAAAGTGTTACCACCCCCTTCTTCCCTACGTCCTCCCCTCACTCTCCTCCTCTTCTCTTTGTATGTCTCCATCAATACGCCTCTCTCTTACGCTACATTCATACTTTTTTTCGGTTGTCTGGTGTACTGGGTACGGTCTTTGACAACTCCACAACTAGAGAACCAAAACCAAACCAGCCATGGCACACTAGAGAAAATGGGAATGATGGGGAGACAGAAAACCAGGGGTGAAAAAAGAAATGAATGTAGAGAAAAGAAAACAGAGAGAGAGAGAAAGAGAGAGAGTGACAGAGACAGAGACAGAGAGACAGAAAGACAGAGAGACAGAGAGACAGAGAGAGAAGGACGTTTAGGGTATGATGGGGGTGGGGTGGGGCCAGAGTTATCCTCGTCAGCTTTTATCCCCCTGCCTCTTTTTCTCTATCTCTCCATCAATACGTCCTTTCGGCTTGTCCAGTGTGCTGAGGTCTGTCTTTTACCCCCCGCCTCCAGCACTGCTTCCTCGGCTCTACAGCAAACGGACTGCTTGACTGCTGCAGCAAGCAAACGGCAAATCTCACCTAACGATCCATCACCGGTGACTGCCTTTCAATTAGAGAGGAAAACACTTGCCCCCCCCCCCCCCCCCCCACTCCCCTCCTCCCCGCTCATTTACAGAGGCAGGGAAGGAGTGTGTGTGTGTGTGTGTGTTGGGTGTGTGTGTGTGTGTGTGTGTGTGTGTGTGTGTGTGTGTGTGTGTGTGTGTGTGTGTGTGTGTGTGTGTGTGTGTGCGTGCGTGCGCGCGCTTTGGGGAAGGGATGGGAAATAAAATGAAGAGTATATGGGAGTATGTACAGTATACTGCATCTCTCTCTCTCCCTCCCTCTCTCTCTCTCTCTCTCTCTCTCTCTGTCTCTCTCTCTCTCTCGCTCTCTCTCTCTCTCTCTCTCTCTCTCTCTCTCTCTCTCTCTCTCTCGCTGTGTGTGTGTGTGTGTGTGTGTGTGTGTGTGTGTGTGTGTGTGTGTGTGTGTGTGTGTGTGTGTGCGAGAGAGAGAGAGAGAGAGAGAGAGAGAGAGAGAGAGAGAGAGAGAGAGAGAGAGAGAGAGAGAGAGAGAGAGAGTACAGTATGTACCGTAAGAGTGAGTACAAGTTAAAGTAGGACTCAGCTTTCGGTATGTTGGATGGCTCACTGCTGATGCGCCTTGAAAGAAAGAAAGACGCAACACTTCCCTGCCATACCAGGGTAGACCTTTTCCCAGAAGTGATGAGGAAAGAAGACAGTGGCAGAGAAAGTGGGAATGAGGAAGATGAAGAGATAGAGAAAGGTATGGAGAGAGAGAGAGAGAGATAGAGAGAGAGAGGTATGGAGACAGAGAGAGAGAGAGGGGGGGAGGAGAGAGAGAGAGAGAGAGAGAGAGAGAGAGAGAGAGAGAGAGCGAGAGAGAGAGAGAGAGAGAGAGAGAGAGAGAGAGAGAGAGAGAGAGAGAGGAAGTGATACAACAAAGTGAATGACAGAGACACGAACAGACAAAGACATGATAGAGAAAGGGTTATAGAAGAAAAGTAGTGGAGCCGAAAAGCGTTATTAATGCAAGAGCAGTGGTGTAGTCTACTTTTTTGTGGTGGGTATACTGTATATTTGAGCATTTTTTGAAGTGGGTATACTGTATATATTTGTGCTATTCTAAATAATGGATCAATCAAATTTAAGTGGGTATACTGAAACCCCTGAAATTTTGAAGCGGGTATACTGTGTAGTACTACGTAGACTACACCACTGTGCAAGAGGGAAGTGTATGCACACACAACGTGAGCCTGTTCCTGTACAAACTACACACAGATACTCATGTCCGAGATATCACTTTAGGGTACACAGTGCAACAATTCACTGAAGAGTCCTATCACTATAAAACATTGCGACCAGTTAAACGTAGAAAAGTAAGTTGCCCTGCTGCCTATAATTTGTGTGAGAAAGCCTTGAGTTGAGTCAAGCCTTGAGTTGAGTTAACTTACAAACTGGCTGCAATGTCTTACAGTGTATACAACTAAATAAAGAGAGAGAGAGAAAGATATTGTGTGTGTTTGTCTGTTGGTTATGATTGTAGAAAAAAAGAGAGGTATGGATGGAGGAAAAAGGGGGAAGAGCGATAGACTATGAGAAGAAAAAACAAGAGAAACGATAGAATACAAGAAAGAGAACAAGAGAACAAGACAGGGCAGAAGAGGGAAGAGAGCTGTCCTATTTTCCCTGTCCTTGTTCCAAGATGGAGCAGGGTGGGGGTGGGGGGGGGAGTAGACGAGGCACAAGAGAGGGAACGAAGGAGAGACGTAAAGAGAAAGAGAGATAGAAAGAAAGAGAGATCGAGAGGGAGTAAAAGATAGATAGACAAAGTAACACGGAGGAAGAAAGGAAAGAAAGTAGGGGAGAGAAAAGGAAGAGAAAGAGAGAGAGAGAGAGGAAGAGGGAGAGGAAGAGGGAGATGTCACATTCCGCATCACAGGTGGACAGGGTAAAACAGGGTGTCCTGGTTTCAGCTAAAGGTGTACATCAGCTGTGTAGACTATAGCTCTCCCATGTGGCCCTGTGTGTGTGTGTGTGTGTGTGTGTGTGTGTGTGTGTGTGTGTGTGTGTGTGTGTGTGTGTGTGTGTGTGTGTGTGTGTGTGTGTGTGTGTCTGTGTGTGTCTGTGTGTGTGTACATGTGTGTCTGCACACGTTCGTTTGTGTGTATGTAGACTGTATTGTGCATACCTGTAAGTACTTTCAAGCGAGAAGCAAAATGTGCAATGTTTGTTGTGTTGTGTATGACCAGAAACGCAGAACTTGATCTATTTAAAGGAAGAGAGAGATGGAGAGATAGAAAAGGAGAGGAGAGAGGGAGAGAAGGAGAGAGTGAAGAATTGGGAACGAGCAGCGGCGTAGCTGCAAATTTTCGGCCCTTTGTACAACCAGCTCCAATGGATGGGAACAGAGTGGAAGAGAAGAGAAGAGAAGAGAAGAGAAGAGAAGAGAAGAGAAGAGAAGAGAAGACAAGACAAGACAAGACAAGACAAGACAAGACAAGACAAGACAAGAGAAGAGA
>NC_085857.1:23784227-23786727 GCF_034702125.1 Engraulis encrasicolus
GAAGCACAATTTTCAGAACATAAGCTTTTGAGGCTCATACGTAGGATTGCCCTGGTTTCTAATGTCGGATTTTTGTGTAGAGGATCAGTGTAGTAGCATGGTTATTACCAGTGGCGTGCACAGACATTTCGGGGGGCAGGTGCTCAAGGTGGCGTCAAGAGGCATGTGGAACCTTCAGTGTTATATCGGGGAATTGTCACATGCTGTTGATCTGCAAGCATTTATTTTGTACCGTAGATGATCATGTCAACATGGACCACTATACGTTGTGAAAAAAACCAAAACAAAACAAAAAAAAAGACAAAAAAGGAGCTTTCAGAAAGGGCCTTTTTTTGTCCAGTAAGGCAAACGGGCAGGTCAAATGATTGGTCAAATAAAAATAAAAAAACAGCAAAAAGCACAACACAGAGAGAACAAATCCTACTCTTGTCAGGTCAGACGGTTTCCATGAAGTGAGAAGAAAGCAGCTGATACATCAGATTACAGTACAGCCACCAGTGTTGCCAGATTGGGCGGTTTCCTGCCCAATTGGGCTGTTTAGGATGACCGTCTGCGGGTAAAAATGGCACTCTGTAGAAGAAAAAAACACCCAATTTTTGGGCATAGAGATCAAAAGAATTGGGCAGGATTTAGTGCTTCCAAGGCGGGTTTTAAGCATTTTTTGGGCTGGAAATCATCAGCCTCATCTGGCAACCCCGATAGCCACTGAGTCAGATCTTGAGAAGCAGACATCCTGCCCGACGATGATGATGCAGTAAACAAATGCCCTGCCAAGTGTTCCATCTAATCGCGTAAACTCAACACAAGAAAGACGATTTGTTCTCATTACTGTACAATCAGCTGATTCAGTTAATGGAACCGGAACCAATGTGAGGTTGGAACTTCTTCTGCCTCGGGCTTGGATGGCTCGGATGTCTGCTTTTGTGAATCAGTTTGGATAAAAGGGTTTCCTAAATGTAATGTAGGCCACTGTAATGTAATGTCTTGGTCATTTTGCACTGTGGGCTAGATTTTGGCTGACACGTTTTATGCAATGTGATTTAGAGGTAGTTAGGTACAGGGCATTGGTTACAGTCCCTGGAGCAATTTTGGGGGGTGTGCCTGGAGTAGTTCTATAGGCTGAGATTTTCACAGCGATGAACGCACAAAAACAGCTCTGTGAGTAACATTTCACACAAATTTTCAGATGTACTAATAATGACGTAACATGAAGAATTGTATGAAAAAAATCATGTGAAATCGGATATACCACATGAATCAGCATGAAGGGTCTTTGCCCACTTTGACCCCTTAACTTGTACTTACAACGACCGAACAGTGTTGGCGTGTGAGTGTGTGTGTATGTGTGTGTGTGTGGGGGGGGACGACTCCTCCCAGTTTGTCGGGAAGCAGACAACCACAAGCAAACTAAGGGAGGCAGGTGAACCATGTCGTTTGGGAAATGCTAATTCTTTTTCTTGGTCAGACCGAGTCTCGAAGACATTTGAAAGTCAATGACAATCAGGCTATTACTATAATGGTGAATATTATTGGTACCACTACTTTAGTGTCAGTAGCAGCTATTGCTATAATAACTGAATAACAATATCTGCATTTCACCTTTTCAGAACTCAAGGGAACATGTGGGGAATATGTTTTGATTTTTTGAGAGACCGATGATGTTGTTTGAATGTGTGTGTGTGTGTGTGTGTGTGTGTGTGTGTGTGTGTGTGTGTGTGTGTGTGTGTGTGTGTGTGTGTGTGTGTGTGTGTGTGTGTGTGTGTGTGTGTGTGTGTGTGTGTGTGGGCTGGTATCCATTTGCGCAATACAGTGTGTCACTGTGACGCACTACTCTCTTCGATGGCACCACACACACACACACACACACACACACACACACACACACACACACACACACACACACACACACACACACACACACACACACACACACACACACACACACACACACACACACACACACACACACACCATGCATCACTGCAGTGTGTGTGTGTGTGTGTGTGTGTGTGTGTGTGTGTGTGTGTGTGTGTGTGTGTGTGTGTGTGTGTGTGTGTGTGTGTGTGTGCGTGTGTGTGTGTATGGAGACCGTGCGAGAAAGAGAGAGAGAGAGAGAGAGAGAGAGAGAGAGAGAGAGAGAGAGAGAGAGAGAGAGAGAGAGAGAGAGAGAGAGAGAGAGAGAGAGATTGAAAGTACTCCTCTGGTGTGTGTGTGTGTGTGTGTGTGAGTGTGCGTGTGTGGTAAACACAAACACAATCTACCTTCAAGAGGCCAGTGCTATTGGAACACACCCACATGCTGGGGCCCTTGCTCCATGTGGGGCCAAAATCCTAGACCCCACATGTTGTGACCCCTTTTGCTGGGCTAGTTTTGTTATTACTTGTAAAAGTAAAAGTATAAACACATTCCCTCACTGACAGGTTAGGGTTAGAGATTGTTTTGGTTTGGGCACAGTTTAGCATTCTCTAGCTATTAGGGTAAATATGAATGGAAGACCCCC
>NC_085857.1:23806727-23809227 GCF_034702125.1 Engraulis encrasicolus
TCTCTCTCTCTCTCTCTCTCTCTCTCTCTCTCTCCTACACACACACACACACACACACACACACACACACACACACACACACACACACACACACACACACACACACACACACACACACACACACACACACAAAGAGAATCACCACCAAAACCGCTCCCCCAACTCAAGCCTCAACAGCCTGCCAGGAAAACAACACGCTGTACTGTCAGTGTTGCCAGATTTGTCTGACCAAAACCCGCCCAAAAGGTTTTCAAAAACTGCCAAAATGCGCTAAATTCCGCCCAATTTCAACAAATTGCATTGGTTTCTATGGGCACAAAACTGCTTAAAAAACGCCAAATGGCCAATTTTTCCCGTTTTTACCCGCAGACAGCCATCCCAAGTAGCCCAATCTGGCATCACTGTGTACTGTACATATTCCCCCACTACAAAAGAGACTGGGGACGGAGGATTGGCCTCCTCCACCACCATACAGCATAACCTTCCACAAGTGATCAGACCCAGCATCAGGAGTAGGGGTGTAAATCACAGCCTCCATGACCATACGATTCTGTATCGATATCTTGCAGTTTTTCTTGATTGGTTTGGCTAATTTCTTGAAAACGAGATGACATTTCTATTTATTTTGGGTCATTTGGCTAAACTTTCTTACACTTCTGTACAACAGATCAGATAACTAGCAAAATGTCATATAGCCTACCTCCCAAAACAGCTCATTCTTGAATCAGCACTAGACCTTCTCCCCCATAAATGGTCAGTACCATCAAAATGGCATAGATCCTTCTCAATTGCTTTGGCTCATTTGCATTAATTTAGTCCTTCTGTCAAAAATAAACTGGATGGTTCAGCATAACTACATGGATCCTCATCACTTGCTCATATCACTCCAAAAACAGTTTACCCGTGTGTCAAAACTAAATTCCTTCCCCACATATATCATCAGTACCCCCAAAATACATTGTCCCTTTGCCATTGTGTAAGCACTGCAAGTCAAAATGGTTAGACGCTTTGTCACTATGGGACTACGTTCAGCTAACAGATTTCAGCTATATATAAAAATGAGAAAGTGAGTGAAACCCTTCAAGTTTGACAACACAGACAATTTACCAAGGACATTTATCAGTAACTTTCTTTACTGTAAATTCATATACAGAAAGTAATGCCCATATATTACAGGTTTCTCATGGGTTTGGCTCATTTCTCAAAACAGAGATAACATTCTCAAAATAACATGGACAAATCCCAAAATAACTAGCAATTGTTCAAAACAGAATGTCGTTTGGAAAAATGTCAAGAAATTAGCCAAATAACAATGGAAATTGTAGTATACACGGTTGTAAAATAATTTTCTACTAACTAGTAAAGTTACAATACCATCTGACCTGTTGAACACTGTCATGAATTTACTGTTTAATGATATTCTTAAAATAGTATGTCCTTGACTGTTTTGACAATTGTGTAGACTACTTTGCATATGATGACTTACACAATGAAATCATGCTGACAAGTTTTGGAGAGGGCAACCATTACACTGAGAATTGTCTAATTTGTTTAGATAAACAAGATCAATTTATTTGGAAAATGTGCTAAATGTATGCTCAATGTGTCAACTGTAGGATATCTGTACATAGCCATCTGCAGAGATGTACTAAACATTTGAGACATGTACAAAGCATTTGATATTTGATGACAGCACTGAGAAATGCCATTCTGTTTTGGAAAATTGCAAGTTGGTTTGGGGATTTGTCTGTGTTGTTTTGAGAATGTCATCTCAGTTTTGAGAAATTAGCCAAACCAATAGAGAAAAACTGTGAAGTGATACTGTCCCATTTTTGGAAATAAGCTTATTTTACACCTTCCCTGGAATTATTAATAATTTTACAGTTCTTCTATACTTTCAACTGTTATCTGGGTATGGCAGTGCAACTTTTACCTCCAAGCTAGCCGTTAATACTCCTATGAGACCAGTTAGCCGCCAGCATGGTCTCATAGGACCAGGGCTTTGAACCGGTTCAAGGAACGAAAACGAAAACCGGGAACTTTTTGTATTTTACAGGGAACAGAAACGAAACCGGAAACTTTATTATTTTTTATGTTCTGGAACGGGAATACTTAATAAATTATGGTAACCGGTTAATACCGGTTAATACCGTTCCTCAAACAAAAAAAAAGTAATTATTTTCCTGCACATGTTACCATGACTGCTGAGGTTCACGTCCTGTGTGATATCAGACATTCTCTGACTGAATGGAGAGAGAGCTGTGGATTGCAAAGTCTCACTCCACATCTTAGATAAGAGAAACATCTGTCATACAAAAGAGCAAAGTTTCCATCGCATCATTGTTAGACATTGCGGAGAAGCGCGTTTAAAGCACACCGAGAATGTTCTCGTTATTGGGCATCCATGGCCGCTTCAAATATGCACAAACTCACAATGTCCGTCTTAGCGCTCCCCATGACCCAAGTCAGCGTGGCGCGCGCATTTTCATCATTGAGGTTT
>NC_085857.1:23821727-23824227 GCF_034702125.1 Engraulis encrasicolus
GGTAGAAAATGGCCTCATACACACACTACTCTACACTGCTACACGCCTACGTATTGTTTCATGCTGTAGTTGAATGGAACGGATGGAGTTGAATTTAACTATGCAGCAACTACATCAACTTGTGAAAGGCAATAATGATAATAATAATAATAATAATAATAATAATAATAATAATAATAATAATAATAATAATAATAATAATAATTGTATTTGTATAGCACTGTATCATACAAGGCATGTAACTCAAAGTGCTTAACAAATGGGAAAAAACATCATTGTTAGAGATGGATTTAAAAGGAGAGGTATAGAGGAGAGGCAGGAATAGCAGGAAGGCAGAGGAAGAAGAGATAGATAGAGATAGATGGTGGTGCATTGAAACAAATATAATGTGGCACTGCCAATTTCATGTCAGGGCGGACCTTGGCTACAATATATTGGTATATGGGGGTGCTTGCCATGGTAAAGTTTGGGAACCCCTATAGGCTAACCAGCCCTCCTCCTGCCTAATACACATGCAGCGTCCCCCCAAGGACCACTACTCTGGAGGCTCTGTCACTTGGCTCTGCACCCACACAAGCGCTAACACAAAGGCAGACACACAGGCACACACAAACTCATATATAAGTAGCCAAATGCCAACACTGCACACACATGCTTCTCTCTCTCTCTCTCTCTCTCTCTCTCTCTCTCTCTCTCTCTCTCTCTCTCTCTCTCTCTCTCTCTCTCTCTCTCTCTCTCTCTCTCTCTCACACACACACACACAAACTCACACACACACACACACACACACAAACTCACGCATACACACACACACACACACACACACACACACACACACACACACACACACACACACACACACACACACACACACACACACACATACACACACACACACACACACACACACGCACACACACACACACACACACACACACACACACACACACATTCACGCATACACACACACACACACACACACACACACACACACACACACACACACACACACACACACACACACACACACACACACACACACACACGCACACAGACACAAGCGCACACACACCTTTCCTTTTGTGCAATTATTGGCATCTAAAAACATAGTGTTGGCCCTGCCGTGGCCTAACGGTACAGCGCTGAGTTACTACTCTGGCAACCCAGGTTCGATTCTGGCCCGGGTCATGTGCCGATCTTTCCCCATCTCTCTCTCCCCACTGGCTTCCTGTCCCATTCTTGCTGCACTGTCCAAATACAGTTTTTCTCAATTGGTTTTGTACATTTCTCGAATCTCTCTCGCAATTTGCAAAACATAATATTCATTCTCAAAACAGCTTTAACAAATGGCAAAACACCGTGGATGACCTGCAAAACCACGTCTCTTGCTCAAAATCCTTGGTCTGTTTTTCAAAACCAAGTTTTTGTGTCAATGAACCCGTCAATGCCAGCAGAATGGTTAGTCATTGTGTCATAGTGTATGGACAAGCTATTCAAATCAATTTGTCACATGACAAAATGACACAATGACAAAAGCAATTGATAACGTACAAAACAACTGAGAATTGTACACAACCATTTGCATGGTGATGAAAGCATTTGCTAAATGCTGAAAACTGAGTAACGTATTTTACCATGTGCACAGGTAACAGCAGGAAGTCACAATTGAGCAAGAAGTTTTGAGAATGATTATTCTGTTGTGCGAAATGTACAAAACCAATTGAGAAAAACTGGTGATGTCTACATAGTGAGACAATACATAGTGAGAGCGTTTTGCTCTTTGTGTAACTCCAACAGTAATACGAGCATAAAGGGACTGTGTGTATTTCAGTTTTTGTGGAGGAGCGTGGAAAAGGTGTCTATGTTACTGTATGTCGACTGGTGTGTAACTCCAAAAATAGCTGTATAGCCTACAGACAAGAAAAGCACAGACCACACAAACGGGCAGAATCAAAACTGTTAAGAGTGCAGTTGGGGAGATAGATAGATAGATAGATAGATAGATAGATAGATAGATAGATAGATAGATAGATAGATAGATAGATAGATAGATAGATAGATAGATAGATAGATAGATAGATAGATAGATAGATAGATAGAGACAGACAGACAGACAGACAGACAGACAGACAGACAGACAGACAGATAGACAGACAGACAGGATGATAGACACACAATGTACAGGGATGTAGCCTGTAGAGAGAGACTGAAAAAGACCATAATTGATGGTTTTCTCTACGTTGGCTTGTCTGCCACATTCTGGGCCTACAGAAGTCCTCCTGCCATGCTGCTTGGCTTGAGGGCTTACTGGTTGGGTGGTTTGTTTCTGTTTGTTTTTTTTAAACGTCTTTCATGCACGCTACTGAAGCACCGAAGAAGAAGAGGAAGACGACGAAGAAGAGGAAGACGACGAAGAAGAGGAAGATTAAGGAGAAGAAGAAAAAGAAGAAGAAGACGACGACAAAGAATAAGAAGAAGAAGAAGAAGAAGAAGAAGAAGA
>NC_085857.1:23829227-23841727 GCF_034702125.1 Engraulis encrasicolus
TGGCCACACGGCTTCGGCACGCCTTTTAAATTCTATCCACTTCCTCTCAACTGTATGCTGCTCGGTTTTTGCTGGAGTTGGTGTTGCTGTTCGCTTGTTTTCTTATGCCTAGTTCTGAACACGTTTAGCATTCTCTTTGTCGATATTGTTTCATCTCTGGTAGGCTGCACATTTTTCTTTGAGTTGCCTCGTTAGTTCTGCCTCTGTTCCGATAGGGAGTCCATGATTTCAAAAGTTACGCACCTCAATTTGGACAGTTGATTGTTTTCTCCGTGCGGTGCCGTCCTCTATGACAGTGTTTCCCAACCTTTTTTGTCCTGCGTACCCCCTAAGACATTTTGTCATGATGAGTACCCCCTCGCCCTCACACATGCTCTGTTCCTCTATCCCAATGTGACTACAATCAATATATTTGCTATTATTACATTTTTCCGCGGACCCCCTGAGGTGTGCTCGCGTACCCCTAGTGGTACACGTACCCCTGGTTGGGAAACACTTCTCTAGGGCGTTAAAACAGATTTTTGTGATGCCTTCCCCAGTTTATTTATTTTGCTGACTGTAGGCCTACAATTTCCCATGCTCTGAGCTTTCGCTGATTTTAACATTACAAACTGCTTCATCACATTCTGCACCTGCGCGTTTGGTGAACGCGCTCTTTCTTTGTTTCCCCCCTCGGCAGTGATAGGCCTAAATACATTCGATCTGTTTACAGCTGCAACTGGTGATGGATGTTTGGCCAATGCCATGTTCTGTGCTTTGTCTGCATGCGGCTGCATGTCAACGCTTTCAATGTGTTGCAGAAGTTAATAGGCCCTATAAGTGGCTTAGGCTATGCCTGTAATTTACATTGTCTCGGGCTTCCCATCCGATCACTTTAAATGCCTCGCACGCCGTTTTTGAATCGCTTTGGTTTCTTGTCATTGTCCACCCTGATGGTAAACAGGATTTTGGCTTGCTGCTTTTTCACCACGCATGTTTCAGTTGCTTACAATATGAATTCGGAATTCTCTGCGGAGGTGAATATTTGATGGTTAACTTGTTGCATTTGCCGTCTGCTGGCGTTTGATATAGGCCTAGGTGTTTAATTGACCTTTGCCATGGGATGATAAATCCATCTTCAATTAACATTCAGGTGAAAGTTGTCGCATGGAGTACTGTAGTCTATTTTGCGCTTTGAGTCGCATGGCGGTATAGTGTAGCCTATAGAAATCTGGCGACCCTGTGCGTTAAATTTGTGCTTCGTGCTCTGAAACGGTTGGATTGAATAGCCTATGCTTCCTTTGTCACAATAGTTAGGTAAGGGAGACGTCATGCGATGTGATTTTTTTTTTAAATTACAGTAATATGTTTGTTCCACCGTCCTCGCCGGTCACCTGTCACTTTGTAACAAAACCACAGCTGTTTCTAATCGGGCGTGGCTTGAATTGATTGTTGCTGGAAACCGTGCTTTCGGGACCTGTGGTTATTTATTTATTTATTTATTTATTTTTGCATTCTTTTTATTCCGTGACTCTAGCTGTTTATATGCTGGTGACTGCTGCTTATCCGTCTTGTTTTTGGCATTCCTGGTGTTCAACGCATTCCCCTTGCACCCCCTGTGACCATTTGCAGTGTGCTAGCTCTAGGCCTATAGTCTAGATTGATGTGCTCTTTGTATCTACTGCTTCCTGGCTATTCATCTGTTAGTTTTTGGGGAGTTGCAATTAGCATTCAACTCATGCTCATGGAGCCATGTCGTGGCCTCTGCTGGGGGAGGCTGCATCAGTGGTCATGTTGGCCTTTAGTGTAGATCATGTTGCTGTAGTGTAGTGTAGAATGTTGCCGTGTCTGGATAATTTTGCTGATTTCGTCTGCTTTTGCTGCCAACTGCATAGTATACATAGGCCTTTGCTAATGCTGTTAGCTTCTGTGGTCTGTTGGCATTGTTTCCCTGTGTAGTCGTGGTGGCACTGTTAGCTCATAGTCTGAATTGGCTCTGCTTGCTCGGCAAGTGTACTCAAGTGTTGCTCATGTTTTGTTAATGGTCGCCTGTGTCGCTTCGTAGGATGGTAATCGTGCTGTCTGGCTAATGTTCGCCCTGTGAGCATGTCGACTCTGTTGTTCATGGTAGCATTGATTGCCCTGAGTAGTCCATGTGCTGCAATTGCTATTGGCTCATACTCTGTCTAACTACAGCTGGCTCACATATAGTTTAACTGCATTGGGTCCTGCACCTGCCTCCAGTCATATTATATGCTGTCAGATCTGATGGATTGTATTGTGCAGCTACCGTAACTGCAGTGGGCTCACTTGGTTTAGTCTAGCGGCTGCTTCATTGGTCGGTTTAGTGTCTAGCCAGCGGCTGCCTGCTCATATTGTTTCAATGTAGCTTCTGCTGACTGTCGCCATCTCTGGTCTCCTTGCTGCTCTCGGATTTACCTACAACTGTATCTGTCCATCATGCTAGCTATTGGTTGCCATCATGGAGGCCCAGCTTATTGTGTGCTGTCATGTGGTCCTTGTCAACCTGCTGTTTTTTCCGGATCCTAGAGTAGCACTGATCCTGTGTGGGTGTTCAGGCCATGTTAGCAGTGTTCTCTATGTTGACGCGTCTAGATGATGTAGTGATTTCGCTGTCACCTTGTGCTGCCAATTGCATATTCTATAGTCCTTGTCAATCAGCTGCCGTTCTGGGCTCTGGAGTAGAGCGGCACTGATCCTAAAGAATCAGCCCATTTGCTGCTGCCCGTCCGCCTAGTCAAATTTTATGCTGCCTGTACGCCTAGTCTATTTGATGCTGCCCGCTACCAGAGACAGCCTGCGTAAGAGACGGAGCACTCAAAAAGCCTTCCATAGGAACGAACGAGAGCATTTGGCTACGCAAACATAGCGCTGGCCGGCGTCCCTCCCACCTGTCCGGTAACGAGAGCCAATTGCTTGCTGAGCTTATCCAATCATCTTGCCTAGTCCATTTTGCCGCTGCCCGTCCACCTAGCCCATTCACTGTTTTATTTATTTATTTATTTGCCTAGTCCTTTTTTGCTGCTGCCTGTCCACCTGCCCATTTTGCTGCTGCCCGCTACCTAACCCATTTTTCTGCTGCCTGCTCAACCCATTTCTGCTGATGCCCACCTTGCCCATTTATTTATTAAGCCATCCTAGCCTTAGTGCCTCCAGTCTGTGTACTTTATCCTAATGACTCCCAGCCAAGTCTATTTAACCACTGTTGACGCTCTATTTCTCTATGTGCATCTGACTGTCCAACAGCTGGCCTTGTCTTTAATCCTACCTAAAGTCTATTTTACAGCTGGTGATGAGGATGCTGCCAACCCCAAATTGTTAACTGCGGCCAACTTATTGGTCATCTAGTTACATTTTATCCTTTTGGCTGGGGTCGTTCATTTCACCTGATTTCTACTGGCCTATTTAACTATCTACCGGCCTATCTAGTTTTCTCTTTCCTTACTGCTGGGCAAGTTTGTATTTTTGCTGCTGCCTGGCTATGCCCTATTGCTGCTGCTGTGCTCCTAATATAACTGCTGCTAAACAAAACTTCTGCTAGTCTAGTCTGGTTAATAGAAATCTGCCTATTCCAGTTAACTTGACGATTTATGCCACATTTAGCCAATGACTGGCCCAGACTTCTTGATTATACTTACTACTGGCATAGTCAATATGACTGCTCCTCTGATCACATGCATGATTTACTCTGGACTAGTGCATGATGTTTTTTTGGGGGGGATATCTAAATTCGACTGCTCAACCAATCCTCTCATTTTAACTGACCTTGAGAGGATTACCAGGTATGGAATTCTGCTGCCTATGCACGCTACCTACGGCCGGACGTGTGCGCCATTCTTAATGCCCAGAAGCCATGTCCCCTGCTGCCCCTGGTGGTAACCAATAAGTGTCAGCATCTATGCGTCGTGCTGCCATCTGCTGCTCCTGCTGCTGCTATGCCCCCCCCCACCCCCTGCCTTTACCAAATTTAGTTCCAAATTTAGTTTTAGATATTTGGTTTGGGGGGCTTATTTCTATAGCTATGACATCCTCTCATCGTATTCGAGAGAGGATTACCAGGTATAGTCTGTTTGGGGGGGTTATCTCTCGCCCTGTCCTGCTGGGGTGAGAATTCCCTAAACTGCTGCTGCCCCCTGACTAAATGCTTTTCCATGCTGCTCATGGAAATAGGGGGGTTCCTCCGAACAGAGCTATACCGCCAAATGTAATTCATAATTTCAATAAAAGAAATTGCATTTATATTCTTCTCTTGTGTTTCTTGACTGAAATGGTTCTGACAGAAATTAAAGTACTAACGTCAGTTCTGGCCAGGCCATGGTAGTCAAGAAGCTTGCCGCCCTCCCCTTCATCTAATTCCTAATTGATCCAGGTGCATTCCCTCAGCTGATAATCTTTCTTCCCTAGCGATTGGCCACACGGCTTCGGCACGCCTTTTAAATTCTATCCACTTCCTCTCAACTGTATGCTGCTCGGTTTTTGCTACCCACCACCTCCCCTGCTCCACCTTGTCGTGTATGATGTGACATGTTCTCTTGTCACGTCGCTTGGCTCTGTTCATGGGGGGTTATCTCTCGCCCTGTCCTGCTGGGGTGAGAATTCCCTAAACTGCTGCTGCCCCCTGACTAAATGCTTTTCCATGCTGCTCTTGGAAATAGGGGGGTTCCTCCGAACAGAGCTATACCGCCAAATGTAATTCATAATTTCAATAAAAGAAATTGCATTTATATTCTTCTCTTGTGTTTCTTGACTGAAATGGTTCTGACAGAACTGAAATTTACCGTGCCGTTTACAGTGGCTGGTGGACGGGTGCTTATTTCCATCCCTGACACACACACACACACACACACACACACACACACACACACACACACACACACACACACACACACACACACACACACACACACACACACACACACACACACACACACACACAAAATCAATCCTTACAGTCATATCGCGTATCCACTTCCTCCACTCTTCTATGACTGGAGACCTCGTCTACTGATCTTATGCTGCTACTGCCTACTGCCTTTGGCATCAACACACACACACACACACACACACACACACACACACACACACACACACACACACACGCACACGCACACGCACACGCACACGCACACACACACACACAGACACAGACACAGACACAGACACACACACACACACACACAGACACAGACACAGACACACACACACACACACACACACGGACATGCACACGCACACACACACACACACACACACATACACACGCGCGCACACGCACACATACATTGTCTACTGATCTTATGCTGCTACTGACGCCTTTGGCATCAACACTGTAGTGGTAGGAAACACAAGCAAGGCTGATATGATCGCCCTCACTCACTATCTCTCAGTTGCACACGCACATATGCACACACACTAACACACACACGCGCACTAAGGCGCGCGTACGCACACAGACAGATGTGCATAAACACACACACTGCGTACACACACAGACACAGACACACACACACACACACACACACACACAGAGGATGCAATTGAAAGGAAAAGCAAGAGATTCAAAACACACACACACACACACACACACACACACACACACACACACACACACACACACACACACACACACACACACACACACACACACGCACACGCAGAGTGAGTAATCCATGAAGCAGCGCCACACTTAAAGTAGGCTACATCACACAGTCCATTTACTAACTCAGACACAGACACAGCACATGTCGGAAAAGCTTACGGAGGGATCAGACAAATAAAAAGTGAACCATTTTGACATCAGTGATTTTTAAGTGTTGGGGAGAGAATGGAGTCTGAGACCTTGATGTCAGATTGCTGCTGTCATTTTGTTTTGCTTTCATGTGGCCGGTCAATGAGTCTGTGTTAAGTGGACGAAAATGGGATGTGTGAGCTCGTGTGTGTGTGTGTGTGTGTGTGTGTGTGTGTGTGTGTGTGTGTGTGTGTGTGTGTGTGTGTGTGTGTGTGTGTGTGTGTGTGTGTGTGTGTGTGTGTGTGTGCGCGCGCTGATGTTGTTGTTTCTTTCTCTTTTTTCTTACACTCTTTGTCTCTGTCTCTCTATATGGGTCATTCCACGCCAAATCAACAAGTGCCCGCACACTTAGGTCTCAAAAAAATCTGAAAATATTACCAAGTGTACCCATGGTACTTAAGAGAAACACTGTAAATTTATTTGAATGTAAGATGTATACTCTCCGTGTTACAGCCAATTTTACTGGGGGAGGGGGGTGTCCATTTTGTTCACACTCTTTTTTTTGTCAAAGTTCACAAGCCCGTAGCTCAATAACTAAACCATGTAGGAAGCTCAAATTTGGCATGCTGGTACATAGATAGGAATAGTTTGTTGCTAAACTGTCAGTTTTGGTCTGTATGATCCTGCATCGTCATAGCATTCCCTCAAAGATGATACACATTTTACTGGAGTTTTTGGCTGTGCTCTGTTTAGGCCTTCAGAAGACATATTTGTGCCCAACATAGCCTCTTGATTTTTTCCCCTTGTAGAGACAAGTAGGAGCACTCTCATAAAAAGCTATAAATAGAAAGGAAACCCCATCAGTGTTTGAAAAGAAGACCTCACAAGTCTAACAAATCATTTTGGGTGTCATTTTCAGAGCTCCAGAACCCCTTGTGGGATTGTCCACAGATTTTTATTTTATTTTTTTCTTCATTCTCCATGAATTCTTCTTTTTAAAAATGCCAATGAGACTTGTCTTATGTGATGTTTTCTTTTTTAATTTCCAACCTGAAAATGGACAACATGCACATTGAGAGCAATATGTTTTCTATGCGTTTCTTCCGCTGCCATCTGCTGGTCAAAAAAAGTAACAACATGACTCTTTGTCCCTGACCTACTGTCTCTTTTGGTGTGCGAACCTGCTCCCACATTGAACGCTCCTGAAATCATTGAAATTGAAAGGGATACCTGCACCCCTGCACAAGGACTCTCGGGTGATCATGTCTGGGCAAAATTTGCATTTGATTATTTAGTCTTTACATTAAATGTTATAGAAATCATGTTGCTCTCTTTTTGCATTTTGCCCATGTTCAGGGTGGAAATTAAAAACGAAAACATCACATAAGACAAGTCTCATTGGCATTTTTTAAAAGAAGACTTTGTGGAGAATATAGAAAAAAATAAAATAAAAATCTGTGGACAATCCCACAAGGTGTTCTGGTGCTCTGAAAATGACACCCAAAATGATTTGTCAGACTTGTGAGGTCTTCTGGTCAAACACTGATGGGGTTTCCTTTCTATTTATAGATTTTCATGGGAGTGTTTCTACTTGTATCTACAAGGGGAAAAAATCATGCGGCTATGTTGGGCACAAATATGTCTTCTGAAGGCCTAAACAGAGCACAGCCAAAAACTCCAGTACAATTTGTATCGTCTTTGAGGGAATGCTATGAAGATGCAGGATCATACAGACCAAAACTGACAGTTAAGCAACAAACTATTTCTATCTATGTACCAGCATGCCAAATTTAAGCTTCCTACATGGTGTAGTTCTTGAGCTACGGGCTTGTGAACTTTGACAAAAAAAAGAGTGTGAACAAAATGGACACCCCCCTCCCCCAGTGAAATTGGCTGTAACATGGAGAGTATACATCTTACATTCAAATAAAGTAATAGTGTTTCTCTTAAGTACCATGGGTACACTCAGTAATATTTTCAGAATTTTTTGAGACCTAAGTGCGCGGGCACTTGTTGATTTGGCGTGGAATGACCCATACGCATCTGTCTGCCTCTCTTTCTCTCTCTCTCTTTCTCTCTCTCTCTCTCTCTCTCTCTCTCTCTCTCTCTCTCTCTCTCTCTCTCCATTAGAAGAATAAATAAACCAATCATACTTAATTCTAGCCTCTCTACAATGTTTTTACTTCTGTGTCATTCCCTTGTCTTTTCAAATCCATGTTCTCACCATGGATGGACATATAGTCTTTCATTTCATGTGTGAGTAGATTAGTTGTGTTCGTGCGTGTGTGTGTGTGTGTGTGTGTGTGTGTGTGTGTGTGTGTGTGTGTGTGTGTGTGTGTGTGTGTGTGTGTGTGTGTGTGTGTGTTGTGTGTGTGTGTGTGTGTGTGTGTGTGTGTGTGTGTGTGTGTGTGTGTGTGTGTGTGTCTGTGTGCCTTCTTGGTGAGATCCAAATAAAAGTACTAAACTGTGTGTGTGTGTGTGTGTGTGTGTGTGTGTGTGTGTGTGTGTGTGTGTGTGTGTGTGTGTGTGTGTGTGTGTGTGTGTGTGTGTGTGTGTGTGTGTGTGTGTGTGAGAGAGAGAGACAGAGAGAGAGAGAGAGATAGAGAGAGAGGTTATTGCCAATGTCTTCTAGAGACTGGTCAAACGCAATTTCAAACTTCTGTGCTAACCCTGTTACATGGATTTTTGACAATAAAGTACACTTGACTTGGCTTGACTTGATTTCATTTCATGCACAGCCATATACACTGTAGCACCTTCAGTTTACATTAACTCCTGATACCCAGATGCGGCATGTCTTCCATTATCCCTTTAAATAATGTGATGTCTTCTTCTTTTACCAGCAGGGTGCCGGTGCCTGCAGCGCCTGCCAACCCCACGACCGCCCCCTGTGGCGAAGACGGGGGAGTTGTCATTTACAGTACATGTCTATATGTGTCAAATATATATTATATACGTGTATACACATGTCTCCTATCCTTTCCCTGCCACACATGCACAGCAGACAAACAAAAAATATGGACAGTCGGACACCCACACACATATACACGCACGCACGCACGCACGCATGCACGCACGCACGCACGCACGCACACGCACACGCACACGCACGCATGCACATACACACACACACACACGCACGCACGCACACACACGCACGCACGTGCACGCGCGCACACACACACACACACGTACACACAGACTGTCACACACAAAAAAGTGTTGCCTTAACTGTCAAAACAACCAGATTCTCCCTGTAAAAACAAAAGTTCCTCCAGACCCCATCTTGCACATAGTTTTCACATTGCGATTGCACAGATGTGACTCAGCTACAATAAAACAACAAAATAAAGAAAGAAAGAAAGAAAGAAATAAACAAAACACAAAAACAAAACAAAAAACAATAAATGTGTCAAAATAATACATGTGCAGTTCTTAAGATTATTAGCTTCAAAGAGGTCAAGGTAATCAATAAAAAAAAATAATTGAATTAATTTAACTGATTGGATTAATGTGTATGCAATGTATGCATACATCTTCATTCTCGCTGGAGAATGGCTTCTCGTGATCGTGGAGTTCTCGCAAGAGAACCGCAGTCCATGCAGTGGACCGATCATGAAAAGTGCTTTACGAGAGGAACATGGGTCACTGAGTCACTGAGTTAATTAAGATTTTCATGTTTGCCCTCCCCTAGTTAAAAGCAAAGGCATATTGGGCAAGGTCGCTGGGCAAGGTCGCTGGCCATGGTGCTGGATAACTGCAGAGCCCGATTTTGGCTAAGGTTAAAACGATTCTTGCGATCGGGAGTACGGGGCTCCAACTGAGAGCTCGGACAATATCCGTGCCTGCGAATATGTGCAAGCTCTGAGCGGACACCCCCTTGCCGGTTATTGGGAGAGCGAGTAGAACCGTGGAGGAGTGAGGGCGGAATCCTGGGTAAAACGATCGAGATAATGTAGTTAGGAGGTGATCGGGCGGATGGTGGGTACGCGTGAGAAAGTGAGTCTGTAAATGCGGTGTAGATCATTGAAGGGCATGCCAGCTGTCATTGCACTTACGAGTCCTTCGAATGGCGGCTGAGAGGAGAATGAGAATCAGGTGGATAGTTAGAAATGCCTGTTTTAATGCGTCGAAAATGGACAAAGGACAGAGGAGCAGGGAATAGAGTGCAGGTGTTAATTAAGACCTGTCAAATTTCATCACGCTTCTCCCGAACTTTCTTTTTTTTTTTTTTTTACTGTCACTCAATGCAGTATGCCTAATTGTCTTAAAGTGATATTGTGCCATTTTTGGAAATAAGTTGATTGTACACCTCCCCTTGAGTTACATTATTGAGTTGTACTTTCTCCTGTAATTTCAGCCATTTACTGAATATGGCAGTGCACATTTTACATCCAAGCTAGCAATTAACATTGAATCTTATGAGATCGGCTAATTGTTAGCTAATAGGATTCAATGTTAATTGCTAGCTTGGAGGTAAAGTTTGCACTGCCAGACTTAGAGAACGACTCTAAATACAGAAGAAAGGTACAACTCAATAATTTAAGTTTAAGTGGAAAATGGCACAATATCACTTTAAGTAGTGCAAAAGCCTAGCTATCGGTTGTCTGGGACCAACCAATATTAGGCAAGGTTTGGCTTACATTTGCCCTGCTGAAAATATGTCATTATAAAAACCCTAGTAATTACCCTAGTGTTTCTTAACACATTGAGTACCGATGATGTAACAATACGTTTTTCACGCCCATGCGTTGTATACCAAAATGTAAAAATACGTTTTTGCGTTTGAATGTCATATTTCGAATCTACACCCTTCAATGCACAATATATGTGATTTTGGGAGCTCTGTGATGGACATAAATGACAAACTTTGTGGTCAAAAGTTTGTGTCATGATTTGGACATTTTAATTTATCTTACCAAGATGTCTCATGTCAACCCATGTCACCTACCGTGTGTAGACTATCTGTACTGTGGGCTCCTAATGATCAGGCTGCCTGCATTGATGCGACGGCTCTCTCTGCATTTGATTTCGTCACTACTCTCTCTGTAGCCCTTCACCTTGTGGTATTGTAACGGAACGTGCATCTCGCTCTCTTCCTGGACCATCGCAGCGCGTTTCCTACATTTCCCACACCACCTTGCCACTCGCTAGTTATGGGGTGTGGTCATGAAAAAAGCCAAGTTCAAGCTCAATGACGGCGAGACTGTCTACAATCAACACACGAAGTGGATTACCAGAGTGAGACCCAGAAGACCCAGAGACCCAGAAGACCCAGAGACCCAAAGAAAGTGTTTCTTTGATTGCCGTTTAAAGCCTGGCAAAGCACTGTAAAGGTGCGCTCCCGAAGGTTGAAGACGACGTCGGTGAAAAGGAATCTCATCTGCAACAAGTAAACCCCTTGGAACCAGGACGCAGAACAGAGAGTTGGTCGTGTTGTTACCAGGAGGACTTGTTCAGTGCAGACCTGGAGGTATCCCCAAAGCCACCTTGCTGTCTGGACGCTACCAGATCTGGGTAAAGACATAACGTCGGACCAGGACGGTAATGAGCGCTAGTCTTTGCGCACCTGGCTCTTTCTCTCACTCTCAACCCCACTGCTGCAGTCGGCTCTCATCCGCCCCCCTTTAAACATCTTCTCCGTGTCCACAAGCACATAAAACATTCGCACGCACGCACTACACAAACACCTCATCATCTCAGGACATTTATGTTATGTTGTGTATGTCGTGTATGTCTTAGTTATGTGTTGAAAGATTTGTTGTATGTAACCTAATTTCGTGAAATGCACTAAAAATAACAAAAGACATTTCTGGTGTTTCTCATTCATTCAGTTTAACTCAAAATCACTGTTGGTTCATTCATTTTTGGGATTGTGACGCTTGTTAAACCGACCGCAGTCTGACGGCTGCTGGTGCCCAACAAACAACCTTTAAAATCTTTAATTCAGTGTCGGTGGCAACGTTACAGTATGGTAGCTATCTGGGATGCTGCCGTCTTTGTGAATCGTGCTATGTTGTTGTTTCTCTAGTACGGTCGGTGCCCATGCTATTGCACGTGTAGTGTCTGACTTCTTCTCACCTTCTGTGCGTGTGCAAAGAGTTTGTGTTCAGTCCGTGTGAAAAACTTGGATTTCGAAGGGCATTGATTGCCGATGTCGTAGTGGGACAGAGCAGGAGGTGTGTCTTGACGAGCAGGATGCGTGTCAGAGTGAACCTTGCACAAAATTCATGTGAATAAACTAACTGGTACCCTCTCAAACTCGTGACATTCTGAAGCAGCGCACCCTTCACAAAAACCTCAATATCTCCGTTTGTAGCTGAATTCCATGGATACCCACTTCGGTTTAGCTTTGGTTTGCTCTGCAATAAAAGCTCGTAGAGACACATGGTTTTCACCTACTGAGATGGCAGAGTCTCCATTTTCAAACGGACCAGAACATGTTTCAGTGGCCCTATCACATAATATGCTGTGACTCTACAAAAAAACGTCAAAAAGGTCTTAGAACGCTGGTATTGTACGACATAATTCCGTGAGCACTGCCGGTATTTAATGTGTTAATGATGTTTGCTCCTGGCTCTTCCGTTCATGACACAGCCTCTTCCCAGACAGTCTACTGCAGTACCTGACATGTGAGTCACAAAGGATGGCGAGCATGTATCATTAACAAGGTACAGTGTAATCAAATGAACTGCATCATTTGTGTCATTATATTACAGAACATTGTGTCACCATCTTTTTTTAGATGACCACCTGTGCTTTGTCTTGCTGC
>NC_085857.1:23849227-23851727 GCF_034702125.1 Engraulis encrasicolus
CCTTGCGTCGAGCCTGTGTGTGTGTGGGCGTGCGTGCCTGTGTGTGCGTGTGTATGTGCGTGTGTATGTGCATGTGTGAGTGTGTAACGTGTGAGTGTGTAACGTGTGTGTACTCACTCCCACTCCTTGCGTCTGGCCTGTGGCGTGCTCTGCTTCTTGTGGCTCTGGTGGGCCATGATGATGTCACGGTGTTCCACCAGGCCCCCCCTCCTCCTGATGGGCGGGGCCGACGCGGGCATCTGCGAATCGCCGCCGGCGACCAGCGAATAAGCCCCTCCTCCTCCTCCTCCTCCTCCTCCGGGTTCCGTCATCATCAGAGCCGCCGCCGAGACCGACGTGCGACGGTGGTGGCGGCCGCCGAAGGGCGAGTCGCGGCATTGGTCCACGCGGACGTCATACACGGCGTGGTAGTAGGTGGGGTTGGCGCACACGCTGCTCCCGCTGGTGGGAGGGGGGATGTGCAGGCGGCGGCGCGCTCCGGAGGTGGAGTTCTGGGATTGTTGCTGTTGGTGGTGGTGGTGGTGGTGGTAGGAGGGGTGCTGCAGTTCCTGGTCCGGCCACAGGGGCGCCGCTCTCTCCATGGAGCCATCGGAGCCCAGCGGGGACAGCATAGAGCTGAGAAGGGGAGAGACAAGAGACAGAAAGAGGGGTGTAGAAGAGAGATGATGAAATAATTTCCAAAACATTCACATAAGGAATCTACAAACGTTTCGGATCTAGTCCATTATCAATGTCTCCAGTCACTGGAGACATTGATCATGGACTAGATCCGAAACGTTTGTAGCTCCAGATATTTTCCGTTGACTTCTTTTGTTAATTTGTCGGACACAATACACTTTTTGAACCAGCAAGCCTTGTGTGCGCCTCAAAACATTCACATTACATGTAGGTGATTGAATGAAAGCAACACATTCATTTGTTCCATGTGTGGGGCAAAATCCTTTCCTTTCCACTAACAGAACAATCCCCTAATAAACCTAGCCAGGCCACGCCCTCCTAGTGACGCAACACTTTCGGCGTTGCTACCAGTCAGGCCAGAAGCGATACAGTTATCGTTTCTGACCTCCGGAGAAATCAGGAACTCCACCCTCTTTGTCAGGAAGCAATCCATTTTGAGCAGCTCCAACCGCCATGGGTAGAGACGTGTTCAAGGCAGTGACGTGGTTTAAGCAGAGACGTTCTATTGGGACTAGGAAAATGTTTGGTTTAAACTTTGGCACAGCCTTTTCAGGCCTCGACCAGAAGCAAACCAAGGGAGGCGGGTTAACTAGGCTGTTTGGGAAATGACATTCGCTATCTTCTTGGTCAGACCAACATCTCTGAACGAGATTTGAAAGTTGATGATAATCAGGCAATAACAAACCAACTCCACCAAAACGACATGGATCCAGAAAAACTGTGAGCTTATGACTGCTGACCACAGTCCTTTATCCAAGAGAGAAGACAGAAAGTAGTAGAGAGAGAAAAATATTTGATTTCAAATACCTACATTGTTTATTTACAGCGAAGTTCATGCAGTTGACCTTAAGGACTTACAAAAAGGGAAAAGTTTGTCCTTATGAATGCAGAATAAATAAAAACAAGACTCGTCTATAAAGGATGGCTTAAGTGCTATGCACTGTTAGCGACAACTTGTAAAGTGAACAACAGAGCATTTCAGAAGACCAGAGGTCTTGCATAACTCTGTAAACCTGAAACTCAACCAAAAAACACAGATGAGACATCACTTCTTGAACTGTGTGTGTGTGCGTGTGTGTGTGTGTGTGTGTGTGTGTGTGTGTGTGTGTGTGTGTGTGTGTGTGTGTGTGTGTGTGTGTGTGTGTGTGTGTGTGTGTGTGTGTGTGTGTGTGTGTGTGTGTGTGTGTGTGCGCGCGCATATGTGTGCGTGTGCATGTGTGTGTGTGTGTGCGTGTGCGTGTGTGCCTGTGTGCCTGTGTGCCTGTGTGCGTGTGTGCGTGTGTGCGTGTGTGTGTGTGTGTGTGTGTGTGTGTGTGCGTGCCAGGACTACGACACAGAGACCCAGAGATGAAGAGGAGATGGGAACCATTGAGGTGGAAGACAGTAATTGAAAGGAGGGTATGAGAACAGGAAAGGTTGAGCGAGAGAGAGAGAAAAGGAGAGAGAAAGAGAGAGGGCGGGGCAGTGGATGATCAGTGAGAAAAAGAGAACCACAGAGAAGGGAAAGTATGGAAGGAGAAAAAGAAGAATGAACAGAAGCAAATCAAGGAAGAGATGCAATGCAAGAGTGCACTGGCGTTTTGGGATGGCAGGTGCTGGGTGGGGGGGGATGGGGGTTCATGTGGAACTTCTGGCTTTCTTACTAGGCAATACAGGGATTCAATCGAGACATTATTATCACACACTTTTAATTGTTAGCATTTCTTAATGACCATTTAAACAGAGACCACGATACACTGGAAAAAAAAGAACTTTCAAAGATGGCAATTTTTGTCAAGGAGGGCAAAGGGGGCAGGTGCTTTAGCACCACCCCGCCCCTATA
>NC_085857.1:23859227-23874227 GCF_034702125.1 Engraulis encrasicolus
ATACCATGGTGCCTGGTATTACTGGAAAGGGGACCTTTCAGGCTTTCATTTAAGATCATTGGTGAATCTGTCTGACATACACAGAGGTCACAGCACTTCATTAAATCAGACATAGCTAACATTTTCCAACAACTCTTGGCTAAACTGTCTGCTTTCGTTTATCTCTGTGGCGTGAAAGAACACCAAGGACACAAAATTGGACAACCTCAATACTCTTTGGAGTCTGCTGATTCAGAAAATGTATAATATGCCCATACAATTGTTTTGTATGCGTTTGTAAGAGCGTTAAATTTGAATTGTGCAACCAGCAAAAGTCTTCAAAATAATAGCCAATACATGCAGGTCATCTGTTGGAAGTATTGGGCCTTTTTCCTTCCTTCCAAAGTTTCTGCTTGGCATCACTGCTTGGCATTTGGGCCTTCATTTAAGATCATTACTAAATCTGTCTGACATACTCAGAGGTCACAGCACTTCATTAAACCAGAAATAATAATAACAAATGTGCCTAAACTGTAGGCTTTCTTTAGTCCCTACGTACTGTAAACCATGGGAAAACATCAAGGACACAAACCCCAACTATTTCAATACTCAAGGCACTCTGCTAATTCAGACAATGCATGATATACCCATACAATGTATTGTGAGAGCCTTACAAAAGGCCATAAATGACCATTAATATGACATAATTTAAGTCCAATTCTGTCTTATCTCTTTATAGACGTAAGGAAAATGTAAGGAGACATAAGACGTAAGGAGATAAAAGAGATGAGCGCGGGGCATGGGAGGCACTGTATGTACAGTAGATGTAGAGTTAGGGGGGGGCAAGGGGTTAGAAGTAGGAGTGAGGTGAGTGGGGGCAATTGAGGGGGAGCACTGTTTGGTGGGGGGCAAAGGCCAGGTAGTGGAGGAAAGTGAGTGGAGGGCACTGTTGAGTGGGGGGAGGTGACTGGGGGGGCACTGTGGAGTGGGGGGGGGGGGTAGTGGGGGTAGGTGACGGGGGGGCACTGTGGAGTGGGGGGTAGTGGGGGTAGGTGAGTGGGGGGGGGGGTTAAAGGAAAGTGAGGGGGGATGGGGGGGAGATAAGGACACTGTAGGGTGGGGAGAGGAGTGGGGGTGAGATACTGTAGAGCAGAGGTGGAGGGTAAAGGGTGGATAAAATGTTAATGATAAAATATTTGGAATAGTTTTCAGAAACGTCTACCATATATTGAATGTTGGAGGGAATTTGAGATGAACCTAGTTTCAGCCGTGTTGTGTATATGTTTAATTGAGCAATTTTTGACCACTTTCTTTAGGATATGTCACGGTGGCAAAATCGAAATTCACCTTCTATTGTTCAGCCATGCTCATATCAGACTGTGTGACAACTAGCCTAGACATCTAGACGCCCCTAGGGGTTTGGCGTGGCCAGGGCTATGTGACAACATCAGCATCTTCAAAAATCACACCCTTAAACAGTGCTGAAAACAAACCAGACCTGCTCCCATTAATGAATAGTATAGACATTGTTTTACTCTGGATATATTTGGTGTTTGTGGTAAAATGTCATGTCTACTGTAATGCAGTATTGTTTTTTTATTATGGTTTCCTGCCTTAGGACTACGGATGACATTTGGCAACTATGCAAATACCAACATATTTATATTGATGTTTTTTTAACTGATGTATTGATTAGTGTGTATTGTCCTAATCAAATGAAAGAAAGAATGAATGAATGAATACATTTGTCCATTAGGCAATAGGAAATAATTGTGCTAAAAAAAGGAACCGTACTCATCAATGAATATTATAGGCTTACGTCATTGCAATGACCATAGGCCTAGTTATTTCAGCAGTTGACTGTCTATGTGCCATTTGACCATTGTAGGAGGACTATTCTCTGCTTCAAGGAAGCGAAATCAAACTTATTTTTTGTTTGTTTAGTCAACCTTTGGTAAAATATCTGTAAGATATAAAACAGAATATAACAGAGAAGTGCTGAAAAAAGTAATCTACTATGTAGTAGGCCTATATTATGGCCCCACAGTATTGAGAAAAATGCATGAAAGTCATCCATTTTGGGAAATAGCAGCCATATTGAATTTTGACACAAATTTCAGATGGCATCAAGTTTGAATTTCTTCTGCTCGCGCACACGCACGCACGCACGCACACACACACACACACACACACACACACACACACACACACACACACACACACACACACACACCTTTTCTCTATAGCAAAAAAATTAGCCTTTGAAATTATCATTTGGGGAAGGGCTACCATATTATATTTTGGGAAATATTTTTCAATTTCTTTCAATAAGCTTTTGGTCAGTAATCTGTGAAATGTCTGGCAGGACAATATGTCTATTTATTAAGCAGTGCTGTATGTGCAATTTGATCATTTACTGACAACAGTACCATTTCAAAGCGGATTTATACATTCTTATGCACATACATCCATACTGTATGTATATACACTATACATACATATATTCATTAATTTTTCTTTTTATCCAACATTTGTATGTATGTCTGTAAGGAGATATTACAGAATTGGTCAGAAAATAGGTCATTAGGGCCTTGAGGATCATTACGGTCTTTTAAAGGCTCCTGCAAATATTGTATGGGTACATTATACATTTTCTGAATGAACAGCATGCCTAGATTTTTAAAATCATTTGGTTTTGTGACCCTGATGGTTTCCCATGGTATAGGGACAACATAAATCATACAGTGAGAAATTACTGGTTTAAAGGATAACGCCAGCCAATTTCAACATCATGTAATGCTCACACTACCCTGGACTTGTCAGTACCAGTTTTTTTTTCTTCTTCAGCCTTTTCCAAGATCCTGGTCATTGTAATGGGGGCAGGTGTTACCTTTTGGGAAAATATTTGGAGTAGGCCCATGTTAAGATTTTTTAAAATGTAAACAAAATCTGCCCCCATTAGAATAGCAGCATGCAGCATCTCCGGGTACTGACAAGTCAAGGGTAATGTGAGCAATACAACAGCATATTGAAATTGGCAGGAGTGATCATTTGAGTATTTGGGGGGGGGGCTTTTCAAGCCTTTATTTTTTGTTTATATGAGACAGGACAGTGAAGGAGGTGACAGGAAGCGAGTTGGGAGGGAGAGATGGGGGAGGGTCGGCAAAGGGCACGGTTCAGAATCGAACCCAGGTCAGCCGCGTAGTAGACCAGTGTCCTACCATTAGGCCACGATAGGGCCGAGAAATTATTGGTTTAATGACCTCTGTGAATGCCAGCACAAACATTGGCAAGAAAAAAGGCCTGATATTTCCAGCTAATGACCTGCTATATTGGCTACTATTTTGAAGACTATTGGTGGTTACACAAGTCAAATTTTAGGCCCTCACAAACATATACAAAATAATTGTATGGGCATTTATCATTTTCCGAGTCCACCGAGTATTGAGGTTGTGTAATTTTGTGTCCTTGGCGTTCTTTCATGCCACAGAGATAAACGAAATCAAACAGTTTAGCCAATATTTGTCTGGTTTAATGAAGTGCTGTGACCTCTGTGTGTGTAAGAAACATTCAGCAATGGACTGAAATGAAAGAATGAAAGGTCCCCTTTCCAGTAATACCAAGCGCTATTGTATAGAATATTGACAATATCCCAAGCTGTCCTGGACCTTCTTTCGTGCAACTGCACTACAAAATGCTCTAGCCATCATTGTGTTTGTCTGGTAAATGGCCTCAGGTGCACAGACATGTGTAAACTGAGAGTGTGCGGAAACCAGGCAACCATAGACAGTTCAGATGAAGGGGATGACATGGAAGATGAAGAGTACTGACGACGAAATAATATAAATCTACATGAAACTATTCTTTCATTAAACATATTCCCTTTGCAACATGTTTCTTTATTGGCTTGTAACCGCTTGTATAGGGTCTCAGTCTATTTGTTTATGAAATAGCCTGTATAAAATGTTGTATATGAACATTTATCTAAATTCTGTTAATGAGATACCATATTTGAGTGGTTTAAGTAAAGTGTTACCCAATGCCCTATCATTGCCAGGGCCCTACCATCTAGATTGTATTTCTTCACATACACTACAACAGTGTTTCTCAAATTTTTCGTGCCATTCCCCCCTTCAGAGGAAGGGTGTCTGTCTGCGCCCCCCTCGAGCAAAATGGTTACGAAAATACAAATAAATCGGCCGTCGTGAAGTTTACTAGAGCCTGATATACACGTACAGTATGGCCTATGTTCTCTAAATATTAGTGACTTAATGGCAAAGAAGAAAAGTATTAAAAAAAGAAAAACCTTCTGACTTCACGCGCCCCCCCTTGGGGGGCTTCCGGCCCACTTTGAGAAACACTGCACTACAATAATTGAATACTTTAACAACTTGTGAATGTTATGTGCATTCACATATGAACTACAGTATAAACAAAGTTTGTTTAAGTAAAGTGATACCGGCATTGCATTAGTCCATTGTATTGGGTCCGATTTTGAAGACATTTTTGCTGGTTGCACAAGTGACATTTAAGGGTCTCACAGACATATACTAAATGATAGCATGGGCATATTATGCATTTTCTGAATCGGTAGAGTAGCCTGAGTATTGAGGTTGTTAACTTTGGTGTCCTTGGTGTTCTTTCATGCCACAGATGTAAACGAAAGTGCACAGTTTTGGCACAATTTGTGTGGAAATGGGAGCTATTCTGGCTTAATGACGTGCTGTGGCTTCTGTGTATGTCAGACAGATTCATTAATGGGCTGAAATGAAAGCCTGAAAGGTCCCCTTTCCAGTGATAACAAGCACGATGGTATAGGATATTGGCAATACCCCCAACATAAGCCATAACTACATATACAGCCGATATTAAAAAACAGTATTTATTATAGGGGGGTAGTAACTTCAAGAGCTGAAAAAAGTGATTTCGCTACCACCCCATGACTGCTATCAAGCTTTTTCTACTAGTGGGGGGATATACCTTGCCAAAAAACATTGCTAGCATTCCTCCCCCCAGATGGCACCGGTCGACCCCTCGGCTCATAGCCTACAATACTTAACGCCAAAAATAAACAATTATTTGGTAAAAAAAAAGAAAATATAGCTGCAAGCAGCAATGCGGGGCCAAGCAGTAAAGTTGCCAAAGTCGCCACGGCAACAAAAGGAGCTGCAGCGCCCCCTTTGGCCCAAAATGTTGGCAATGTTGTTGTGCATTCCTCGGAGGGGAGTGTGATCACATGAACCAAGTTTAGTTTGAATCCGTTGAAGAGCTGCCGAGATATGAGCTCACTTCCTGTTACCTGTTGGTGGCGCTAGAGAGTTTGAGCTTGGGGTCTGGATTTTTTTGTGGGAGGTGGACTGGTATGTGTGCAAAAAATCCTAACAGAATTTGACAAACGATTGCTGAGGTATGACCTCACTTCCTGTTTCACCACTTTTACCACAATTTTGATTGGCTGTCACCCTCAAACGATAAGAGGTATCAAAAATTCTTTGAATACCCCAAAGCAAATCAGTGCCAAGATGAAGTGTACCCTTTTGTAGGGCATTCTGACCAAAATTGTGGGACAAGTAGCATTTTTATTGAATTTCACAAAATTCAAAATGGCGGACTTTTTTCTTCCGGTTGACATGAAGTCATATAGTGCGTTGGATTCGGCTTGGCCCAAGGATTCTAGTGATAGTATTATTTTCAAAATTAGGCATACGGTGTAAAAGCTACAGGCAAAAATGTAGCTAAAAATTTGACCTGTTGGTGGCGCTACAGAGTTTGAGCTGGGGGTATAATTTTCTTTGTGGTAGGTCATGGGATGGACTACTATGTGTGTAAAAAATCCTAGCCTAATTCGACAAACGGTTGCTGAGATATGACCTCACTTCCTGTTTTGCCACTTTTACAACAATTTTGATTGGCTGTCACGGCTAAACGATTAAAGATATCTAATATTCCTTGAGACCCCATACAAACCTCAGTACAGAGATACAATATACCGAATTTCGGGCGAAATGTTCAAAAATTGCGGGAAAAATAGCATTTTTATTGAATTTTACAAAATTCAAAATGGCGGGAAAACTATCCAGGCAGAAAATGACGCCATAGGGTGCGTTGGATTCGTCGTGGCCCAAGGATTCCAGGGATACCAGGTTTAGGAAAATTGGCCCAGCGGTTCAAAAGTTACAAGCAGAAATGTACCTGTGACTTTCACCTGCTGGTGGCGCTAGAGTATTGGGGCTGGGGACCTATAACTCGCTGTGGGTAATGTTGATGCTGCCTCAAATATGTGTGCCAATTTACAGCATTTTTCTATGTATGGTTCTATGGGCTACCATAGACTTACAGTGAATTTTACAAAATTCAAAATGGCGGAATTTCCCTTCTGCGTTGACATAACTTCATATAGTGCGTTGAATTCGGCTTGGCCCAAGGATTCTAGTGATAATAATATATTTTACATCGTGCATATGGTTTAAAAGCTACAGGCAAAAATGTAGCTAAAATTTTGACCTGCTGGTGGCGCTACAGAGTTTGAGCTGGGGTTCTGATTTTTTTTTGTGGTAGGTCATGGGATGGACTACTATGTGTGTACAACATCCCAACCTAATTCAACAAACGGTTGCTGAGATATGACCTCACTTCCTGTTTCACCACTTTTACGACAATTTTGATTGGCTGTCACGGCAAAACGATATAAGATATCCAATATTCCTTGAGACCCCATGTGTAGCTCAGTCCAGAGATACTATATACCAAGTTTCGGGCGAATTGGTCAAAAATTGCGGGGAAAATAGCATTTTTATTGAATTTTACAAAATTCAAAATGGCGGGAAAACTATCCAGGCGGAAAATGACGTCATAGAGTGCGTTGGATTCGTCTTGGCCCAAGGATTCCAGGGATACCAAGTTTATGAAAATTGGCCCAGCGGTTCAAAAGTTACAAGCAGAAATGTACCTGCAACTTTGACCTGCTGGTGGCGCTAGAGTGTTGGGACTGGGGACCTATAAATCGCTGTGGGTGATGCTGAGTCTGCCCCGAATGTGTGTGCCAATTTACAGCATTTTCCTACCTACGGTTCTATGGGCTGCCATTGACTTGCTAAGGAGAATTATGGTGACATAATAATAAGAATACCAGCTAACTCTATAGGGGCCTTCGCCAGCTTCGCTGCTTGGCCCCTAATAAATAAAACAAAAACAAGGAGTTAGAGAGAGAGAGATAAGGAGTCAGAGAGAGAGGGACATAGAGTCAGAGAGACAGAGAGAGTGGGATGCACTCACATTCCATTGGTATTCTTTTTATTATGTCTGACTGTTCTTATTATTGTCTTATATATGTGCTGTATTATGCTTTGGCAATACAATATGCTTTGGCAATACTTTTGACATTGAACTTGAAATTGAGTGGGGATGTCAGTGCTTAATTTGAGGGGTAGCTAGGGGGAGCTAGCTCCGGAACCTCAGATGAGAGCTCCGGAACCTTGGATGGAACCTCAAGGAAAGACATCCCAGACCTCCCCTCGGGGGGGAGCCACCCTTCCTCTGGGCTCCAGGACCTCCCGCTTGACAAATTAAGCACTGGGGATGATTGACTGAAGCAGAGATGGAGGGAGGTGCAGTAAGTGAGAGAGAGGAAAAAGCCCCTTACAACAAACCATGTCTCAAAATGAGATTCTCAAGCATGTCTCTGTTTTTTTTAGCATTACTATTACCAATCAGTGCTGGGCAATATATCGAAAACGTATGTGGCAATTTACAATGCATATCACGAAAACATCTTCATTATCGCTAACATTACTGTGCAATCCAACATCAACAAATGCGCAAGAAGCTCACCATGACCAAAGCCACGCCCCCCACACAGACCGACAAATTTGTGAAAAGAAAAACACTTCGCTATATTTCTAAATGTCGTTTAAATATTGTTACCGAGTTATTGCATGCTGTTGTCGAGTATCTTTTTTTTTCTGATATCATGCATCCCTATAACCAATACTGCCCTACAAAGGCAAATAGCAGTAACTACTCCAACACTGAGACAAAATGCCTTCAAAGCAGTGGTATTTGGTTGGCAATTGTGGTTATTGCAAATTTGACAAGCAATATCTGTAACATGGGCCACATTTGGACCATAAGGCTTTGTTTGCAAAACAGTGTATCTCCATTTTGTAGAATGTTGGGAAATTTACATTTTTGTATTGGGCATTCCATTGAAATGCATTGCAAAATGCATTTTATATCGCTTAAAAAACTGTGTTCTCAAAATATTTGAATGATAAGAATTCACACATAGGTGATATGACGTCTGAACAGTCATTTCCAATAATAAAATGCAAAAGTCAAAAAATGGAGATACACCGTTCTGCAAATAAACCCTTCATATGCAGTTGCTGCACTTTGCCTTTGTATAGGGCAGAATGCAGCAAAAACTCATCGTCCCTCCTCAGTCTCACTTTCACAACTTTTATCTTTCCCCCCCCAAATCTCATCCTCCTCTCCTGTGCACTGGCACTCCAATTAAAGGTCTTATCTGGCTGAGTCCAAGAGCACAGCATCTCCAATGGGGCTTGCGTACCTTCTCCCAATGGTCAAAGTGTGACACAAATGGTGGTTGGTCACAAGGGAGTCTGATTCATACAGACAGACAGGCGGACACAACCACACACCCAAACATACACGAGAGAATCTTGTTCACACACACACACACACACACACACACACACACACACACACACACACACACACACACACACACACACACACACACACACACACACACACACACACACACACACACACACACGTACATACGCACGCATGCACACGCACACTCACACACACACACAGAAATGGTAGTAGCCACACGAATGCACACACGCGCACACACACACACACAACACACACAAAGAAATGGTGGCCGATGCACATACACACACGCTTGTGCACACACACATGCACACACACACACACACACACTCAGAAATCTATCTGTAACAACATGGTTTGCCAGCTACACACACTAACACCTGGGTGGCATGAGCTGTAATTATGGTTTTGTCAAACACACACACACATGCACACACACACGCACACACACACGCACACGCACACGCACACGCACACGCACACGCACACACACACACAGACACCGCCACAGCACACAGACATGATGGGGCTCTTACAGACAAGGGAGTCTTGGCCAGTTTGAAAAACATCAGAACACAGAGCACGTTCTGGGAAAACCAACCTCAGGGTTGTGAGGGTCTCTTGGTCTGCCAGTGTATCCCTGACAAGAAAAAGAGGTAAAGACATTACGTCCTTGCGACAAAACCCACGCATTAAAAAATGTTCTCATTCAGATATAAGTATATATATATGAAGAGCTCTTTTCCAAAATGAGATATATCCATTTTATAGAATGTTGGGAAATTGACATTTTTGTATTTGGCATTCCATTGAAATGCATTGCAAAATGCATTTTTATAGAGGTTTTAAAGTATGTTCTCAAAATATTTGAATGGCAAGAATTCACACATATATGATAGGACATCTTAACAGTCAATTCCAATATTAAAATGCAAAAAGTAAAAAATGGTGTATATAGCGTTTTGGAAAAGAGCTCTTCATATATACATTTGTCGTTACCAGAATGGCAATGACCGAGTCGTAGTGCATTACTAAAGGCCTTGTGTTATGTCATAGTAGAGTAGTACTATAATAATTAACCTTTCAATTAGGGCTGCACGATATTAGAAAAATATGCAATACACAATAACATGACTGTATACTGCGATATCGATATTAATCACGATATTTAATATATGCATATATTTTCCCCTCTCTACTTGCCATTCTACACTTTATCATGTATAAAACAGCTGAGAGCAATGTTTTATTGACAACATTATTTTTTATTAGGAAAAAACATGGCTAATATACAGCATCAACTTAGAATGACAACATTTTTGATGCATTTTTTAACCTTCTCACCAAATTTGCTTTGTTTACACCAGACTTACTTTGTTTGCGATATGTGCACAACTTTAACGATACATATATCGCAAGCTGTGATATCGCGATATGGATACATTTTCGATATATCGTGCAGCCCTACTTTCAATGACAGCGTGCCTCAGATACTACAGGGCTAGCTTCACTAAACTACTAAACTAAACATTGGTGCAAGAGTTCAAAATACCCATCTCGTGAACAAATCAGGACTTGTGTTCAATCCAAATGTGTACTTGTACCCTGAAAAGACAAGCAGGAGCGCCCTGATCACATAACACGTGAAGGACGACTGCCGGCGGGTTGTCAGTTCAGATGCTTTTTTAAAATCCCTAAATCCTACCTTGAGGCAGAGTTCAAAATATCGATATCATGAACAAAACATGACTTGAGCTGAATCCAAAATGCTCCTGGAGCACTAACTGAAGACACATGAAGGATGACGTGAAGGATGAAACTTAACTTTTTGTTCAAAATGGGAAAATATGAGTAGAAGAGTTAGGTAGAGTGCTACAAGCATCTCTCAAATTCAACTCTCTTGTACAGTGCAATGTTCAAAACTACTGAAGGAAAAAGATATTTGGTCCAGATACTACAGTTGATTGAAGAAGAGAAAAAAAAACTTCACTACATGGGCAAATGTATTAAAAATCACCAACGCATATCGGCCCTACAGCCTTCATCAGGGTGTGTAAGAGATGCCAGCTGAAATGCCTGGAAAAATATATTTTTCCTTCAGTCTTATATAAGATTTGAACTGCATCTAAAATAATCATATCCACCCATTTAATCCATGTCTCTTTGGGGGGAAAAAACAGGCATAGAGGGAGCCTTTCAATAACAAGTCATGTGAAGGACGACTGATGGTGCCTTGTCAGTTCAGATGTGTGAACATTTTTTAAAACCTAAACTTTACCTTGAAGCAGAGTTCAAAATATCGATCTCGTGAACAAAACATGATTTGAGCTGAATCCAAAATGTTCCCTACATGCGCCTGTTCAAATCATTGGGAAACAAAGCACTGCAACTCAAATGCGTAGTGCAACAGAACAATGAAGTGAGCATTACATTACACCACATTACAATTAGCAGATGCTGTCATCCAAAGCAACCTACAGCTAGGGGTGTGAATCACAGCATCGATGACGATACGATACGGCAGTGTTTCTCAACAGGGGTGCCGGGGGCCCCTTCAGGGGTGCCGCGGAAACGTGGCTGATTTGGCAGAAAATTATGTAATATAATACATATTTGTCTAAATCGATAAGTTAATGCTAGTCAGTGGAATCTTTCATCTGCCAGTTACGCACAATAAAGTACGGTAAATATAGGTCGCCCCAGTCAGCGGCAACTTCGAACGTAGGTCGTGTGACGTCTCCAAATGTATTACTTTTCTAAGCTTGTGTGGTATCGGTTGCGATGCCATGTTACGGCTTGTTGGTTTGGGGTGCCTTGAAATTTTTATGAATTGAAAGGGTGCCTCGCCTAAAGAAAGGTTGAGAAACACTGCGATACGGAATCGATTTCTTAAAGCAGGGATTCAATTTTTCTATTCTATTTCCATTTTCAAATTCCCCACCAAACGACACGACTTGATTCAATTTTTTTCCAATTACTTCTCCACTTCTATTAAGTCATGGAGCTAGGGCATTGGACAGGTGCCAGCGATTAGATTATTTTTTCCCACAAGAATGCCCCACGATACGATACAATTCGATTCGATTAAATTGTCGGCCGTAGGATCGCTGCATCAACATATTTCAATGATTATTTACACCCCTACTTACAGCTATTACAGGGTATTGGTTACAGTCCCTGGAGCAATGTGGAGCCAGGTACTGTACCTTGCTTAAGAGCCATAATTTAGGGTGGGATTTGAAACCACAACCCTCTTGCCATAAACCAATGCCCACTGTGAAGTGAACACTTGTGGATGCAGCCTGCCTTAAATATATCACACACCATCCATTACGCCTGCAAATGTAAAGTGTCAGTCGTCAAGACCTTCTCCAGGTGAGATTTTGTATGGGACTCCTACAGAACTATATATTGAAGAGAGAACATTATTGGATGCAGCCTGCTGACTATAGTCCAGTAAGCTGCGCATAATAACAAGGCAAACCTAAGGAGGTATATCATTTTCTTCTCCTGTTGCAGCAATCTTTCTCTCATAGACAGGTGCAGCAAAAAATCTGTCGATCACATAATACCCAGCGGAGGGCTGCCTGAAAGACTGACTGGCTGGGTTGGACTGGGGGGCCCGGGCACTTTTGGATTAAAGGGGCCTCTCATAATTAGCGAGCGCAGAACTGACTCACCGGTGGGCCCTGCACCCTTGTAGGCCCCTATTTTCATAAATATATAAAAAAGAGGTAACACTTTCTATGAAGCCCATATCTAGCTTATAACAACTTATAATGCACATCATAATCATAGTGCATTATAACTACAGTCATAATGCTTCATGATGGAGTATATCAACAGTCATGAATAACTATAAATCTAGCTTATGATGCATTATAAATCTTAGGGCGTTTTGAGTACTCGTGAATGGTTCTAAACTACAGGCAGTGAAGGGGCTTATAATATATTATAACTGTCATAATGCACTATGATTAATTATGATGTGCATTATAAGTTGTTATAAATGCGCTCATATGCACTATAGATATGGGCTTCATAGAAAGTGTTACCCAAAAAAAATCTGAAAATAGGGGCCCACAAGGGTGTGGGGCCCACCTGGAAATGCCCACTATGCCAGATGGCCAGTCCAGCCCTGCTGACTGGTGTCTGATTGTGATGTGTGAGAGCATCACAAACCTTGTTTCTGCCAACCTGTGGTTGCTTTGCTGCTCAGAATACCAAAATCACAGTGTGCAAACCCCCACCTGAAAGTTGCAGTGTTTGTGGGGGGGTTATGGGGTGGATTAGCCAATAGGGTACCAGAGGCGCATGACTATCATAGCATAGCAATTATAGAGCCGTCAAAAGTGAAAGTAAATGAATGGTGTAAAAAAGTACAACACTAGCACATGATATTACATAGCTGTTACATAATTTACTCCATTGTACCTAAAGAGGTAGGTAGACTGTGTTGTTATTGACAAACACTAAAAACCCAGCAAGGTCCCACCACAAATTTGACTATTTCACAAACTGAAGAATGCCCGGTGTCTGATTCGGATGAGTAGTGTATGTAATGTCCTCCATGTGTAGGGCGTGTAGGCTATTGTCCATGTTTTAATGTGTGTTTGTCAGGGACCATGGTTGCAAATTAGCTTTGTAGCTAACTCTGGTAACTGGAACTGTCATGTACAGCCCCTGTCAAAAAAAGTAGTAAAAAAATAATACATAAAAACAGTGGGAGGCCTTGGTCCTCCTGTGTATGGTACAGTTACTTTGTTGCTTAGAATACCAAAATCAGGAGGAAGTTAAAATGTAGGCCTACTCACAAGAGCGCCAACCAAGGCCACTCAATTCACAACAGACCATTACTGAAAAATTAATCAGGTTCTAAGTTAGTCAAATATTGAGAGACCCACTTTGCATTTCATCAAAGTCCGTCTGCACCTTTATGTGTTAGGCTGCTTGCAAGGAAGCAGACTATATCAACTCATGGACAAAACTGTCAGAAACTAATCATTTGTCTGTGCATAACTTTTTGAGTTAGGCTGTTAAGAAATGAATGAACAAAAAAAAAATATATATTTTCCAGAGGTGGGGAAAATATGACGGTTGGAGAGTTAAATCCGAAAAGGTTCACATTCACTCATTTACTTCATTCTGAAACTAAACAATATAGCCTACGGCAACGTAAACCTTAGTGCACAATTTAATGAACAAGTTAAGTGTTTTTTGACGCCGTTTTGCAATCTGTCTTGACGTGTATAACTGCAGGATCCTCAGGGGGTGAGTCGTGATGTTCTCCTGCAGTCTCTCATTTAAATTCAAATACAAAGACAAAGTCTAGTGATCACATTTCAGAATAAAAAAGAAGTTCTGTCAGTCTCTCATTTAAAATGAAATACAAAGTGAAAGTCTGGTGATCCCATTCCACAATAAGAGAGAAGTTCTTTGCTGCCGTCTGATTCAGATCTAAGTGTTACAAATCTTTCCCAGCTGCTGTACATGATGATACCATTCAATGTAGAAGAACCTTCACAGGGTTCAGGGGGTTCACAAGACTCTATTGATCACAGGTAGAGGTGGGCAGTCAGAAACGAAAATAGTAAACCTTTTCACTATTGTAGTCTGTGTACCTGACATTTCCTTGCTGAAGAGCAACCCACGATAAGGGAAGTATTTCTCTGACCTACTCTTGGGAAGTAGATGCAGTTTCTCAGCCCAATTCTAGTAAAGATGCATGATATGTGCACACGTCTCGAAATAATTATCACAGGGTGCTGGATACAGATAAAATCCTCATATTGTTCATATATACAGGTACAGTATACTGTATTATGAAAGCGAAGGCTCAACTGGAAAACTCCAACCCCCATTGTTATTGTGAAACAGCACACAAGTGTTCACTGCACACTGCCCACGACGAAATTGCATTTATGCCTCATCCGTGCAAGGGATATGATTCTCACACAGCGTTTCAATTAATTTACACTTGTTGCATTATATTGCACTATACTTATATGCCACTTTTATCCAAAGTGACTTACAATTATTTACAGGGTATTGGTTATAGTCCCTGGAGATATGTGGGGTTAGGTGTCTTGCTCAAGGGCTCTTCAGCCATGGATGGAAGTGTAGGGAGAGGAAAGGGTGGGATTTAAACCGGCAACCGTCTCTGATCTTAAGGCCTCCCTCCTAACCATTGGCCATGGCTGCCATACTTGTGAGAGAGGATATGGGGCTTTACTGTATACTGGCTTTACTGTACACGCTATGCCTATGTGTGATTATAATGTATATGTAACCAACAAGGGAAACATTTTCATTGCCTAATGTCTTTTACCCAGATCGTGTTTCTTAGACAAAAACCTATTCACAGACTACGCATTTCATCTT
>NC_085857.1:23881727-23924227 GCF_034702125.1 Engraulis encrasicolus
AAAATTTTGAGCCATGGGTCAAAGACGTGCAAAATGGCATTGTCATTCGGTGTAACGGATGCCTTCTGCTGACTGTAACTGTAAAAAACATGACTCTTTTTATTTCTTTATTGTTACAGGGAATTCATGAAAGCCTCGGCTGTCATCCATTCACTTGAAACTATTTAAAAATCTTTTTTTTTTGCAGTTACAGTCGGCGGAAGGTGTCCGTAAAACTGAATGACAAAGACGTCTTTGATCCCGCACGCAATAGGAGGGCAGCTGGTGAGGCAGCCGATATTGGGAGTCTTAGGGCCAAAACATACCAAGGCGGAACGGAACGGTCCCGGGACGAACGCGGTCTTTCTGCTTAGTTTTGGCCGGCGTGTTTTTCTCTGCCTTTCACACTGACAGTGTCGGCGTGCGCGGCAGGTCCTATTCAAAACCCTCCCTACAGCCAAAGCTAGCATGCTACTTTGCCATTCATTTGAATGAGACACCGCCGGTCGCCGGCGTGAAAAACATGCTCGAGTTCTATTTTCCAAATTCAGCGCGGCACGGAGCTGGCTCCCGCGCCGCTGACGCTCGACTACCGCCGGTTGGTGTGTAAGGACAGATATGTTTCAATGTATTTTCACCGACGCCGGTAAAAAACGCGGCCGTTCTGCGACGCTTTACCGCCCTGGTGTGTAAGACCCCTTAGGAATGGGGCTTGGGGAGGGTTGGGGTTAGCCTGATTATCATGACTTTCACATTTCTTCGAGACCTGGTCTGACCAAGAGCATAACAACTAACATTCTCAAACGGCATGGTTGACCCACCTCCCTTGGTTTGCTCACTGGTCGAGGGCAGAAAAGGCTGAGCCAAAGCATAAACCAAACATTTCCTTAGTCCCAATAGAACGTCTCTGCTTAAACCACGTCACTGCCTTGAACACGCCTCTACCCAGGACCGTTGGAGATGCTCAAAGTTGATTGGTTCCCGACAACGTGGGTGGAGTTCTCCTGTCCCCTTGCCAGAGGGAACTCAGAATGTACCTGAACGAGCTCTTTTCCTGAGCAAGTGTAGCAGAGCCGAAGGTGTTGCGTCACAGCGAGGACGGAGCCTGGGTGTGGTGAAGTCGAATTTTTTTTATGTATATATGCCTTTATTTGATAGGACAGTCTGAGATGGTGACAGGAAGTGAGTGGGACAGAGAGACGGGGTGGGATCGGGAAATGACCCCGGCCGGACTCGAACCAGTGTCCCCGTGGGCATGCAAGCCCAAATGTGGGGGGCTTAGCGCGCTGCGCCGCAGTGCCCCCCTGTGAAGTCGAAATTTTGAGCCATGCAATAGGAGGGAGCCCTAATTGAGAGTCCTAGGAATGGGGCTTATGGTGGGGTGGGGGGGGGGGGGGGGGTTCTGATGCGAGTTGAAATGTTGAGCCTTGTTGTGACAGGGGAGGATGAACAGTGAAGTGAAGAAGTGAAAACTCCAACTCCCGTTGTCACTGTGACACAGCACTCCACAGCACACAACGAAATTGCATGTATGCCTCAGGTAGCAGTACAGCGGTAGGCTACCATGCTCAGCCCTCAGGGTGCCTCAGTCATGGAGGAGGAGGATGGGGCAGAGGAGCACTGGCTAATTACTCCCCCCACCAACCTGGCAGGTCGGGAGTCGAACCGGCAACCTTTGTGCTACAAGTCTGACGCCCTAGAAATGCTTACCCATGACTGCATGGTGGGTGGGTGTAACACTGCGTGCCTTCTTACAGACGTACTGTACAGTAGGTAGTCAGGGTGGGGTGGAGGTGGGGGATGAAATTGTTAGTCTTGTGACAGGGCAGATTGGAGGGGTGGAGAGTGAACCCTGTGACAGCTGTGTGTGTGTGTGTGTGTGTGTGTGTGTGTGTGTGTGTGTGTGTGTGTGTGTGTGTGTGTGTGTGTGTGTGTGTGTGTGTGTGTGTGTGTGTGTGTGTGTGCGTGTATATGTGTGTGTGTGTGTGTGTGTGTGTGTGCGTGGAGTGGTGGTGGGTGACAGTGAGTTTTTCGACACACATGTAAGCACGCATACACGCACACACACACACACACACACACACACACACACACACACACACACACACACACACACACACACACACACACACACACACACACACAGTCCATGGTTCTGGAAGACATTGGAATGGGAGGTGGAGGCAGAGGGTGGAGGAGGAAGGCAGGGGATGGGGGGGTGGAGAGGAGTGGTGACTGAGACAGATTGATCTACGCCGTTGCGTCTTAAGTTACCTTTCCACAAATGACTCACACACAGGTAACGATGCTTAACAAAAAGTGAGGAGACAAGAGGAAGGGATATAGACCCAAGCAGGCAATCATGCAGACTCACTTGCACTCGCTGACACTCACACACATTCACAGTCACTCTTTTGCACACGCACACACACCGTCGCAGTCACTCTTTTGCACACGCACACACACACACACACCGTCACAGTCACTCTCACACACACTATCGCAGTCTTACACACACACACACACACACACACACACACACACACACACACACACACACACACACACACACACACACACACACACACACACACACACTTGTTCTCCCCTCCTGGCTCACACAAAACCACACACACACACACGCACACACTGTACCCAACACGCACACACACACACACACACACACACACACACACATACACACACACACGCACGCACACACGCACACACACACACACACACACACACACACACACACACACACACACACAAAGTTCCCCCCCCCCTCCACACACACACACACACACACACACACACACACACTGTACCCAGTGCCAGCCAGCCAGCCAGCCAGCTCCAGCCAGCACGGTGCATAAACTGCTTGTGATTTACTGTCGTGTTTTAGGGAAATGAGAGCCCACAGGAGGGAAAGGAAGGAAAGGAAAAAAAACACACACACTCTGTTCATCATAGATGGATGGGAGGGACTGACGCACGCGCGTTTACATAATCTTGTCACAAAGTAGCTGCTTAGAGATGAAAAAACTTCATCCACGCATCAGCAATTATGTTTCCCATGACGCCCACAAAAAGGTGAGCGACATATAGGCCTACTTGTCGTGTGTGTGTGTGTGTGTGTGTGTGTGTGTGTGTGTGTGTGTGTGTGTGTGTGTGTGTGTGTGTGTGTGTGTGTGTGTGTGTGTGTGTGTGTGTGTGTGTGTGTGTGTGTGTGTCCAACGTTAACCAACTCCACGGTAGGCCTAGTTCTATGCTTCAGTGGAGAAGAGCACATTTTCATTATCTGATGAAAGTGTTAAAAACGGCAGCATCTTTCATTTCCAATTGAAGAAACTCGACCGTATGCGCCCGAAGACTGGTAAGGGTCTCTCTCGTTTGTCCTGCAATTATGTTGAGGACAATGTGCCCTGAAAGCCCGGTGATTATTCTCAATAACTGGTTGCAGGGGAAAGAAGAATGGCAATTTAGAAAGGTGGGCACACAATCACGTAATTGCACCAGTACAGTCTTGTGTTTTTTTCCAAGAGGTTACCTAAATATGAGGTAAATCGATAGATGTGTTAATTATGACAAATGGCTGTTTTGTTTTGTTTGACGCCAAGTACGCAGAAGCTATTCTTCTTTTTCAGTATGCTTACAGGCTACATACGAGTAGTCTTTGAGCCTCTCTCATGAGTACTGCTCTCTCTCTCTCTCTCTCTCTCTCTCTCTCTCTCTCTCTCTCTCTCTCTCTCTCTCTCTCTCTCTCTCTCTCTCTCTCTCTCTCTCTCATTCATGCAGGCACGCTGAATTCTAGTTTGCGCACGTGCGCACTGTGATCAAGAAAAAGCGAGTTCTCGAGGTCAAAATATATCCTTCTACCGACTCGACATCATGTAAGAAGAATGTGTCTGTCATCTCCAAACCTTGTAGCAGTCAGTACTCAATAGTATACAAAACAATCTATGAGCTCCGTGTGGTAGCCAATAAACAACTATAACTGTGTATCATCACCATGTCATTTAGTGGTGTTTGTCCACGTAAACGTATCAAATCGAATAAAAGACCTTTGTTGGGGAGAATGTGTGGAGAAAGGCATCGATCGATGTCGTTCCGTGTATGTATCTGCCTTACCTGACGAGTACGGTCTGTCAAACTACTGCAAGCCTCCCCGGGGTATCGACCCGACCCAGACCAGACGGACCGTGTGGCGCGCGCTTGTAGTTTAAACGAGGAGCGTTGACTGGCGGCCAAAGTCGTCTCGCGGATTGTGATAAGATCCCTCTCCACACACAAGGAGGTACAAGCCATCTTCATGTCCGTAGCATGTCGTAATCTAACACATGAGTGAGCTGTATCGAAGAATATCTACAAAAAAATCTGACAGTTGAAAATGTTGACTGAGGAACTGTTCTGATTCAACGCACGGTTAGAAAAAGCATTGACAGGCAGGTCTCGTGCGCACGTCTCCAGTCTCCACGGGCTGTTTTGCTTTTTTCCCCCTTTCCTTTTGCCGTCGACCTGGAATTTCCAGTGATATCGTGGTACTCTCTCTGCGTAGTCGGTATGCTCTCACTGACGCCGTGACACATTGAGTAGTGGAGATACGGGGAAATGCTCAGTTTTTGTCAAGTGCACGCGGCTCTTGCCACTGCGCACGCAGCCAGCCAGCATGATCTCATAGGAGGTCGGTTAGTCACACACACACTCACTGTCTTTCTCTCTACCTCCTTCTCTCTCTCTACCTCCTTCTCTCTCTCTCTCTCTCTCTCTCTCTCTCTCTCTCTCTCTCTCTCTCTCTCTCTCTCTCTCTCTCTCTCTCTCTCTATGTTCACAACCAATTCACACATAGGGCCTATATCATCTTAAATTCAATGGACAGATTATGGCTTTGAAATAGCCCAAGCCTTGTTTGGGCTTTACTTGAGTAATTACGGGATATTGGGCTGCATGAAGGCAATTTCATGTCAGTGTGTGCCGTGGGATCATGTATCCAAAGAACAGAGCAGGTCCTCTGGGGTCATCCAAGGTAGCAGTCATTGTTTGACTTGACCTTTTCTGGTTCCTTTTCATTGAATCACCGTTCATCATCACTGTGGTAGACAGTGATTGGTAACCTGTATTCAGGAGCTATACAAGCCATTGTCACATATTCCAAATGAACTGGTTTATTTACCTGTCCAATACAACCAGGTGAGTTCCCTTATTAAACAGGTGAAACCGGGTCTTTCGTAATATGTGGCACTGGATTGTAAACTCAATCCAAGTTGCCCATCACTGTCAGTCCTCAACCTTTTTTTTGAACAAATGCCTCCTTGTCTCCGTCATAAGCCTCCCAGCGACAATAGGCATCAAGTACAGGATACCGTGACTGTGGTACACAACCCGATGTTTTAGTGAAAGCTCACAGTAAATGTTGTGGTGTTAATTCAACACTTACAGAGTTCATTTAAGTCCAAATGGACTCAAATGAACTCTCTAAGTGTTAAATGAGCACTGCAGAATTTACTATGCTTAAGCAACACTCCTGGCCCTGCCCCACACCTCTTGCTTGTCACCCTGTAACAAGATGAGGGTGCAATAACTCTCCAAAAGTAAATGAAGACAAAGTAGCCATTAGGCCTATACCGTAGGCCTACTTACTGGCCCCAAAGATAAATGGCAACTAAATGAAAGGTTCTGCCAACATGAAAAACCTTAGCCAACCCGTCCAAGAAAAGGTACATTCATTGCATACGCTCAGCTTTTCAAGTCCAACAGAAAACGCTGAAATAAAGCTAAACTTTAAAAAAGAAAGAGAGAGAGAGAGAGAGAGAGAGAGAGAGAGAGAGAGAGAGAGAGAGAGAGAGAGAGAGAGAGAGAGAGAGAGAGAGAGAGAGAGCACATTATTCCAATACTCAATCAGCCAAACTACAGTGGCTTCCCATGTCCTGCAGAATTCATTTCAAAGTTCTCTTACTCGTGTGCAAAGTCATTGAGGATGTGGCCTCAGTGCCGCATCATTACTACTGACACACTGTCCTTTTACATTCATGCCCAAGAGCCAACGTCCTCTGAGGCTGGCCTGCTAAGCATGGGGTTGCAGGGGCAGCACCAGGCGTAGGCAGACAAGGCGGTCTCCTAGGGCACCAAATGTCTTGGGGGGTCCACATCCCACAAAATTAGAATGTCAAGCAAACTACATTCTATGTTCATTTCAACGTTTAAATTTCTAACCGGGATTTAGTGCTTACTTTGTGTATTGACAAACATTCATATGTGTTTGCTCTTGTTTTTAACTTCCAATGTTGTTTTATGTATTTACTTTCATATTTTAAATTCATTTGAATGTTTTCTATTTTTTCTGCGTCCTGTCTTTTGTAATGTGATGTGTGCTGCTACCTTGGCCAGGGCTGACTTGAAAAAGAGATATTTATCTCAACGTGATTTGCTTGCCTGGTTGAATAAAGTTAAAATAGAAAATAAAGCAAAATAAAGCGTTCAACTTTATGTTGTTTACAAATGATTATTCATGGGCACTCAGTATACATACATAGGTACTAGATCAGCTGTTCTCGAACAGAATAGTTTACAGATGCCGATTTATTTCGAAAAAAGGAAAAAATGGGAAAAAAAGGCCGGGGGGGGGGGCTCATCTAGGGCACCAAACTGACTAGAAGTGGCCCTGATTGGTTGATGGTTGGTTGACTCGTCACAAGGGAATAACTAGATAGTGGCATGTAGGCCTAATGAATAGGCAGTGAGACGGAGTTGTTGGAGTCCATAGTCTACCTCAGTGGTTTTCAAAGTAGGGGCTGGGGACCCCTGGAGGGCTGTGAGTGGATGGCAGGGGGGGGGGGGGGGTCGTGAAAATAAAATGTAAAATATAAAATATAAAAATATAGTAAAATAAAAAGAATATTTGATCAATTAAATAACTTGAATAACAACAAAAACCCAAAATAAGATAATAATCCCAGTGGAATCATTTTTGTCTTTACAATGTTTACTGTATGTAATATGCTTTCTGTAATACTTAAATGAGGTTAGGAATGTACAAACTTCTGGGTGCACAGAAAAAAAGAGCATGGCACGACCCATGTCAAGGGGGCCTTGGCTGGAATCTACCGGTGTATGGGGGGCCTTGTCGTGGCAAAGTTTGGGAACCCCTTGTCTGCACAGTAACATTTTACAGTGTTAATGAAACACTCACAGAGTTGAATTTAACACTCACCTGGTTGGTTCAACTCCCATTCAATTGCTGAATTAACACAAAAGACAAATCTTTGTTGTCATACTGCTCAAAGAGATGGAATGCCCCTATACCCCAAGACACAAGAAAGGCCGAATCTATTGACAGCTTTAAAAGCGTTGTGTGTAGGTGTAGTAATTGTATAGGTGCCACTGGCACACAAAAGAGTAAAGGGTTCATCCTTGTCGTAGAGCTCAAAGAGATGGAATGGCCTTACACCCAAGAACACAAGAAAAGCCGCTTTAAAGCAGCTTTATTGGCAGCTTTAAACAGCAAGTGAATGCACAGCTCTTCAATCTCGTGTACTGTATATACAGTCAGGGCCGCTGACAGCTTTGGCTGGGCCCGGGACAAAGACATATGAAAGGGCCCCAAACCCAATGTAATGAGGATCCAATTCTGGGGCCCCTATCTCCCTAGGCCCGGGACAACATACCCCTTTGCCCCCCCTGCCTGTATACAGTACCTGATGCCTCGGTCAGTTTAATCTCTCTGCCTGGCTCAGCGACCTTTGAGGCCTTCCCCCTGTGGACCCTGAGAGAGATACTTCCCTTCTCGAGCACTCAAAGGCTTCCTCTAAGAGCATGGCAGATGAGGCGCGAGCTATACCAGGGGTCTCCAACCTTCCTACTTCTGACCCTCAAAGGTAGAAGAATTTGCCTACTGAGGGCTATGCACTATGCTCAAAATAATGTATATATGTATATTTTTTGGGCTATTTATTGCCTTTATTTGACAGGATAGTGAAGGTGACAGGAAGTGAGTTGGGTGAGAGAGATGGGGAAGGGTTGGCAAAGGACCCAGGCCGGGAGTCGAACCCGGGTTGGCCGCGTAGCCAATGTCCAAAATAACGTAATGTAATAATGAAAAATAATGTAATTTTGACATGCTTTTAATATGACACTTAGGTTAAATTATTGCCTGCTTTGCAATGTTTATGCCAAGTAGGCCCATGCCCTAGGCTAGGTTGCTGGAGCCCCCAACAGAAGGCAAATTTTGAAAAAAAAATTGCCAAAGTTTTGCGAGAGCCTGCCCACCTCGAAGGCTTCTTTTTCAGCAGGTGCAGCTTTTCAGGATACTTCAGTCATCAGTTTTCACAAGGAAGAGAGCAGTGTCATGCAATACAATTAGCCAGCATCATAATTCCGAGCAAGGAATTAAGAATAACATATTGTATTTGCACATAATTTTCCCGATACTGTGCCATGTCACATTTCTGCCATTTGGATGCAACCCGTACACATGGGAACTGTACACGTCTACGATAAAACCGTGACAAACACAGATATTGATTTGCATGGTTAGTGACTTTCAAACTAGTTCAGCAATATTAATGGACATAAATGCTTGCCATTTGTGATATGACAGGGGAAGGGGGTCAAGGCAGTTTTCTTAGATTAAAAAAAACGGGGGTGGTACCCAACAGAAAAAAGTTTGGGAACCATGGGTTTGGACACTGCCAGGTGGGAGGGGTGGAGTGAGTACAGTAGTCAATGCTCTCCCTCATCCCCGTTCAAGATGGAGCCACCCTGATCACGGTAGTACCCAGAGCTGGACAGGGGGAGAAATAGGGACCGGGCACTTTTGGGTTAAAGGGCCCCTCATAATTACCAGCGCAGAACTGAATCACCAGTGGGCCCCGCACCCTTGTGGGCCCCAATTTTCAGAAATGTAAAAAATATATATATATATTATATATATATATATATATATATATATATATTATATATATATATATATATATATATATATATGTATATATATATTTTTTATATGCACGCCGTACCTCCTGTGGCACGCTGTAATAGTCATTGAAAGTTAACTACTATAGTACTACACTACTATGACAGTGCACGGGGCATTTAGTAATGCATTACGACTTGGTCATTGCCATCCTGGTAACAGCTAATTTATAATGCCGTGTCTTAAGGGGTTAAATAAATATATATTTTTTACATTTCTGAAAATTGGGGCCCGCGAGGGTACGGGGCCCACCGGGAAATACCCGCTATGCCCTATGGCCAGACAAGCCCTCGTAGTACCCCCTACACAGCTCTCCTGGGGATGCTCGTCGTTGCATTAGCCCCGCATGAGGCATAAAAGCAATTTCATTCAGTGTGGTGGCTGGTGACATAAAGGGATTTCGATTCCAGATCACACAAGTGAAGGTTATTGCCCCCGTTAAGGCAGTACTCGTTTCTATCAAGACTTCTATTGTTGTCAGACAGTCCCTTTGCGAGTGTGTGTGTGTGTGTGTGTGTGTGTGTGTGTGTGTGTGTGTGTGTGTGTGTGTGTGTGTGTGTGTGTGTGTGTGTGTGTGTGTGTGTGTGTGTGTGTGTGTGTGTGTGTGTGTGTGTGTGTCAGAGCGCTGACTCAGCCAGTCACCAGTCCTGCTCGTCACTGCCAATGACAGAACACTCGCATCTGCCCCTGTAAATCAGCACACACACACACACACACACACACACACACACACACACACACACACACACACACACACACACACACACACACACACACACACACACACACACACACACACACACAGCACGCACGCACGCACACACGCACACACACACACACATTTACACAGACAATCATGCATACATGTTCACAAACGTACACACAAACGTAAGGTATTATGCACACTCACACACAAGCACACAATCATGCATACATGTACACACACACACACACACACACACACACACACACACACACACACACACACACACACACACACACACACACACACACACACACACACACACACACACACACACACACACACACACACACACCATCTGTGAGGTATTAAGCAACGGGAAGATAAATAGACCTGCCAATGCCATCATTGTGCCTCCTTGGATGCATCCTTGTCACATCTTCATTTTAACACAGACTTCCGTTTGCAAATAAGTACCAACGCCCAAATGACGGGCTACGCCAGTGGTTGTTAACTGGAATAGGCTTGGGGGCCACAATGTTCCATGGTAATCACGCTGGGACAGGAATTTGAAAATAATTATCAAAAATATAACCTGCTGCCATGCAACATGTCTGTCAACTAGTGGAGAAGAGAATTAACCATGTGTCACTTTCTCGTCGACATAGAAACAATCATTTATTCCAAGTCTTGTTTCAATTTTGTAACTGACAACAAAAGAGTGAATTAATACATTATTTTTACACCACCTCCACGACCCACCCAAGGAGGCCTCTCTGCGACCCACTTTTGGATCACTGGGCTATACGCCATATGGGTGGTGGTAAGGGGGAGGAGGATAAGCAAGGTGGATTTGGGGCTGTGGTTATGGTGATTTCAAGGATAATGTAATTTACAGTAAAGTAGGGTGGCACTTTTTTTTACGGGCATCATCAAAAGATATAGTACATATGGCTGATTGGTTATGTTTGTAACTTGATTGTGCAAGGGGAAGATTACGGATAACTTTGAGGGATCACAAAACAAGATGAGAGATGAGAAAGGTATTCAATTAAAAGTCACAGAGGGACAGTTTTTCAAATTCCCTCCAGCGATGTAGAGTCTGTATAACTGCGAGCAGCCTGGTGTCTGAGATTAGGGTGAGAAACAAACGTATAGCTTTCCAGACAGAACAGATTCACTTCTCTATTTCTTAGTAGCCTTAGGATGGTCTATTTATGACACTGTTTTAGATAAGATTTCACGCTCATGTGAATCCATAGCGGGGATATCCCCAACCTGAATTGTTAGTCAAAGCAAATTATGCATGGCCACAGATAGCACACATATTTGTTTTTATTTTGTTCTGACCTCATAGGGGCCAGAACCTTGTCATCCAAGGGCCGCATCTGGTAGCCTGATTATCATCAACGTTTAAATCTCTTCGAGACGTGGTCTGACCAAGAGCATAACAATTAACATTTCCCAAACGGCATGGTTGATCGCCTCCCTTGGTTTGCTTATGGTTGTTTGCTTATTGACAATGTGGGAGGAGTTCCCGTATTTTCGGGAACTCAGAAAGTACTTGCATTGCTCTTGACCTGACTAGTTGCAACACTGAAAGTGTTGCGTCACTAGGAGGGCACAGCCTGGCTAGCATCTGGCCCCAGGGTCTCCATTTGAATAGCACTGGTATAATAAACAGTCATTCATTCATTCATTCATTCATTCATTCATTCATTCATTCATTCATTCATTCATTATGGTGACTTCAAATATGAAGTAAGCTGAGATGTTAAAGGGCACCATCAAAAACATCTGAGGTTGATTTTTTGTAGTTAGTAACTTGGAATTTGGAAGGACAATGTTTAATCTGCAGAAACAGTAGAAAGGAATACAATTCCGCCAGTCTATAAATGACAATGTACCAGGTTTAACAGTGTAACAGTGACATTAATGATGTGTATGATGAGGTTTTTCATCCAGGTTTTAATAGGCATAGCTACTGTGACTTAATGTTTTATGTCCTGTAGCATTACTGTACAATGGCTGTATTGGAAGATGATGCCACCTTGTACTAAAGTAAAAGACAAGAAAATGTGGTATTGCAATACAACATTGTGTGCTAATTTACAAGTAAAGGTTTTGTTAAGTAGAGTTGCTCTGTCTTCCGTGTGCTCCAGAAAGCAGCTGAGTCTTAAGTGTCCTGTGTGGCTGTTCTGAGCCAGCAAGGCAAAGGACCTTCTGGCAGCAGACTCATCCAAGATGTGTGTTGTGTTCCTGCGTCTTTGATAAGGTCTATCCTCTCTAGAGCTATCTGGGTTAGTGCCAAGCTCGCCTAATTGGGATGGCCCTCCAGTGTGTGACTTAGCATCCTGTTTACATGCATAATGATGATGACACAACACTCTTCTTTAAAATATGTGGAAAACAGCATGTTATAAGACAAAATACACCACCTAGTGGTCAGATGCCACAACTACATCTATTGGTCGTAGCTGTGTCTGTGCACCCGGACCGGACTAAACCAATGTGGTGCCCGTGGGCACTATACCTCACCGCTGCCCCCCTTGTAAACAAGATTAGTTAAGTTTGTGTCTTGCGGTGCCCCCTCACTGGTCAAAAATGGTTGGTGCCCCTGGTTACTCTTAGGGATAATCCAGCCCAGCTGTGCACACATTCCATACTTTTGAAGAACGAGACATGGGTTTTTTTCCAAATATCCTAACTACTGTCCTCCCTTCAGCTTGTGGCCTTGTGATGACGTCATTGACGGTTTGAAGTTTATTTCAATATCTTTTTTTCATTTGCAATCGAGATGTTTTATGGGGAATGAAAAGTTGATGTGGCTAGTCTGACAGCAGGGAAATTTCAGCCTTTTCTCCACGGAAAGACAAGGCCACAAGCACACGTCGAGGACGAGAGTTCAGATATTGGAAAGAGCCCATGGGCTGGAAGTTGTCTAAATTGGGATGGCCCCTTCCGGTGTGTGACTTAGCATTCTGTTTACAAGCAAAATTGTGATGACACAGCACACAAATATGGAAAACAGCATGTTAAGATAAAATACACCACCTAGTACATCTATCGGCCATAGGTGTGTTTGTGCACACATTTCATACTTTTGAAAAATGGGACATGGGCTGGAAGTCAGCTTAGTTCTTCCCTCATCATACGGTGGCCTCCAGCCTCTTGTCGTGGTATTGTTGCTCTGCCGTGGTGGAGGGAACAACCAGGTTACTCGACTGTCAACCAGCAAGGCTTTCCCGCTTGAATTTAGTTGTTTGCAAGATAAAATAAAAGAATAAAACCTTTGATCATTAATTTTGTTGGGCCTCGAGTCACGAAACTGGAGGAGTACGCTGGCTACGGGAAAGTGTGGGAGGAACTGCATTGACTTCCAGCCAAAGACATGGTGCTTCAGAACTATAGCTCATACATTGCCAGCATTGTCAGTGTGAATAATAATAATTATTATCATAACTTTTTTTACAAGTTTCTTTAGTTCCTTCTTACATGGAACCCAAGGTCGCTTTGTAAAAAGAAGATGGGGCTAAAGGAATTGGGAAAAGGGGAGGAGGGAAGGGTTAAGGACCATAGGCCTCAGGGAAGAGATGTGACTTGATGCTTTTTGAGCGTAGCCAGAGTCGCGGCTGGTTGGATCTGGAGGGGTAAAACTGTTCCAGAGGGCGGGGGTTTCTGTAAAGGCAACATCACCGTGATATGGGTCACGTCAGCATCTTTGGCAACTGGGCCGCTGCAACACAGAAGGCTCTCGTCACCAAAGGTCCGTAGCCTGGAGTGGAGGATGACAGGCTTGGTCCTTGCCAAGGAGGACCACAGGGACCTTGATTAGCCTTTAAGAGTGTACCGTCACACCGGTGTGACGGGAATGTTCGGACAGTGAAAGTTCTATAGAATTCTGGGCGTCATTCAATACAATACGGAATTGTAGAATCTTGCATTGTTATAGAACGCATTCTTTTTATAGAATGCTCAAAAACCCACACTCGTAAAGGTCAAGAGTAGAGATGACCAGTCATCTGTCTCTCTCCACCATGCACCTGTTCAGTCATCCACTTAGGCTTACAGTATAAGGTGTTGTTCAAGAGAGTCCATAGCTGTCGGAAAGCTTGCAAATGTGATATTTTTGTGTTTGCAGGCGCAGTATCAAAGCTTTTTTGTTAATTAAAAACCAAATTATGTTAACAGTTGGGTTTTTTCGCAGACTAATCATCGCTGGCATTTCAGGCCAAATGGCTTTTAACAAGTATTCTCAGGTCACTTGGCAGGAGCCATCCAAACGCATCCAAGCAAGAATGCATCTACACCGCAATTTCCCTTTTTAAGCAGTCGGTGTTTCAAGGCATTTACTCACTAATAGGCTTGTGTCTGACTATGAACTTCATTCCTAGCGTGAACCTTAAAGACCCAGTGTGTCAGTTTAGTGGTTTATTTCCAAAATGTATGCTACCCCATTCAAAAACAACTCATGTTGTTCAGGTAGGCCTATATTTAGGAAGCAAATACATACAGTAAATATGAAGTGCTCTCTGAACACTGAGCTCTCTGAATGGCGGTTTGACAAGGAGAGGATCAAAACTATTGTTGTATGAGAAGTGTACATTTCCAAGCCATTATGAATACTGAGGAATTAACGACAGCAAGTATCTGGATACTATCTTACACTCTTCTTGCAGAGTTGTGTAAAGTAATAGTAATAATAATAATAATAATAATAATAATAATAATAATAATAATAATAATAATAATAATAATAATAATAATACTACATTTTATTTTGAGCGCCTTTCAAGATACCCAAGGACACTTTACAATCAAAACAAATACATAACAGTAGAGAGAGCTTCCATGAATTAACAATAGGAGAATAATTAAAATGCAAAATAAAATGGGAAAAAAAATAATAATAAAATAAAATAATAATTAAAGTAAAGTGGAAGTACTCTTACCAATGTCATCACAACACTAGTAGTACGATTTTACAAAGTTGGAGCCATACTACTAGTGTTGGAGCCATATCACTAGTAGTGTCATCATGATTCCTAACTGATTTTAGCAACAGAGTTAGCCTACACTGGGCTACCCAACCCCCTTTACCCTGTTCAGTGTTAAACAAATCAAACCACCGAAAAATAGAGGTGTCAAAAGCAAATGTAAATTAATTTATGGTGTAAGTACAACACTAGCACATGATGGTACATTGCTGTTACACCAGTTCATCCTTTGTACCTAATGAGGTAAATAGACTGTGTTGATACTGAAAAACACTAAAAACCAGTGCAGAGTTGGCTGATTGTTACACAGGTCTACTGGTTACTCATATACATGTAAGTTACCCGTGTTGGAAGTTTACTTTTGACACCGCTACCAAAAAGCCATTTGGTGCCTTAATGCCACAAAAGAAACCATTGCACAGTCAAGATGGAAGTGCAAAAACAACCAATATGCCCTACTAGGCCAACAAAAACCTGCGAGGTGGGTGGCATCAGCATTTGGATGATGATGGCTATACGCACAGAGACTGGCCAGCTCACACAGGAAAAATAAACTGAGTCAGTTTGTTTCTTGAAAGAGGGTGCGAACGGAGCGAGATTTATATCACAATTTCAGTTCCTACAAAGTTGGCGCTTACTTGACAGGCTCTCTACACACTGGCACAGAATGAGGGCCCAGCCTTTACGTTAAAGGACTTTGCCAGATGGAAGGGGAGGTTTTTGCATCGTCCATTTATGCTGTGCAGGCAATACTATTATGCTTTAATGTCAGATTAAAATGTATTTCCCCCCTTAACATATAGGACTAGAAATGTAGCTCTTTGCTTAAAAATATATCTTATTTAACCCATTGTTACCCCCCCCCCATCTCATCTCTTTTTCCAAGGAATACAATGGACATTGTACTAGGCAGAGAGACTATGGCCACTCCTGGACACTTTATGGCCACTTTGTCTTGGCTTCTATGTGCCACTCAGCTAAGGCACATGTGAACGCTGTGGACACTTTATACTTTACACTTTATCTTTGGTGTGTGTGTGTGTGTGTGTGTGTGTGTGTGTGTGTGTGTGTGTGTGTGTGTGTGTGTGTGTGTGTGTGTGTGTGTGTGTGTGTGTGTGTGTGTGCGCATGTGTGCGTACGTGTGTGTGTGTGAGCGAGAGAGAGCGAGAGAGAGAGAGAGAGAGATGCCTTGGCAAATATATGTAACAGTGAGCTATATATGATGATTATTTTATGTGTAATATGTGTGTTACGTCTTGTGGGCAATGTCTTCATTTATGTATGTGTGTATGCTACTTGACACCTTAATTTCCCCCTGGGATCAATAAACGATACTCTACTCTACTACTCTACTCTACTTGATGCCTAAAGCACTTGCAAAAAAAGGCTGCTGAATGCCTAAGCCCTTTTTAAGAAAAGGTACCCTCAGCCTATACAAAACGAAATGTCTCAGCCTCTGCAGCACATAAAAACATGCCATAAGTTGCATTTAACATCAGAATGTGTTCATTCAACTCTAACATACCAAGATTTTATATAAAATTGTCTTCTATCTCATGAACCTGAATGTTGCGTCATGCAGCTCCAGGTGCCAGGGCCAATGTTGCGCAACGCAACATCCAGCATCAATGGGCTAATGAGATGGTTGCATCTGAAAAAATATGAGTCCTTTGCATTACAGGATTTTGCCAGATGGAAGGGGAGGTTTGCATCGTCTATTTATGTTGTGCAGGCAATACTATTATGCTTTAATGTCAGATTAAAAAAGTGCCGTGTTTGAAAGGCTGGTTTATTATGAAACTACAGCAAAAAAAAAAACCTGAGCAAATTCATTATATGCACTGTAGGAGGTACAATACTACTGGGCTTTTAGCACTTACTAATCTTCTCTGTTAGTCACACTACTCAGACAATCTCGATTATGGAACTCCTCCGATGAGACTGATGAGATTTTCTTCATCACCGTTTTTCTTTCTTTTTTTTCTTTTTTCTTTAGTCACTTCGAAGCGGCTTTGTTTTACACTGACTCAAGGGTCGGTTACCATAGTAACTGGCACACGTGTATGCACACACACATGCACACATGCGTGCGCGCGCACACACACACACACACACACACACACACACACACACACACACACACACACACACACACACACACACACACACACACACACACACTTCAGCAAATAATGCCCGAGTGTGCAAAAGCAGCATGCTGCAGGGTTCTCTTTTATGACCGTGTAAGCAACAAATCACAAGGTTATGGGTAACAAACGTGTGATTTATAGTGTATGGCATTTACCCGTTTATAGCGATTAAAGGAGCAACTTTGCAGGTCTATGAACAACTGACCTTGCAAAACTAGCACTGTAATAGCACAAGGTTTATCTTTCAGTCGCCTGTGTGTAGATCAAGTTTTTTTTATATATAAGCAAATTAAGACCTCTACATATGCCATGCGAGCTATTGTTCACAGCATGACAAACAAAACCATTTCCATGGAAATAGGAAGGAAGAAGGGTTTTTATGTAAGAAGTGTGACAACTTTAAAGCCCTTCTTCTCAATTTCTTGGCTCATATATTTAATGCATGTCACCTTTATAGAGCTGTGGTGAGCAGTGTTGCCAGATTGGGTGGTTTCCCTCCCAATTGGGCTACCGTCCGCGGGTAAACATGGCATTTAGCAGAAAAAAACGCCAATTTTTGGCCATGGAAATCAATAGAATTGGGCAGGATTTTGTGCTTCCAGGCGGGTTTTGAGCATTTTTTGAAATCATCAGCCTCATCTGGCAACCCTGGTGGTGAGAGCAGATCACCTACTGATTTAACCATGACACTGGGTTACCCGATTTAGGGGGGTGGGCGGTCGCTGAGAGATCAAATCTTAATTTCAGCTAATCAAGACCTTTAGGCCTACATGTGCAATGCACACAATGTTCACCCATGGCAAAATATAACAAAAAATGTCCTTGGACACGACAGTTTGTCTAGAAAATGAAAAACAAAGTAAGCTTACAAAACAATTGACATTAAAAACAGCATTTTATTTTAAATGGTGTGGTAAAGATCTTGAAAAATGAAACAAAGCAGTCCATCTCAGTGTGTGTGTGTAGCCAACGTCGGCTAGCAACAGTCACTGGAGCAAGTCCGCTCTCTGCGGTAGACTCTGACTTCACTTCATGGATCAGTGTGTGTGTGTGTGTGTGTGTGTGTGTGTGTGTGTGTGTGTGTGTGTGTGTGTGTGTGTGTGTGTGTGTGTGTGTGTGTGCGCGTGTGTCTACCCTGAACCCTTCTTTTCACAGCAGCTCAGTGGGTAGCTTTGTGTGTGTGTTTGTGTGCATGTGTGCGTGTGTCTGTGTCTGTGTCTGTGTCTGTGTCTGTGTCTGTCCTCTAAACCCCCCTTCCTTGCAGCTTAGTAGATGGCTGGTCCGTCTGTCTCCTCTCTGTTTCCAATGCTATGGCTCTCTCTCTCACTCATCTCTCTCAGCATCTTCTGTACTTGTGTGACCTGCGGAGGGGCCAGGGGCAGCATCGGGGGTGGGGGCCCAGGGTCTCCAGGCACTACCAGGGCGGAGACATGGGCTGGGGGTTCTGCAAGTAGGACATCACCACGGCTGAGATGGACAACCTGGATGGACGGACGGACGAAGCAGGATGGAGAGGAGAGTAGGAGGAAGAAGAGAAGAGGAGAGGAGTTAGAGGGGAGGAGAGGAGGAGGGAGATGTGGAGGAAGGAGGAGGTAGTGATTAAGGAGTGAAAAGGGGGTGGGGAGGGAGAGAGGGAGAGAGAGAGAGAGAGAGAGAGAGAGAGAGAGAGAGAGAGAGAGAGAGAGAGAGAGAGAGAGAGAGAGAGAGAGGGGAGTGGTGAGATTCAATAGCTGTATGCAGAGCCATACAGAGGGGAGAGTTACGCAATTGGAGGACCAGGAATTAAATGGCAGCTCCGCCTTTTAGCGAGATAAGGGTGTTCCTAAAGCGGCTGTCTTTCCATAGACTCAACATAGAACCACCACATTAACAGCCAAAAATAAGGACTAACGAACTATACTGCGGGGTAATCACCACAAATATGCAAATCATCAACTGTCTCGGTGGTGATAATCACAACAGTTTTACCATCTGTGATGTTTATCTGAAGTTATTACTACGAACAGCAAGTCTTGTCATATTCCCTGCATTGCATCGCATTGCATTTGCTGTGTGCTACGCCCACTACTAGGAACTAACACTCGCAACGCTGAGCAGTACTGAGAAGCTAAAACAGCTAATTTTGCTAATGAGGAAGTCGGCTTTAGCACACAGCGGAGATTGCCCGACTCTCCCCTCTGTATGGCTCTGGCTGTATGAATTGGCCCAGAGTATTCAGAAGACCAGCTGGGTGCCTCCTACTGTCGGACACGCATTTAGCCAGAGCTGAGCTCTATCTGTTACAGTGTTGATGCTAATATCATAATGTGGTATAATAGACCACTTCGCGGGTCTATGAACAACTGAACTTGCAAAAATAGCACTATATTAGCACAAGGCTTTTTATTTAATTTTGTTAAGCAAATTAAGACATCTACATATGCAATGTGCACTATTGTTCACAACATGACAAAACCATTTCCTTGGAAATGGGAAGGAAGAAAGGTTTTTAAGAGGGAAGTGTGACCTTCTCAATTTCTTGGCTCATATACTTAATGCATGTTGCCCTTATAGAGCAGTGGTGAGAGCAGATCACCTACTGATTGCAAAAGCAAAAGCTAGATTCATGACTATAATTTAAAAATGATCCAGTTATGAAGCTGTTTTTTGCCATCTGTTTTGATGGAGAACATTTTTGGGGGAGCTGGTGTCATCATTTCAATGGATCATAGATTACTCTCTACGCTAGACAACTTACTCAGAGAGATCCGTTTAAAGGTGCCCTGTGTAGGATGGTGGCTAGATGCTGCTCATTGAAACTGTGCTGCCTATTGCTAACTTTGATCTTTTCGTGAATATTTATTGATAAATAAACTAATATTTGCTAGTATGACCAATGTCCAGTACGTTTTGCAGCTACAAATGTGTATTTCTGGAAAGTCAAAAATGGCGGACATGGACAAGATCCACCTTTTTATGTATGAAAAAAAGTGAAATTTTCCCAGTCATAATGAATACTTAAAGTTTGATGGTGTAAGTATTCGTAAAAAAGGGAACATTTGTGAATCGGCAACATATACTCTGGAAATAAATTACAAAAAATATTACACAGGGAACCTTTAAATCTGTTTCAATCACATTCCTAGTGGTCAGTTCAGTTTGCGATGTACAGTACAGGTACTTACATGAAACTGCTCATCATCTGTTTTGTGTCTTCTGAGCTACGGGAGTTGGCAAAACTGATGAAAGAGCAGTACACTGCGATCCACGCACACCACTTCAGCTGAAAGAGGGGGAAAAATATTCAATTTGAATTGAAATTGAATTGAAATATTAAAACGAATTGAACAGTGATGAGCACACACACGGAACATCATGATCATGACTTCTACCATGAAGACTCGAGAGGCAAATGAACGTTATTAACATTTATTGAACAATTAGACATGTTAAAACAATGTAAATCTGTTTGGCATAGGTTCCCGTCTTCTCGGCTTGACTGAAAGCAGAGAATTGAATGAGTGACAGCTTTTTAAAAAAGACGTGAATGTGATTCATTGGCTGAGAAGGAACGATGTATATGATGTAACGGGGAAATCCCCAATCTCGTGTTGTGATTGGTTGACAATCCTGGGGAATGATGACACGAGTATGATCTGTCAAAAGTGACACTGATTGGTTAGTAAGAGTTTGACAGCCGAGTACTTCGAGTCTCCCTGGTAGAATTTACGCAGGCTCCCATATCCTGAAGTTGTATGTTGACTTTGTTTATGCAAGTCCTTCTTTTGGCCAGTGAATTTTACACGTCAACAACTATTGACACCAGAAGGCAAACGGTCACGACAGATAACACATACGTCAATCCCAGCTTCTGAGAAGTAGAAGAAACCTGGCCCCAAATTGAATCAAAACAGCGCTGAATCAGCTACAGTCGTAAGGAGACTGGCAGATAATAATGCGTGCTGTGGAGTGCTGTGTCACAATGACAATGGGAGTTGGAGTTTAGTAGTAGAGTAGAGTAGAGTAACTTTATTGATCCCCAGGGGGAAATTCAGGTATCCAGTAGCTTACATAAATACACAAATACACAAAAGCCCACATGGACATTTCAAGACAAAAATAAACACAGGAATAGTCATCAGGGTGGGGAAAATAAAATAAAATAATAGAGATAACTTAATAAATGTAGAAAAGGTAATTGTGGTAGTGTTTCCCAATGGGCTTTCACAAAGCTTTCGCTTCCATAATTTACTCACCCAGAGACATCGCCTCTCTATGTTTGAAGGGAGAATATATGGCAGGGATTTTGCTTTCTGAAGCCGAGATTGACACATTGGGGGTATTCCAAGAACATGGCTAACAGAGATAGGTCTGGCTAAATTAACCTCAGAAAATGGTAAACCACATGTGTAAAATCATGTGCTAGTCTTGTATTTACACTATGTATTTAGATGTGCTTTTACTTTTGACACCTCTGGTTATAGGTTAACTGTCAAGGGCAGGTGCATAACATGTATCCACCTCTGTTATACTGAACATCCTGCTTCTTTGAATAGCCTACTAATAATTTGTACTTGTGTATTTACGCAAGCTGTCAGACACATTCATTTCCCTCGGGATTAATAACAGGACTCTACTCCACTCATACCCCTCTGCCGTGTTAAATAGTTTTAAGGGTCACCTTGAGCATCAGTCCACACATGCTGAAGATCATGCCCAACAGGTTCATGTAGTCAGGAGTGGGGTCCTCCATGGTGGGGTTGCTCTCTGTGCTGGGGGCCTTGTAGCTGCCGAGACGAAGACAGAATGGAAAGAAACAAACAAGTTAAGTGGCCAAGTGTCAAGTAAATAAATAACCCACTTTAATGGGGTAGGGTTTGAATTAAAAGTTGACCAAGCTTCAAATCAAACGTCGCTTATAGGCTACAGTTCCTAGAAGTAGGGAAAGATTACACGAAGCTTCGTGTGGAAAAAGCATTACATATTTATATTTTCCTGTCGAGAACATATTAATCGCATTAGCAAGGGGTTTCATTCAACAGACATTAGCCTCATTCTAGCCACTGAGTAGCTTAGCTGATAGTCGATAAGGCAGAGCGAATTAGCTGTCCTCTTTTGATTTCTTATACACACTCACCGAAATATTTTGTTCTGTCGTCGTGGATCTGCCATATTGTTAGAGGACATAATACAAAACAACAATTTTGTTCGGGGTCTACAACGAGGATTAAATCCCACTACGACTTGCCCAGCTGATCAGGGAAGGGACAAGTGGACGGTTCCGATTGGGAAACCACTACACTCGTTTCAAAATACAGGCAGGACAGATACTAATGCGGTTGGGGTCAATTGGTACTACAGGGCAAAACGGCTGAAACTTTTATTATGACAGGAATATAAATTCCCGGCGTTCATTGGGCTTCATCGCGGGGCTCGCGAGACTCGGGATAGGAAACTAGCATGCATTAGTGAGCTTGAATGTGGTGATGTTTTAGGTTTTAATGTGGAAATAAAACGTGGTAGAAGTTTGCAAAAAGTGAAAATAGTAAGGTTGTGTGGTGAAACAATCATAGTTATTACGGAATGATCTCCTAGGCGAACTGTAGGTGGAAAATGGCATTTCCACAGCCAAAACCCCAGGCTCCTCAGCTCCCACGGCATCTACACAAGACCATTGATTGTCAACAAGGAGCTGTCAGAGCTGTGCGTTTCAATGGTAATACAATGTCACTACATCTGTCTGTCTGTCTGTCTGTCTGTCTGTCTGTCTGTCTGTCTGTCTGTCTGTCTGTCTGTCTGTCTCTCTCTCTCTCTCTCTCTCTCTCTCTCTCTCACTCACTCACTCACTCACTCACTCACTCACTCACTCACTCACTCACTCACTCACTCACTCACACACACACACACACACACACACACACACACACACACACACTCCACACACACACTTTGATAATCAGCGACTCTCCACCCTTTCAGCTGATGGGAACTACCTGTTGAGTTGTGGCAGTGACAAGTCGTTGAAGCTGTGGAGTGTCACCAGGGGTACCTTACTGAAGACCTACAGTGGTCATGGCTACGAAGTCTTGGATGCAGATGGGTAAGTAACTGTAGTGTCTACATGGTAACTGGTAAAACGTCTGACTAGAATTCTGCCTACCTGTTTTAGGTTACTCTGTCTCTGTGTATTGTAGAAGTCTAGCCTACTGTATCAGTATACTCCAGAACATGGGATGTAAACTCTGTGTACGGTATCATTTATTGCTGAGGGTGTCTGTTTTGCAGGTCTTACGACAACAGCCAGATCTGTTCCTGCAGCTCGGATAAGACGGTGATCCTGTGGGACGTGGCATCGGGACAAGTGACCCGCAAACTGAGAGGCCATATGGGAGTGAGTTATCCTACTTTTTCACAACACCAGCAACCAGTGCAGCCCTCCGCCAAGGAAGCTGTTTGATAGAACATTTGACTATGTGTTACGCTCTCTTACATTTTGGTGGTGATCCGGATCGTGATCCGGATCACCTCCAAAATGTAATCACTTGTTCCTTTAGTCATTCCAACAACTCCACAAAGTTTCATCCAAATCCGTTCCTAACTTTTTCGAGTTATCCTGCTGACAGACAGACAAACTAACAAACAGACAGACAAACAAACACACAGACAGACAAACCAACGCGACCGAAAACTGTACCTCCTTGGCGGAGGTAAAATCACATAACTTGCCTGCTCAGTCATCACATCATTGCAATGAATAGCCAGCCACACCCCTGTGTTGACTGGCTTGCTCAAAATTCTAAACGGATATCGTCACAGATCTTAGTAACCTTTCTGTCCCCCTGTGTCTGCATTCAGAAAGTGAACTGTGTGAGATTCAACGATGAGGCTTCTGTGATGCTATCAGGTAAGAAAACTATGACGAACTTACCTGCCTTCCCCTCCATACAATGTAGTGGCTAAAATCTGACTTGTTGCATTTTTAACCTCTACTTTGTCACCCTACGTATTTACTGTATATGTGATGAACACAGAGTGAAGCCATCTCCAAACAACATTAGACTAAAGCTTGATACCTAACTTGTGTCTCAGGTTCCATTGATGGGACAGTGCGATGCTGGGACACTCGGTCGCGGAGGTTTGAGCCCATCCAGGTTCTGGATGAATCTCGGGACGGGATCAGCAGCCTGAAGCTGGTAGAGCACGAACTACTAACTGGGTCAGTACCTAAATGGATGGCAAATTTGAATCCACATTTCAACCACAACAACAATAGCACATTATCATACACAATTGTCATTCAATGTGCTTGAGAAAGAGAAAGAAAAAAAAGAACTAAATAGAAAAAATATTTCATTATATTATTATATTGTTCATTAGATTAGTTTGTTGTTGTCATAACACATGCATAAACACAAGGCAATATGTTGTGGTTAAGTATGTAATTCAGAAATGGAACATGTATGAGATACATGGGTATACATAATTCAATACAGCTGTACAGTGTAGAATTATTTACAAGTTAGTATGAATAGAGGGGAATAGCTGGCCACTGTTATATAAGGGATGCACATATATGTAATTTGAACCATTATAAAGGTGTGCACTAGGTGACATGAGGACTGAGTAGAGTAGAGTAGAGTAACTTTATTGATCCCCAGGGGGAAATTCAGGACTGCCAGATCAGGACAATTCAGATCAGGACTGCCAGATCTTTTCATATTCCTGAGTACAAAAATGAAACGTTATTATGTAATTAACAAAACATGCCGTTCTTTCAATCCCCTGGACCAATGCTCGACCCACAAATTACATTTGGCTTGAACTATGTGTTTATTTTCTAGCTCTGTGGATGGGAGAGTGAGGCATTATGACCTGCGTATGGGACAGCTCCATGTAGACTTCATTGGCAGTAAGTATCTGTATGCTTGGCATCTCTTCACAGATCATAGCGATGGATCATAGCGATGGACCATAGCGCGATGTAAAATCTGTCCATGTGCTTTAGCCTAAATATCTTTCATTTCAATAAATAATTAACCTCACCTCGATGACGAGCTTTTCTCATTAACATAGGGTTGGTCATTACTAGGAGAGCGTATGCCTTTCCAACATTGTGTAATCCTATGTGTTGTGTCCTCCACAGGCCCCATCACCTGCGTGTGCTTCAGCCAGGATGGCCAGTGCACGCTCTCCTCCACCCTGGACTCTACCCTCCGCCTGCTGGACAAGAACACCGGAGAGATGCTAGGAGAGTAAGTACAGTCAGGCCCGCCGACAGGGGTGGGCAAAGGGGTATGTTGTCCTGGGCTTAGGGAGATATGGGGCCCAGAATTGGGTCCCCATTACATTGTATGTATTGGGTAGGGGGCCCATTCAGATGACTTCGTCCTGGGCCCAGCAAAAGCTGTCAGCGGGCCTGAGTACAGTAGTAGTGCACCACGCTTTGACAACACCGCCATGTCTTCTGGTGGGTCTGTGGATGAGCCTCACTTGTGACTTAGCTTTGTCACAATCCCTGGTGCTGAACAAGAAAGTGACCTTTTTTTTGGAAACTCCTTTTAGATTTTTTCTTCTCTGAAGTTATTTCATTCATTCAATGACATGATGACTTGAATGATAAAATGAATTAAAAAAAATGAAAGAATTTGAAGAAGAAAAAAAATCCAAAGGAGTGTGCGAACCTTTAAAAAAAATAAAAGGTCTAAATAAAGGCTAAATAAAGCACAGACCGACACATTCATCAGTGGTACAATGTGAGTCGTCAGCGTGCTTTTCCAAGACGGACATATGTCACAATGAGAAGTCCTCAGCATCTTTGCAGTTTAATATATCATGTGAAGAAATGGAACTTGACATTGCAATTATATTAACCCTCTGTGTACCAAAGAAGAAAAAAAAACACGCACATTCGTCTCAAAAAGATTGGGTGCAGGACTAGCAAAGCCACATGAAAACAGAAAACAAAGTCAGAGACACCAAGCTCCCGTTTCTCCTACTCCAACAGGACCGGTTTTAGTCAACTTGGTGCCCTAGGCGAGCACCCCCCTCCCTTTTTGTGCATTCAGACATTGTCATCTGTAAACAACATAGCGCCATGCATCTGATTGAACACAGCTAATCTGCGTTGAGTCCATGCCTAATCATTATCAACGCGTTAAGTGTTAATATCATCGTGTTAAGCGTTTGACATTCTAACTCTGTGTGACATTTTGGGCATTTCTGGTGCCCCCAAGACATTTGACGCCCTATAGGCGACCGCCTGGTGTGCCTATGCCTAGCGCCGGCCGTGTACTCTAATGTGACGTTTCGGGCAGCATGCCCTTCATCGGACGTCACATTAGAGTAGGAGAAACGGGAGCTTGGTGTCGGGGACTTACTGTTTTCTGTTTCCAATGTTAACCCTCTGCCACGGGTCTCTTCTCTCAGGTACACTGGCCACCAGAACAAGAGCTACAAGATGGACTGCAGCCTGTCCAACAAGGACACGCACGTGGTCAGCTGCTCAGAGGACGGCCACGTGTACTACTGGGACCTCGTGGAGGTAAGAATGCAATGCAATGTAGTGAAGGAAATTAAGGGTTCGGTGGTGGCTCAGGAGGTAGAGGAGCATGTCGGGCAACCAGAAGGTTGCAGGTTCAACTCTCCACTCCGTCACTCCATCACACTGCCTTCCCCTTCGGGAAGCACACCCGTGCGCTTCACACACAATCATACTTCTCCCATCCAGTGTGCCCCATCAGCAATGTTTCACCCATCACTGAGGTCCCTCCCACCGGGGTCACCAATCCTGGGGGTCCCTCACATGGAATTACGGCTCACACACAATGGGTACACTTCCGATGGCCTCACGGCACCCATCCCACTTCTGACACCATTTGTAGCGAAGGGGAATAGAGTTGCCCCACGGGGACTCAAAGCCCCGCCTTCTGGGTAGTAAACTGGGGCTCTGACCGCTACACCAAAGAGCCAGGCTCGTTGGCGTGACCGTCAGTACACACCCACAACCCTAGTGATGATCACTCCATCACAGTCACTCCCTCAAAACCCCATCCGCTTTGCATCCAAAGATTAAAAACAAATCAAGACAAATCTGCTGAGTTGTGTGCGGGTTTCAGGGCCTGGGGCATTGTCCGAGGCTAGACCCACTCGCCGGCAAAAATCATTTTGGCCACTGGTGGGTGCGGCTAGTTTACTAGGCTATCACTAAAAACAGCCATGGCCTAGTGGTTAGAGAGTTGGTCTTTCAATCTAGGGGTTGCTGGTTTGAGCAAGGCACCTAACCCCACATTGCTCCAGGGACTGTAACCAATACCCTGAAAAATAATAGTTGTACAGTGCCCTCCATAATTATTGGCACCCCTGGTTGAGATGTGTTTTTTAGCTTCCAATTATTTTTATTTTTTTCTAAATAATATGGGACCTTAATGGAAAAAAAGAGAAAAATCCAACCTTCAATACAAGTGCATTTATTCAGTGGGGAAAAAATCCCACATAAAGAAATAATTATTTGACATCAAATAATGTGTGTCACAATTATTAGCACCCCTGGTGTTAATATTTTGTACAACCCCCTTTTGCCAACTAAACAACACCTAACCTTCTCCTATAATGTTTCACAAGATGGGAAAAGACAGAAAGAGGGATCTTCAGCCATTCCTCTTTGCAGAATCTCTCTAAATCATCCAGAGACCTGGGTCCTCTCCTCTGTACTCTCCTCTTCAGCTCACCCCACAGGTTCTCAATGGGGTTGAGGTCTGGGGACTGAGATGGCCATGGGAGGAGCTTGATTTTGTGTCTGGTGAACCATTTCTGTGTAGATTTGGCCATATGTTTAGAGTCATTGTCTTGCTGAAAGACCCAGTGACGACCCATCTTCAGCTTTCGGGCAGAGGGCAACAGATTTTGATTTAAAATGTCCTGGTATTTCAAAGCATTCATGATGCCATGCACCCTAACAAGGTTCCCAGGGCCTTTGGAAGCGAAACAGCCCCACAGCATCACTGACCCACCCCCATACTTCACAGTGGGTATGAGGTGCTTTTCAGCATGCGCATCTTTCGTGGCACGCCAGACCCACTTAGACTGTTTGTTGCCAAAGCTCAATCTTGGTCTCATCTGACCAAAGCACACGGTCCCAGTTGAAGCCCCAATACCGCTTGGCGAACTCCAGACGTTTGCGTTCATGATTGTGAGTGAGGAAAGGTTTTCTCCGTGCATGCCTCCCAAACAGCTTGTTGGCGTGTAGACAGCGACTGATGGTTGATTTGGAGACTTTGTGACCCCAGGATGCTACCATTTGTTGTAATTCTGTAACAGTGAGCTTTGGAGATCTTTTGACTTCTCTTACCATCCTCCTCACTGTGCGTGGTGGCAAAATAAACTTGGGTCCTCGTCCAGGCTTGTTTACCACTGTTCCAGTTGTTTTGAACGTCTTAATTATTCCTCTCACAGTGGATATGGGCAGCAGCAGTTGAGTGGCAATCTTCTTGTAGCCTCTGCCTGACCTGTGAAGGTCGACGAACATCTGTCTCACTTGTATGCTGTGTTCCTTTGTCTTTCCCATGTTTAAGAGTGGATAAGAGAAATGGCCTCGGTGTCACGTCATATTTATACCCCAGGGAAACAGGAAGTGATGAATTACTAATTAAATGTTCCTACATACTCTGGTAAACTTTGTAAACTACTGTAGAAATGACAGAAATGCTTCAATTATGTTTATTTCCTGGGAATTGTTAAGGGTGCCAATAATTGTGGAACAGGTGATTTAATGAAAAATAATTATTTTTTAGTCAGGGATTTTTTTTATTTTCTTACAATTCATTTGAGTTGAAGGCTACATTTTCCTACAATTTTCAGTGTGACAGTATTCTTCTGCAATAAACACTGAATTTATTTTAAGGCTTTTAACACATCTCAACCAGGGGTGCCAATAATTATGGAGGGCACTGTAAGTCGCTTTGAACAAAATGAAAGCGTCAGCTAAGTGAAATGTAATGTAATGTAACTAACCTCATCTACATGTGTCTTCATAACAATTATCTCCTGTGCATGTGTCTTGGTTCTCAGGGCTCTGTTGCACTGAAGCTGCCAGTTGGCAAAGGGGTGGTCCAGTCCCTGTCCTTCCACCAGACGGAGCCGCTGCTCCTCACCGCCACTGAGGGTCAAGTGCAGGTGTGGGGAGGAGAGCCCCCGGAGACCAGTGAAGAAGATGCCACAGAGACCTAGGGTGCATTCCAATATGCGACCTTACGTCGCTCCACTTGTGCTTGTGGCCTCGCCCCACCTCCTGGCCCCGCCTCCATGGAGAAAACAATAAAGTTTTCCCACCGTCAGCCTAGACACAACAACTTTTGGGGGACTGTTTTTCATTTACCATCCCAATTGCAAATGAGAAAATGACATTACAATTGTGATTTTGCAAGATATTGAATAAATTTTCTGTCGTCAGTGACATTATCATGAGGTGACAAGCAGGAAAGTGAGCAAGGGAGGACGGAAGTCTGCATATTGGAATCCATCCCTAGAGTCAAGACACGTTGCTGTGAAACAAAATTACACAAAGTTCAGCTGTACTTGAGACAAGTGAAAGTGGCTGGGACTTAAGATACTAGTGTGTGAAATATTACACAAAGTTTTTAGGATCAGATCTGCAAGTCACACTTGTTTCGTATCGACTATTTTTGTACTTTTTTTGTAAAACGTATGGCTGTTTTGTGCACCCACATATTTTTCCTTGCAATGAATAAAGAATGTTGTACATAAAACGGTGATCATTTTACAACTACCTTCTATGGATCCGACAGGGAGTAGGGGGAGGAAGGGGTCCGTTGTCTGGGGCCCAGGGAGACGGAGGGCCTAGAATTGGATCTCCATTACATTGCATGTATTGAATGGGTAGGCCTTTTAAATGACTTTGTCCTGGGCTCGGCCAAATTTGTCAGCGCCCCCGTCATGGTGGCCCACTCCATTGTACAGCCGAGCCTTGTGAAATACAGTAGTAGTTCCTCAAGCACACAAGGGGGCATCGAAAATAATTCATCCTCTCCTTTGGCTGGTCAGACCTTGGCTTGTTCAGATTTGATATATGGGTGCGTAATCAATAGATTGAATAGCGCCCCACACCCCCCTCACAGCCTTGATTCATCATCATAAGTGGGAGATGTCATGAGGGGCAGTCCAAAGTCCTAACTCTCACTAAACAGTTTTATTTATTTCTTTATTTGTTTATTTTTACCTCAGCTTTATTTAGCCAGGAAAGTCCCACCGAGACGTTAGCACCTCTTCTGCCAGGGAGTCCTGGTCATGCCAGCCAAACAAATGAAGTAGACACCTCTTATTTTACCAATACATTACTACAACACACAGGCCCTCCGACAGGGGGGGACAACCGGGCTTTTTGTCCCGGGCCCTGGGATAGGGGGGCCCAGAACTGGGCCCTCATTAAGTTTGTGATTAATGGTTCTAATTAATTTCAAAATAAGATGGTTTTTGAGAGAGGGAGATTGCGCTATATTTACATTAAATAAATGATGCCGATATTTTGCCTTTCCTGCCCTTAAAAAGGATCAAGAACCCCCACCTCCCCCACCCCCAGTGCACAAATGGTTTGGTTGGTCATTACGAGAAAGAAAAAAACGGCTTCAATTTAACGCGGCTCGTGCCAATTTGCCAAGGTGTCTGAAGCAGTCGTTCAAACCAGGAGGGCAGAAAATGAAGGATAGGAGAAAAATAGATGAAGACACCAGAAGCCCCAGGATTTCAGTAAAAAGTTCTTCAGATGATGAAGGTACTAACACACATAAGGCAACGGTGTAGATGCAGTCTACTTTACAGGCCAAAAGTTTGGACACACCTACTCATTTACTGCATTCACTCTTCATGGCTATTTACAGCACATTGTAGATTCTTGTGGAGGGCATCAGAACTGCATGATGAATACATACACTGTATGTATCGAATTATGTGCTTACCAAGAAATATCAATTCTAGCAATTCTACAATTAAGAGGAGTTCTAGAATGACGGTTGTGTTCAATCAAGACTGACTTGACTGTCTGGGTGTTGTACTTGAAAATAGAAAAACACAAGCTTGTTGAAACGTGTAGGACCGTCAGTTGTGTTGTATAGAAGTAAGGTGGATTGACAGCTGACATGTTGGATAACTATTAGAACCATTGTCCAAAAATGCTCCCATGTCCCACCCCCAGTCGTTGCTTCAGTAATGAATAGAATGTATGCGGCCCATATGCTGTACACGTCTCTGGTTAGAACTGATATGTTATGTTTAACACACAATTCTATGAACTTGTGTTTTGATACCCTCTGTGAGAATCTACTATGTACTGTAATAGCCATGAAAGTAAAGAGAATGCATTGAATGATCATACTGTGTTGTAATTACATCTGTAAGAATGCTTCTATTTCTATTTTATAAAACTCACGCACCTGAAGGCAAAATGCGTATAATTGGGCAGGTTTTTCTATAAATTTATGGACATGGAAAAAAAGAAGATAATTGTTTTCCTTAGTAGAAGAAAAGAAAACTGACATCATAACCGTCAACTTCAAATTAAAACAATGTACCGGTATACAAGCATCATCCCAGTCATATCTAACCTACAACACTGGGCATTATGATGGTATTTCTCAGTTTCAATGTAGACATACTGCACTTTGCTTCTCTCACAGTACAGAGCTAACATTCACTAATCATGCAGCGTATAATCAAGGAAAAGCCATTCAGTTCTCCCAAAAAGTATTTTATTCATCTTTTAAATATTTTTATCAAATCAAGAAAAAAAAACCTTCATTGCTAATTTACACTCCACATGCTCACTGGGGATCTCAAGGTCTTTGAAGACACGTGCATCCAAATTGACATTTCAAAACATCCAGTAGCAATTAGGTAACTATCTTTTACCCCCATACGTTTTTATAAAAACATGGAAAACAATCCATTTACAAAAAAAAGGGAAACAGAGAAAACAAATAGGAATTATATTTCATTTTTCAATTCACCATCTGAATTTTCGTCCTGATGCTGAAAAGAAGTCGATGTTAGGGGGTTAATGGGAAACCAGAAATTCATTTAGCCTATTAAAAAATGCCGTCAGTGTTCTAACTTTCCATAGTCCAGAGGTTCTACGACGAGGGATTAATAATAAATTAATAAATTAACCAATTGATTGATAAATCACAAACACTCTGACCAAAGCTACATCTACTGTGTTCAAGGGGACCTTGTGTTTGTGTTTTTTTTCCTCCCGCTTTCATCACAAAATAATCCTTCCTGAGCAAAAAAAACACAACAAACGCTGCACACACACTTGCATGCACACTTACAGGTACAATTCATTTCAGACACTCAGACACACACAACACCCATTTCTCTCTCACACGCACACACCCACACGCACACCCACACCCACACCCACACCCACACGCACGCTCACACGCACACACACACACACGACATGTTCACATTATATCATCTGCCACTATGTCATCAGGAACCATATATATACATGTATATATATATATAAATTGGTTTCACATCAACATCCACTTTTAAATAATAAAACAAGCTGTGGGAATAGCTGGCCAGAATGGAGAAACCGAGAAATCTCAAAAAAACCAGCCTATTTCTGTTTCTGATGCGTGAAGACCACCTCATTGAAGAAGTGAAGTCTTTTTTTCTACCCAGAATCCATGTGAGAATGTTCAGTCCTTGCAAGAGATGATAATCTAACAGTTCAAAAGTGTCTTTCATTTTCTTTTCCTCTGCTGACTAAATTGTACTAAGTTGTCCTTGATCAAGACGATAAAAAGGTCTCTTTGAAACGCACTTGGCCTCAAGCAAGCAAGCAGCAGCATATTCACACACACACTCACACACCAGTCTTCTTTACACACTTTTTTCCTTTTCCACTCTAGTTTTTTCATCTGAATGGTCGATAGATAAGACTGTAAGTTGAGTCTTTAAAAAGGGTAAAAGAGAGCGAGTGTGGTCAAACACACACACGCACGCACGCCCTGCAGTCTGGTAAAGTTGGTAAAGAGCTGGTAAGAGAACTGAGGGGTGAAACTGACCGGACCGGGTGTTGATGTTGGTAATGGCGATAGTGGTATCCAAAAGGTGTACAGAACGTGTAAAAAGAAAACCCTGCCACAAATTTGATCCAACCAGCTTTGAATCACTCCATACTTGAGGTCACCTGTGATGGAAGGGGACTGTGGCAGGCCTTTTTGACTCCTGAAGCAGATCTTTGACACCTATTTGATGGGTTGATGGCAGGTGGTTTGGAGGTGGAGGAGAGAAGGGGTCTTGTGACCCTCTTGGCCTGGGGAGGGGGGGGTCATGGACACCGACAGAGTTGGGTGTTGGTTGAAGTGGTATTGATGGTGGCAGGTGGTAGTTTGGGGGGGGGGTGGGGGATCACGTACGGCGCATCTTTGGCCTCTTGGCCAGGCGCTTGGCTTCGTCCATGGCGAGGCTGTCCCCGCCACTGGGCTGGCTCAGGGACCGCACGCCCTGCACACGGCTCACCAGCTGCAGCAGTAGGGGGATCACCTGGAGGGAGAGAGAGGGGTGGGGGTGGTGGAAGAGATGGTTTGATTGATTGATTGTTTACATTTATTGCCATTTCAGCAGCTATGGCTATATCATGGGCAATACAGATAGAGATTTTTTTTTTTTACATCACATTTAAAAAAAGAAACACAACTGTATAAATTAAGAGACTAAATACGCTTCTTAACATCAATACATTCCAAAAAATTCAAAACCTTTAAAGGTGGGACCTTATTAAAAATATCAAAAACAGTATCTTTCTTGAAAAACTGCTGCCTTTTCATTCTCAGTGCAGAGCAAGTTAAAATATGCTTAATAGAAAGAGGGCTACAACAAAAATCATAAAGAGGGGGTTGGAAGAGATGGAGATTTAGATATGAAGAGTTTATTTGCAAAATGGTGCATAGCTTTTGTAGAAGCGGTTTTGGGTGAGCGGTTTTGGGTGAGCGGTTAGGGCGTCAGACTTGCATCCCAGAGGTTGCCGGTTCGACTCCCGACCCGCCAGGTTGGTGGGGGGAGTAATCAACCAGTGCTCTCCCCCATCCTCCTCCATGACTGAGGTACCCTGAGCATGGTACCGTCCCACCGCACTGCTCCCCATGGGGCGCCACTGAGGGCTGCCCCCTTGCACGGGTGAGGCATAAATGCAATTTCGTTGTGTGCAGTGTGCAGTGTTCACTTGTGTGCTGTGGAGTGCTGTGTCACAATGACAATGGGAGTTGGAGTTTCCCAATGGGCTTTCACTTCACTTTCACTTTCGCTTTCACTTTCACTTAGAACGTTGGGGAAATTGACATTCTTGTATTGGGCGTTCCATTGCATTGCATTGCAAAATGCATTTTACATAGACATGCATTTTGAATGTTGAAAAAGTCTGTTCTCAAAATATTTGAATGGCAAGAATTCACACATAGGTGATGGGACCTCTGAACAGTCATTTTCAAAAATGGTGGATACACCGTTTCGCAAATAAACTCTTAATATTTTGGACAGTAGTTCTTAAGTGCACTATGTAATATTTTTAGTTGTTCATTTCAAGAATTAATGTTGCCCATTCATAAATGTTACCTTTTTCACAAATATTTACTACTGCCGTCAAATTCTAAGCATTCATTATGAATGGGGAAATTGCACTTTTCATACAAGAAAAGGTGGCTCATCTCCATCTCCGCCATTTTGAATCTCATGACATTTTTAGTCCTCCCACCCCCCCAACCCAAACTTCTACACGTATACGGACTAAATATTGATGAAAGTGATTAATTATAATGACTCTTGCTCGAAACAATGACTTAATATTTGGTTCATTTTAATTTGGCTCATTACAATGTTGGCAAGTGTGACGGAGGTCTTCTTGCACCTGTTCGTCCCCCTCGGGGCGCGAACCTGTGACCTCGTCAACTTTATCAGTTCGGAAATGGGAGGCACAGTACAATACCGCTGGACTGAAGGACCAGTCCCCTAGCCCAAAGGCATCGACACTGCATGACGCTTTCGGGAGGGAGGTTTACTAACGTTCCACGCCAACTCTGCTAGTTAGCCTCCGTTACACAAGCACAACATTTTGGTCACAACCAGGCATTACCCAGGTGGAGGAGGTGGGAGGGAGACATTCATAAATTTAAGAGACAGTTATGAATTATCGAGCCTGTGAATATTATTTGGGACAAGCTTACCCAGGACAAAGTCATCTGACAGCAGCCCAAACACATACTGTGTAATGAGGACCTAATTCTGCCCCCCCCCTGTCTTTCAGGGCCCGGGACAGCTGACCCGTTTGTCAACCCCCCCTGTCGGCTTCCTTGGGAACAAGTACAGTATATTGTGAGTTGGTGGAGCCATTTTGAATATGATTAACGTACCCTTTCATGGTTGTAGGCAGCCAGCAACAGCAGCAGTGTGAGGGGGAGGGCGATGTAGGATCCCTGGGCTACATCTTGGTCTGGAACCTTCCTCTGCAAAAGACAAAAAACAAAACGATGTCAAGAGGTAAAACAACTTCACCAGGATGATTCAGATAACTCTTAAAATATTCTACTCATATACTGAAGCTCTGCAGTACACTGTGAAAAGGTGAAACTCAAAATAACCCTAAAAATTATTCTAAATCGGAGGACAAAAAAAGTCACCGTCTATATTCACTTTTGGGACAGTGCATGACTCAGCCTGCATAATACAGTAAAACTGTATACATTTGACCTGATGGTAGGGCTGAACGATTTTAAGAAAAAAATGAAATTGCGATTTCTCTGACAGATATTTCCATTTCGATTTCCACCACGATTTTTTCCCTTTCTTCAAATCAAGTTTCAGTGCACGGGACTCTGTTCTCATGCCCCACAACAGTCACTCTGGTTCAAGTGACGGATTGGTAGCTGACACAGAGCCGTTCTATCAGAGCCATCTGTTGTTTTCTACACCATACAGCAGGGGCAATAGGCAGAGCATACATGAGAGCAAAATTTTGACAAAGCAAAACATGGATCAGTTTAGGAGCACGGTATTTCGGTCTTTGACAGTACACTGCGAAAAGGCAATAGTCGTTGCACACTTCTGTTCTGAGTGTGTCGACAATCAAAGCAATCTACTAGAACTACTGAATGACAGTACTTCACCAAGAGGGAGGAGGGGGAAGGAGAGCGAGAGAGAGAGAGAGAGAGAGCGAGAGAGAGCGAGAGAGAGAGAGAGAGTAAAAGAGAGAGAGAGAGAGAGCGAGAGAGAGCGAGAGAGAGAGAGAGAGTAAAAGAGAGAGAGAGTAAAAGAGAGAGAGAGTAAAAGAGAGAGAGAGTGTGCGAGAGAGAACGACGTCTGTCAAGGCCGGTGAGGCCTGGCTGGTGATAAGGAGCTTACTTACGGTGGGGTTGAAGTTGAGGGTGACGTGCTTGTGGTACCCCGAGGCAGTGAAGGACACCTGGGGGAGGGTGTAGTCGAACTGGGAGCGGGAGAGCGAGGTGTCCAGCATCAGCACGTAGCTCTGCAGAGGAGGAGGAGGAAGAGGAAGAGGAAGAGGAAGAGGAAGAGGAGGAGGAGAAGGAGGAAGAGGAGGAGGAGGAGAAGGAGAAGGAGGAGGAGGAGGAGGAGAAGGAGGAGGAGAAGGAGAAGGAGAAGGAGAAGGAGGAGGAGAAGGAGGAGGAGGAGGAGGAGAAGGAGGAGGAGGAGGAGGAAGAGGAAGAGGAAGAGGAAGAGGAGGAGGAGAAGGAGGAAGAGGAGGAGGAGGAGAAGGAACATGAGAGTCAAAGATTAGGGTAGAAGAGAAAATAAGATTTTCATTGGCCTTGCTTACATGGGACATTTCATCCCGAATTAACTCCATTTAATTCCTGATAAAACTTAATTCCTGCTGTGAAAATATCACGAAACACTTTACTATTCAAAATAAAATAAAAGTGCAATGTAAACTGGACTGAACTGTTTAATTCTGAATTAAAACAATCATGTAAACATAGCATGTGTCAAAGATATATGAAGAACAGAAAATACATGATATAAATGAGTGTTTGTGAACTTTGAGAATTAAGTGCGTGCATGAACAGTTTCAGTTCGGCCCGCGACGTCATTCCAGATTTTACTTTTGGTCGTCGTTGAATTTGAGTTTGACACCACTGCTCGAGACAGCATGAGTCATACTGCCTTACAGTACAGTACAGTAGAGTTCAGTTCAGTTCAGGGGTGCATTTTGCAAAAGTGTAGTTGCTAACTACGTTAGCTACTTTGTTGGTTGCAATGCAATTTCCCATTGGCAATTACCCAAGGTGCTAACTGCTAACAACTACGCGTTCGAGAAATGCACTCCAGTTCAGTACAGTGCAGTGCAATACCTCTCCGTCTCTCTTCAAGGGGGTGAAGTGGAAGAAGAAGGCCTGTCCCAGAGATACACTCTGCACCGGGTTATCCAGATTATCATTCTTATACAGCTTCACCTGGTATACGAAAAGACACATATTACTAACAGAACACAAAACAATGCTGTTCAAAAAATGTTCATGTCATCCCCCATACTTGTAAATAGAATACAATGACAATCAAGGGAAATGCGAGCAAAAAAAGGCACACGCCTGTACACGCAACATGTTTTAACATGCATCTCAAACAATTGAATAACTTCATACCAGTGCTGCTAAAATTAAATAATGTAGTTTACCGTATTAATGTAGTTTATTGCAAAAATGTAGTGAAGATATTATGCACTTGGGCATGTTTTGCGTTTTGATCATATGCAACACAGTGGCCTTGTCATTTAGTCCTACAGGCAGTCGTTCAATAACAAAACTCTTAAAGGTGTACTGTGTAATATTTTTAGTAGCTTGTTCCCCGAATTCAAGCTGCCCATTCACAAATGTTACCCTTTTCATGAAAACTTCACACCACCATCAAATTGGAAGTATTCATTATGACTGGGAAAATTGCAATTTTCATCGATGAAAAATCGATCTTTTCCGTGTCAGCCATTTAGAATTCCCAGAAATAGACATTTATAGCTGCAAAACTTTCTTTACTTTGGTCATACTAGTAAATATTAGTTCATTACTTAGTAAATATTCATAAAAAAGATCAAAGTTGAAAATAGGCGGCAGAATGAGCAGCATAGTTGCAATACCTATTCTGGCCACCATCATGCACAGTGCACCTTTAAAGCCTTGAGACAGTACAGAAGTAGGAAAATGCAGAAAAACGAAACGTTTGCTTTACAGCCTCGCTGTAGGATACTTACCCATAGAGAGGAGAGGTGCTCGGGTGGGGTGATGATGTTTCCACTGAGATCAAACTGGTTGATCTGGCGGAAGGCGATGATGTTCACTCCCTCGACATCACTGCTGGCAACCTGACAAACGACAACAACAAACAAGAATAAGCAAAAGTTCAGTAAATTTAGACATAGGGGGTTACACTTATGCCTTTTTTCCACTGCCAGTTTTCTGGTAGGCCTACAGGCCGACAAAGCGTGACTTGGCTGCCACTTTTTGCTTTTCGAATAGGCACGACACAGCTCGATCGTAAAGCAAAAAGTGGCGGCCAAGTCGCGCTGTGTCGAGCTGTAGGCCTACCAGAAAACCGGCAGTGGAAAAGAGGCATAAGAACATGGTTAAGTGATGCACCAGGCTTACAGGAAGTGGTAAACCTGCTAATAGATATCCCCACAGGCATCATTTAGTGAAAATAATGAGGACTCCAGGCCCTTCTATTAGATGATTTACCTCTACCACAAGGTTAACCTAACCTGATTTACTACTTAACCAGCTTCTAGTATACACACCAGATCACTGATAGGGAAACATCCCTCATTCTATGACCGCATGTTTAAAATGACCGGCTAAAAGCATCATGACGTTTTGTACTCTCTCACCATCTCGAACCCACAATGCATTGTTTAAAGGCCCAGTGAGTATTTTTTAGATAGTTTCCGAATGATATGCTGCCCATTCACTAATGTGATCTTTTTCATGAATGAATGGGCAAATAAATAAAGAAACTAGATAAATAAATGGGTAAACAAATGAGTAAGTAGGACTCTTCATTGGATGTCAGATCACGACTCTTGGGACTCACCTCGATGGGTCGGTGCTGGGGCAGTGCTCGCTCGATGTGGTTGTTGCCCTCCTCCCTCAGTCGGACCAGGTACTTGCAACCAGGCTGCAACAGGACACGGCATTTAAGACAAATGATTACATATTATTATTATTACTATTATTATTATTATTATTATGCACTATAAGCCATCTTTCACAATGTCATATGACATTACAAAAGAGATTATCTGAAACCCATGTTAACTTAAATTTACTTTAGGTACAGCGCATGTACAAAAATGTTACATGTGGTTACATACACTATGAAACAGTCACAGGGACCAAAAATATGGTGTAAACAAAACAATGTGAGAAGAATGGCTATGAGCGCTGTGACAAAACAAGGTGATTGCTTTTGTCACTGATCACACACGCCAAAGTGAATTAGATTGCAATAAACAGACACTATTGCATCCCATAACTCACCAGCAGGCCGCGGAGCCTGAAGCGTCCGTCGTCGTCGGTGACGGTGTCCTCGCTGTAGATGCTGCACTCCGCCTGGCCCACCGCCTCCACCGCCACGCCTGGCTCAGCGTCGCCACTCAGGGACTGCACCGCACCATAGCAGCTACACAGAGACACAAACCAAGGAAAGCGTAAACCAGTGGATGTCAATCTTTTTTGAACCAACGCCCCCCTTGACCTCATCATAAGGCTACCAATGCCCACTTGCTGTTCAAAGCCGGTTGATACATTCCATTTTGTTCAAGAGTCTCAGAGACTGCACCGCGCAATTGCAGCTACACAGGGACGAAGGAACGTGCAAAGCAGACTGAATAGCTCACACTCTAGATCAGATGTGGCTCTCAACCCCCTTGACCTCATCATAAGCCTCCCAAAGCCCCCTTGCTGGTTGAAGCCGGTCAGTAGTCAGTGGCACAGGTGTTTGACCAGACAGAAGATAACTGAAAGGAAAGGAAGGTCCGCAACACTGTTCCATGCTCCCACACAAAGTTTAATGGCCCAATAGTCCTGCTTTCGTACCTGTATGCGGTCTTGAAGCCGGTGATTGGGATCTGCAGGTTCTGGCCCTCATCAATGGTGATCATCTGGGACGCCGGCTCAAAGCGGAACTCCTTCATCATAGGCTTGAAGTAGTACTGACCCGGACTCTGAGGAGAGAAGAGGAGAGGAGAGGAGAGGAGAGGAGAGGAGAGGAGAGGAGAGGAGAGGAAAGAAGAGAGCATCGATGGGTTGGCTTAACTGACATTTTTGTTGGCTTAACTGACAACGAACATGGCATTTTTCACTGGTTTCTCTAAGTAACCAACATAAATGATAGTCATCATATTTTTCAAGTCATCAGCCATTAGAGCACAAATCAAATGTTTTTGAATTTAATTTTTTTTTAATTTGCATCATAGTTTGGAACGCAATGTTGTACTGTACTTGTCTTGTCAAATGTCCTATCTTATATGTTTAGATTAACTGCATATTGGAGACTGGTCAAACGTAATGTCAATCTTCTGTGTTAATCCTGTTACTTACATTTTTGACAATAAAGTACACTTTGAATTTGACTTTTGACTACAGCGCGAGTGTGCATGTAAAAGAAACACTTAAAAAAAAAAAAAAAAAAAATGGTGGGGAAAAAAAAACCCAGATTTTTTTTAAACTAGCAACAGTCAGCCATTGGTAGATTGCAAACGGTAAGAAACGCATAATCCACAAAATATGGGAATGATAAGAACAGGAATGTGTAAATAATATAGATGGGTTTTCTTTTTTGTTTTCCCCTGGCTGCGTGACCCTGGCTGTGCACAACTCAACCTCTGATTGTTGGAAACCGCTGTCGGTCAAAAAATTAGCTCACGTGGTTGGCTGCCAGTATCTTGCCCCTCCTCACAACACAAGGTTTATAAACCAAAAAAAAAAAAAACATGTATGGAAGTCCAAACTGTGAAGTGTGGTGAGAGATGCAGTGTAGTATGTTACCAGGTTGTTGAAGGTGAGGAGGCCAGTGTCCTGGGTGAGGAGGTTGGAGCGGAAGTTTCCTCCGCTGAGGGACAGCAGCACCCCAGACAAGGCCGTGCCATCCTCCGCCTTGATCTGGGGAGAGAGAGAGAGAGAGAGAGAGAGAGAGAGAGAGAGAGAGAGAGAGAGAGAGAGATGGGGGAAGAAAAACAGTGGTGAACATGTGAAACCACACAAACGGTCCGTACACGTCTGAACCTTATCATGGTGACTAACAATTAAACATTTTGGGTTTGATCGTTTTGAAACCAGATAGCCTTCAAGCAAGAGACTGTGCCACACGGTTTCTCAATATCAAGTGTTCTGGCCTTGCTAGGACGTGAAACACCAAGTGATTGGCTACTCCCCGGAGTCCACCAAAGAGTATCAATTCACTATACTAGGCATTTCATTTCCTAGCAAGGCTAGAACACTTGACATTGAGAAACCGTGTAACAGTTGTGGCACAGACTCTTGCTTGAAGGCTATCTGGTTTCAAAACGATCAAACCCAAAATGTTTAATTGTTAGTCACCATGATGCGGTTCAGACGTGTACGGATATTTTTGAAAACATATTGCTTTTGACCTCTTGTTTACACGTAAACAGAGTTTTAGAATGTGCATTTTAAAACTGTGGTTTAAAAAATATCCCATATACGGGCTAAAACGCACATGTCACAATGGAGTTCTTATTTATTTTTACGTCATGTATACAGTTTTAAAAAAAAATATCTGCCAGAACGAAGGCCTTGAAGGTAAGACCATGTTTTACCACCACTTTTGACAGAAAATGTAAGAAATGTCAAAATTCAACTTCAACACTCAATATCAAAATGTAACTTTTTCCTTCGACTGTAAACACTTGGAGTATAGGATGGTAATGTGTACCTCGAAGGTGACGCCGGCCAGGGCGAAGGCCTTGAAGTCTCCTGGGGTACCCTCCACTGGGGTGAGGACGAAGCCCTCCTTATTGGCACTGATGTCATACTCCTGGTCACTATGCAGGGGGCCCACACTGTGGATGGAGCACAACACATGGGTTGAATAGCCAGTTAGGTGAAGTCAGGACAAGCGGCATGGTCTATTGAGTTGTCTATTGACTTCTTAAAGGGACACAGTGTGAGATTTTTAGTTGTTTATTTCCAGAATTCATGCTGCCCATTCACTAATGTTACCTTTTTCATGAATACTTACCACCACCACCATCAAATTCTAAGTATTCATTATGACTGGGAAAATTGCACTTTTCATACATGAAAAGGGGGATCTTCTCCATGGTCTGCCATTTTGAATTTCCAACAATAGCCCTTTTTAGCTGCAAAAATGACTCTACTTGGACCATACTAGAAAATATTTGTTTATTACTTAGAAAACTTTCATGTAAAGATCAAATTTGGCAATTGGCAGCCCAGTTTCAGAGCAGCATAGTTGCAGTACCCTTTTTGACCAGTGCCCTTTTTGACCATTTCCTGCACAGTGTCCCTTTAATGTATAACGATCCTTAATTCCCCCGGGGATCACTAAAGTTACTCTACAGTACTCTGATGTATACTGCAAGTATGCAACATATACTCTACATTGCATGGTTGCAGTATATATGAATCACAAGTACTAAAAATACACTGATGTCA
>NC_085857.1:23929227-23986727 GCF_034702125.1 Engraulis encrasicolus
TAAGCATATAGACGCAGCATGGACACTTTATTATGGAGTATTTGCCAGAGGTTCTCTCTATCGATGATGGATGGGGGAGAGGTGGAGACCAGACACTTCATTTAGCAGAGTATTTTGGCAGGCTGGCTCACAATTGGAGCGAGGGAGAGAAGAAGAGGAGGAGGAGTTATGTATTGTGTATGGTGGAGACATTTTATTATATTAAAAATATAAAGCCTTTGGCAAGCTCGCCCCCTCTCATAATAATATATGGATGGACACGGCAATGTGCAGAGTGTAAAATATATCACTGAGTATTTAAGCTGCCTCACCGACTATCTATCGATGACAAGGAAATTAACCTTTAAGAGTGTACCGTCACACCGGTGTGACGGGAATGTTCGGACAGTGAAAATTCTATAGAATTCTGGGCGTCATTCAATTTAATATGGAATTGTAGAATCTTGCATTGTTATAGAACACATTCTTTTTATAGAATGCTCAAAAACCCACACTCTTAATTAAAGCAGATATACGTGCTCATACTTGTACAGTACTAGAATAATGTACATCTATGGGCACATTAGGCATTAACTCTGCAGACTATTTGAGACTTGTTCTCAATGGATAACCTGAGAGGGACAGAATAAGACATGACATTTCATCATAACGATTTTTCGGCAAGCTCTAAAATATTGGACGAGTAAAGCATTTACTACTTTTTAGAGTGTATTCATATTTAGTGTGAAATTATGAAGGCATATGGATAGACACTTGCTTGTTTGGATTATGGTCATTTGGGCAGACATGGGTGAGCGGTTAGGGCGTCAGACTTGCATCCCAGAGGTTGCCGGTTCGACTCCCGACCCGCCAGGTTGGTGGGGGGAGTAATCAACCAGTGCTCTCCCCTATCCTCCTCCATGACTGAGGTACCCTGAGCATGGTACCGTCCCACCGCACTGCTCCCCATGGGGCGCCACTGAGGGCTGCCCCCTTGCACGGGTGAGGCATAAATGCAATTTCGTTGTGTGCAGTGTTCACTTGTGTGCTGTGGAGTGCTGTGTCACAATGACAAATGGGAGTTGGAGTTTCCCAATGGGCTTTCACTTATCACTTTTCACTTTCATTTAACTATTATGGCTAATATTGGCGATAAATAAATAAAACGATGGACGGCACTGTTCAGATTTTTTTTCTTTGTTTATTCGCCTACGAACGTTTCAGGCCGAGCCCTTCTGCAGCGTGTAGAGGGGCTCTGCGCGAAACATTTGCCTGCAAATGAGCAAAAGAAAAATCTGCAGAGTGTCATCCTTCTCTTCATTCATTCATCCATGTGGGATTCGGCAGCCAGTTCAAAACTGTGAAAATTTCTTGACGATAGTGTGAGTGCGTCTCCTCCACTTTTCTAATACTGGCGATGGCCAAAAGCTTGCTCTTGATGGCCAATCCATGAGGAGGGGTAGATCAATATGTAATATGAATGGATGTGTTGCACTTCATTGTGTGTCAGTATACAAGACAGTGCACTCCAATCAAAACTAGAACTTCAGGACCCCATTTCTCGAAAGCATTGTTGCAAATCAGTTAGCAGCTTAGTAGGGTGCTTATGGGAAATTGCATTGCAACCAAGTAAGTTGCCAACTTAGTTAGCAAAGGTACTTTCGAGAAACGCACTCCAGAAGTTTACTTCTTTTAAAAAAAAGGGAAAGGGAACAGTATTGAGTGTGCAGCATTTCCTGAACTCTTAGTATCCTGTCTCACACCTGCACCTGCCCTACTGAATGATTGTGCACAAGGACTTCCATGTATAGTGATTTGATAATGCTCATTGCACTCACTTAAGGGTCACGGTGACGTCCAGCATTTTGTCGGTGGTGATGAGACCAGTCATGTGATGCCTGACTGCAGTCAGGGTGAGGATGCTGGGGGCAGACCTAGAAGACACCAAGAGAGATGAAGAAACAGAATGATTACAACTGATTATTACCTCCGCCAAGGAGGTCATGTTTTCGGTAGTGTCTGTCTGTCTGTCTGTCTGTCTGTCTGTCTGTCTGTCTGTCTGTCTGTCTGTCTGTCTGTCTGTCTGTCTGTCTGTCTGTCTGTCTGTCTGTCTGTCTGTCTGTCTGTCTGTCTGTCAAAAAGATTATGTCAGCAGCAAAACTCAAGAACTAATGAACGGATATGGACGAAACTTTGTGGAGTTGTTGGTAATGACCCAAGGAACAAGTGATTAAATTCTGGTGGTGATCCGGATCACGAACCGGAACCAGGACTTTTAGAAAGATTGTGTCAACAGAATAACTCAAAAACTAATCAACTGATTTGGACGAAACTTTGTGGAGTTGTTAGTAATGACCCAAGGAACAAGTGATTCAATTCTGGTGGTGATCCAGATCACGAACCGGAACCAGAACTTTTTAAAAGATTCTTCACCATTGCTGGCCTATACAGTATATCTAGACGCCCCTAGTGACCAGAAATTGAATTGCGGGGAGAAAGATTAGACTTCTGCAACTGCGCTCGTCAAAAGTCGCGTGGGAGTGGCCACGAACCAACTTTGTATTCATGCATCTGCGAGATATGCGAGGTCCGAGGTCTCGTCATGAGCCACATTTGAAATTGCGCGATTACCTTCACTACATTGTAAGCACTGCGGTCATTATTAAGCAATATTGCTTTCTAGCCCGGTTAGGTAGGTATTTTCACACAAATTGCAAAGGCAATGTACTGGTATCATTATTTGACATACCCAGTCTGTTTTCACGAGCAGAAAATGCAAGCATGTAAAGACAGTTGATTCTGCTGATGTGTGTTTACGGTGGAGGAAGCTACGGTAGTAAAACCGCAGGCATTGTGCCACAAGTGTTCAACTGATGCATTATTTGTTACTGACCTTGTAGCTCTGTGTATTTACACACATTTACACACAAGGCATTAATATAGTTTTTAACAGAATACAGCTCTGCTCTCGCAAACTACCGGCATTGCATTGCCACAAGAACAAGGAAGTAGCGAGACGACAATCATAGCGCCTTTTTGTCTGCGTCCTCCGCGTCCGTCCGACGGATAGTTAGAATTTTTCCTAGGCGCTCGACGCCGGGCGCAGAGACTCTGCGTGGGGGGAGTGGAGTCGCACAGACAGAAGACGGCGGACGCAGAGGCTATGCGTCCGAGGCATAAATCTAGCTTTAGGGTGGTCAAGCAGCTTCCTTGGCGGAGGTCTGCGCTCTCAGAGTGCTTCTAGTTAGGGCTGTAACAATACACTCAACTCACAATTCAGTTCATATAACCATTTTTGTCCTAAGGTTCGATACAACGGTTTTTTTTTATTCTTTTTTTATATGAATTCATTTGCATTTTGCTTTTGTTTTCTGGACTGCAGGGTAACACAGCTTTGAAAGGTTGCATCACCGACACTGCCTACTTGCACCACGACACAGTATCGTGCCTCTGCGCATCACGATTTCTCAGTTTGATGCAATATTGTTACAGCCTGACTGATTATTATTAATTACAACTTTACGCATATAAGGCTTACATGACCTCCACAATCCTTATAAATATCTGTTGCCCAGACAGTGAAGTACACTTTTTAGCTTGATTTAGTATGTTGAACTGCAATAGTGTTGTGTTGAATACTGTACTTGTTATGTTATAGTACCACATTCTCAAATATCTCCAGGTAATTTTGTAGATATCAACACAATATCTCATTCAGGTATGCCACAGTAAACATTGTGAGGTGTGGACGACATTATACGTACGTGTCGTAAGTGTAGTACTCCTGCTCAAACTGGTGGCAGGAACGAGGGGTCACTTTGTACACACCTGCATGAGAGACATGGAAATAAGTCAGTTTTTAGTGAAAAAAAAATCACATCCTTGCAATGTCAGTGCATATTAAGACCAATAAGGCATCTGAAGAAGACCACAATGGACCAAACACAATTCTACCATGGAATGAAACACACAAAATAGCATTCCAAATGTGTGCACTCCTCAGACTAAAAGCGATATCAGCCTTTCTGCTGCACCTCAAAGCTGGGGTGCGCACAATTTTCCTTCTCAACAAGACATCAGGCATCTACGACACACTTTTTTCCCCAAAATATTTGTTCTCATGCACTTTAGCCAGGGACAGGACATGGAAGATGGAGACTGTGGGCGTGACCTCCTTCTGCATGTGAAGCTCCCTCGTACAAAAAAAGAAAAAAAGAAAAATCCCTGGAGTACCAAATCAAGTTCTGCACCTCAACCTGGGAAGTGCATTTTAGCCTTTAGCGAGCATGGGCACTGCACTGTACACCATTACATTGTTAACCCCACCTGGTTTGGAGAGGCAGAAGCGGTTGACACCTTTGGACAGGTTGTAGACGCCAACAATCTCAGGCTTGACTTCATCCTGGAAGAATTCCTGTGTAGTGGAAGCAAATAGATTAAGTAAAGACACAACAAAGGAGTACCTCCTCCAGGCTCTACTGTGTCTTAATTTGATGCATCAACGGGGAACAAACTGTGTTCTTGAAGCTGAAGAACAAAACCATGATGAAGGTGGTTTGACTGCATCGATGTGTTAGACCCTTGATATGTTGTGCACCAATTAAAAAGGTACACTGTGCAGGAAATGGTCAAAAAAGGTACTGCAACTATGCTGCTCATTGAAACTGGGCTGCCTATTGCCAAATTTGATCTTTACATGAAAGTTTACTAAGACTAAGTAATAAACAAATATGTTTCTAGTATGGTCCAAGTACAGTCATTTTTGCAGCTAAAAATGGCTATTTTTGGAAATTCAAAATGGCGGACCATGGAGAAGATCCCCCTTTTCATGCATGAAAAGTGCAATGTTTCCAGTCATACTGAATACTTAGAATTTGATAGTGGTGGTAAGTATTCATGAACAAGGTAACATTAGTGAATGGGCAGCATGAATTCTGGAAATAAACAACTAAAAATCTCACACAGTGTCCCTTTAAAGAACAGGAGAAGACTGCATATTGCTCTGGGGGTTCTCTCTTCCAGTCCAAAATTACTATCTGTAATTTGTAATCTGTAATTAAATATCTGTGGACATGGACAGAACAACACTGACATTTCTGGGCTAAAAGAGATATCAAACTCATTGGAACCATCACTTCTTGCAACATGTTGCAACCCTCCCCTGCAATTTCTGGAGTGTTGAGCCCTTCCTCCTTGTTTTTTTTCTCCCCATTATGTTTTTTTTCATGAGCAGGATATGCTTTTACAATGCATGCAATTTAGGCAATGCTCTTTTATACTAGGGGTGTAAATAATAGTTGAAATGTATCGATGCATCTATCCTACGGCCGAAAATTGTTATCAAATCGCATCGTTTCGGGGGGCATTCTTAAGTACCGAAAATAATCGAATAGCTAGCCCGTGTCCAATGCCCTAACTCCATAAGTAACCAAAATCACATAACCAAATCTCTGTTTTAAGAAATCGATACCGTATCATATCGTCATGAAGATTGTGATTTATACCCCTATTTTATATTGAGTGTCTTAGGGAGCAACACATTTACAGAGACAGCTGCTCTGGAGCAATGCGGGGTGCTGGGTGTTAAGTGCCTACCGCCTCAGGGGCAATAGGTCAGGATTTGGCTGGTTAGCTTCAGCTGATTAGCAAGGCACTTCCACATTGCCTTTGTCCAGGAATTCCACCACGGCAATTAGTTAAAACGTGGATATGTGTGTGCCCATCCGTCACTTTTGAACACGGTGGATTTTTACAAAATCCTGTGAGCTAATACTTTACAATTAGCTATATTTAACTTTTGGAGGCCAATGCCTTCAAAATAACCCCTAGAGGAAGTGTGTGTGTGTGTGTGTGTGTGTGGCGAATCAAATCGATTGAATCATTTATGTAGTTAATTGGATTGGCCAGGGCAAGCAAGAATTCGTTCCTCATTTGCATGATATTACACTTGGCCAAATATTTTCGCTTCGCCACTGTTCGCTTGTCTTGGCCCCACTTCGCTTCCCTCATAGCAACGTATGGCAAAGTTGCCTTTGCTTGGCCAAATTCAACTTTTACGTGTCCCCAGCGTATGTCACATGTGCACCAATGCCTCTTTTCCAGTGCCAGTTTTCTGGTAGGCCTACAGTTCAACACAGGGCGACTCGGCCACCACTTTTTGCTTTTCAGTTGGGTACAACACAGCTCAATCGAAGAGCAAAAAGTGTCAGCTGAGTTGAGCTGTAGGCCTACCTAAAAACCGGCAGTGGAAAAGAGGCATATCTGAGTCTAGGACTGAAAACTTCTACATATAGAGAAATAGACACAAGTAAAATGTGTAAACAACTTGCTCCTCGTACCAGGGTGATGGCGTGGGACAGGGAGCAGCGGAGGATGTATCCGTTCTGCCGGAACTCCACGCCCATGACGTCGGCGTCCAGCACCTCCACTTCCAGAGACTTGTTCTTCCAGCACCACTCCTCCTGAGAGACGCTCGCTACAGGGGGGTGGGGGGGAGAGACGAATAGAAATCATGCAAAAGAAGAGATCACTGATACACGGAGAGACAAGGAGACGGGGACAAGCAATGAAGGTAGAGAGAGAGACAGAGGTAGAGACTTGTTCTTGAAACAGTCTGCCTGGAGGTGGAGAGAGAGAGAGAGAGAGAGAGAGAGAGAGAGAGAGAGAGAGAGAGAGAGAGAGAGAGAGAGAGAGAGAGAGAGAGAGAGAGAGAGAGAGAGAGAGAGGCAGAAGCAGAGACTTGTTCTTCCAGCACCACTCCTCCTGCGAGACGCTCGCTACAGGGGAGGAGACACACAACACACGAATAGAAATCATTAAAAAAGAGAGACCACCGATACACTTCAGGCAGACTGAGAGACAGGGACAAGCAAACGAAACAGTCTGTCTGCCTCAGTCTCTCTCTCTCTCCACCTCCAGAGACTTGTTCTTCCAGCACCACTCCTCCTGAGAGACGCTCGCTACAGGGGGGGAAGGAGACACAACACAGCCGAATACAGGGTTAGGAAAATGGCATGGGCACTGGACAGCTACGCGTGCGACCCAGGTTCGATTCCCAGCTCAGGTAATTTCCTGATCCTTCCCTTTCCATCTCATCGTTTCCTGTCATCTCCCACTGTCCTATCTAAAAAAAAATAATAATAAAATAAATAAAAACAAATAAATAAATAAAATTAAAAAAAGAAAAAATATATATATTTATATATATATATATATATATATATATATATATATATATATATATATATATATATATATTTTTTTTTTTTTTTAAATATATATATATGTCTTTACATGGTAGGTACACTCTACCGTGTAAAGACATATATATATATATTAAAAAGACATGTAAAAAAAACGAAAGCACTGGTACACCTCATTCAGCTAAATGTTTCTTTTTTTAAATGTATTTTTAATGGGCTTTTTCGCCTTTATTTCAGATAGGACAGTGAAGAGCGACAGGAAGCGAATGTGGAGAGAGACGGGGTAGGGATGGCAAATGACCCCGGCCGCATTCGAACCCTGGGTGCAACCCTTGGGCATGCAAGCCCAAATGTGGGGGGCTTACCGCACTGCGCCACAGCGCCCCCCTCAGCTGCATGCTTCCTTGTTTGTCCTGTCTCTCAGTCCATCTGCCTCCCTCTCTCTCTTTTCTCATGCTGTGTTCTCTCCAAAGACAAGAACAAGTCTCTGGAGGGAAACTTGGGTTAGGTCAATTAACTGACTCTCTCTTCAACTCTCCCGTCTCATTCTTTGTCACCGTCTCTGCCCATCTTGTACTTCCATCACCACTCCCCCTGAGAGAAACTCACTGGGGGGGACACGGCAGGAGAAAACAGGGTGGAGAAGGGCATTTCGATGTCTGTCTGTCAGTGTGATGATCACACTGAGACTCATTGCAGGACGCAGTAGGGGGAAAAAATGGCGTTAGGAAGAACAATTAAAACACTGACACACTCTCACTCTCACTCTCTGGTTCGGTCTCATTCTTCAAGACAGTGTCTGTTTCTCTCTCTTTTTTTCTCTGTCTGTCTCCATTAGGGGTGTAAATAGCAGCCTCCATGACGATACGATTCAATATCGATATCTTATTATTCGATGCAATGTGATTTGATTATTTCGATACTTAAGAATGCCCCACGATACGATACAATGCAATACAATTAGATTCTACTTTTTTCCAATTACTTTTCCACTTCTATTATGTTATGAAGCTAGGGCTTTGGGCAGGGGCCAGCGACTCGATTATTTTCGATACTTAAGAATGCCCCACGATACGATACGATGCGATTCGATTCAATAGTCAGATTATATCGAGATATATCGATACAGTTCTATCATTATTTACACCCCTAGTCTCCATACTCTCTCTCCTTATCCATCTCTGTTCTTCCTTCCGTCTGTCTTGTTCTTCCAACACCAGTCTTCCCGAGACACACTCGCTGGGAGACACAGCACCAGAAAATAACCGGGGTGCAATTTCTCGAAAGCAAAGTTGCTTACTACATTAGCTACTTTGTTGCTTTCAATGCATTTTCCCATTGGCAACTACCGAAGTTGCTAACAGGCTAACAACTTCCCCTTTAAGAAACTCACCCCAGGTTAGAAAAGCACTCTCTCTGTGTCTCGTTCTTTGTCACAGTCTCTCTCACTCCATCTCTCCCTCTCTCTCTCTCTCTCTCTCTAGCTTTTTGTCTCTGCCTCCCTCGTCCTTCCATCACCACTTCGCCTGTAACAAACTCACTGTGGACACACGGTGGAAGAAAACAAGAGTTGTGGAAGACACATTTGAAAGCACCGACACTCTCCATGACTCGACCATTTCTCTCTTTCTGTTTCCTTCTCTAGCATCCCCCTGTAGCTCACTGGGGTAACGCCCGCGGACATACTTACTGTGCAACCAAGTGCGACAGAGTGCACATACTCGCTTCAGAACAATTCAAAACACGACGCACAATACTGGAGGTATAATGCAGGGGGCAGATAGCCAACAGGGCTCTCATTAACACAGGATTTTACATTATTATTTTAGGGGCAGTCATAGGTGAGCGGTTAGGGCGTCAAGACTTGCATCCCAGAGGTTGCCGGTTCGACTCCCGACCCGCCAGGTTGGTGGGGGGAGTAATCAACCAGTGCTCTCCCCCATCCTCCTCCATGACTGAGGTACCCTGAGCATGGTACCGTCCCACCGCACTGCTCCCCATGGGGCGCCACTGAGGGCTGCCCCCTTGCACGGGTGAGGCATAAATGCAATTTCGTTGTGTGCAGTGTTCACTTGTGTGCTGTGGAGTGCTGTGTCACAATGACAATGGGAGTTGAAGTTTCCCAATGGGCTTTCACTTTCTTTCACTTTTCACTTATCGTTTGACTGTATCGCGACCGCAACATGGAAGTCTGGAAGATCGCCCCCTCGCGGTTCTGTGTCAATATTGCACTGTGCGCACGCACCTCCGTATATTGTATCTGGTGCTCAACCGTGCCCAAAAAATTGACACATTTCACATGGCAACGCGTTTGTGAAAGAAAAGTGCATGTGCACGGAACACGTCTCCTGCAGCAACCATGTGAAGGTCAAATTTCAAACAGGCAAATTTTCAAAAAGTAATGACACGGTCTCCGTCTCTCGGTGTGTCCAATCGGTCACCGTTTGCTTATATATCGCTGCATGATCGTCTTCATCTCTGTCCACTACGGTACTCTTCCTCCCCATGTCCATCTCTCTCTCTCTCTCTCTCTCTCTCTCTCTCTCTCTCTCTCTCTCCTCTCTCTCTCTCTCTCTCTCCTCTCTCTCTCTCTCTCTCTCTCTCTCTCTCTCTCTCTCTCTCTCTCTCTCTCTCTCTCTCTCTCTCTCTCTCTCTCCTTTGCACGGCCTTAATATGCGCTGGGTAGACAGAACCAGACAACAACAGGGCTGAGGGAAGGTATAGGAAATATAAAATAAATCACTGTTCCATCTGTTGTTTCCCTCTCTCACACACACCCGTACACACACACACCCGTACACACACACACACACACACACACACACACACACACACACACACACACACACACACACACACGTACACACACACACACACACACACGTACACACACGTACACACACACACGTACACACACACACGTACACACACACACGTACACACACACGTACACACACACGTACACACACACGTACACACACACGTACACACACACGTACACACACACACACGTACACACACACACACACGTACACACACACACACGTACACACACACACACGTACACACACAATCCCCCACCCACCCTCCTTAATATATAGACGTTCTGGACAACTCGATTACAAAATGACAAGATTATTGTAATGAGATTTTGTTCCCTCCAGACTACTCGGAGCAACTGTACTGCACAGCAGCTGGTCAGGGGAGCAAGAGGTGAAGTCACGCACCACCTACACACCATTTATAGTTAATGCCCAGACAGACGAACAAACCATACACACCAGCTTGTGTTGGTTTAACACCATCACTTGTATTTTTTTATAGGACATACAGCCTCATATTTTAGATGGCTTTTAAGGAGACAGGTACCTATTCATGAATGCATGATTTAGTATCGGTTAAATTTCAACAAGTACGCACTACCAGCTAAGAAGATCTATGTTGCTTGAAGATCAGTGTGGCTACTTAAAGTGGAAATGAAGCAGTGACCTAATATAGGGGTCTATAACACCAGTAAGATAAGCCAGCAAATATATATATTTTTTTGAAGTCTGAAATTTAAGCCGTTAATAAAAAAATAAAGCACAAACACGTAACGTTTCTGTTAACGTTTCCAGCCAACAGCGGGTGACGTCACGCGAATGGTAGTCTCCTATTCTAATGCTGTTATGATAGTAGTGAATTAAACATTTGGGACTTGCGTGGCTGATTATGAGCTTATTTGCTTAACCCAAATGAAGCAAGAATACGTGTTTGGGTGGGACAGAACAAATATGAGGCATGAAGGCAGACAAGACATCCCATCACATGAACCACAGGTAAACAAGCAGCTTTTTTTTTGCTAAGGTGACAAGTCGCTAACACATTTTGGTATGAGCCAACATGATCACTATTCATAATCGTGCGATGTCATGCAATGTTGCAGTTCCCTACCTTCATCTTCCGATGATTTCGCCAACATTTTCCAAGCACCTGAATTAAGGGCCATACACACACGTCGCTGCTAGTTACTCGCTCAGCGAAGGAACTCAATAGAATGTCAATGTGTTCCAGCGAGACTAGCAGGCGAGTAGGCAAGTACTGTACAAGCGATGCGATGTGGGCGGAACCCGAGTTGAAAATATTTTATCTTCGAGCGAGGCGAGTAAGCGAGTAACCAATTGGAAGGCAGAGTTCGGTACTTCTCGCCTGTTCATTGGCAGTTAAAGCCGCGGGAACTTTCAGCGAACGTTCCATGAAACAGAGGCGAGTAGGCAAGCAAGCGAGAAGCTAGCAAATAGCAGCGACGTGTGTGTACGGCCCTTTAGGCTACTTTGACATCTCCGTGCCCACGTTTATCGGTGTTATCCAGTCAACAATAATCCAAGGCAACAACGCTATTCCAGCCAGTTTGAGGATGCATCCGCGACTTCAATAACATAATAATTTACTACAATAGATGCAGCTACTTTAAGCATGCCATAACTTAATGTAGGCCATGATAGTTTAACGTGTCATTTCCCGTGGCATCAACTTAAAATCCCCAAAGCTCCTCCAACTCCGAGAGCGAGAAGAGAGAGGGGATGGGATAGCCACACACACAGGCTGCGTCCCTTCCCTTCACAAAGCTTTCCAAACTTCCACCAATTTTGCAAGTTATTTTCTATTACTGAATTGAACCACATAGCCAACTTAAAGACATGGGCTTTCAGATTAGCGTCCAACAATGCAGGAAAAAGACGTTATTGGTGACGGTCTGTCACTACAAACCTATGAGATCGAGCAGCCCCAGTCCTGACTCCTGTCCTATGGTGGATGCAATGGGTGGATGGCTGCAGCTATCCCACCATGCTCGTAGCAAAGGCTTTTTGACACAAAGTGATAATGACACTTGGCATTTCTCTTTCATCTGATAGTAGGTATATAACATAGAAAACCCAGGGACAATGTAAAATGAACCCCTCGTCCTTCTTCAATTTTACTGCCACGATTAGAGTCAGTTAGCGCTGTAGTTAGCACACGCTAACGTTAAGTGAATGGAAGGCTACATTAGCCACCAAGTTCTACCATTCGCGTTACGTAGGCGGCGAACATGGCTGCGCCCTTGTGGCGAAACTCGGTAATAACATGTCATTTTTCAGCAAAACTACTTAAAAGTGCAGTTCAATGAACATCCATTCGTTTATGAAAATAAATAAGCCGCCAAAAAATGATAATAGTTGTCAGTGCTTCATTTCCACTTTAAATTTGCTACTTAAATTTGCCAGTTACCGATTAACCATTGTGGTAAATGGTGTGCAATTTCACTGCTTGGAATAAAAAAAAGGATTTCAAGTCTGCAGACTACACACTTCAAACTGATATCGTACTGCACCTTTTCCTGAGATGTGCACAATCTTTACCCTCAGCCACTACTGTAGAGCAACAATCAACCAGGGGTGTAAATTATAATCCATATGCATCGATCCAACAGCTGACAATCGAATCGAATCATATCGTAGGACATTCTTAAGTATCGAAGATAATACCATCGCTGGTGTCTGCACAATAATAACAAAAAAAGTATCGAATTGCATTGTATCGTGGGACATTTAAGAAATCGATATTGAAATGCATCGTCGTGGAGATTGTGATTTACACCCAGGGTGCGATTTGTAGGGGGGGATGGGGGGGATTGTCCCCTCTTCTGGTTTTGATATGGTCACTTTTTCTACATGATTTTAATCATGGATGAATGTAACGCCATTGATATTGCTTCTGGTTTTCGGACAAATCGCACCCTGTTTACACCCCTACAATAAACACTGTCACACTTGACCACTCGCTGTGGCCTACCTTTGTATTTTCCGGGCAGGATGTCGTCGAAGGAGAAGGTGAGGGTGTCACTGCTGCCGGAGAGCTGCACCAGACGCTTCTCCCCCTGCCTGCTGATTGGCTGAAGGGTCACCGTCAGGTCGTCGCACGCCACTGCAGACACAGGAATGGGAAACACAGACGAGAATACACCATTACTTACTGACACAAATTTCACCAGACATTTTCACGCACACACATTCGTCAGCATGTCTGGCACACACGAAAGAGGCAGCAGACACTGATAGGTCATCATTACCCGTACCCACAGACATGAATCCACAGCCAAGGACAATCAGAGATTGAAACTGGCCCTCTGGCCAGTGGTGGATACACTTTATTCGAGTTTGGTGCCCTATGCAGATTACCCAGACACCCAGGGAAAGTAACACACAGACAGACAGACAGGGTCATTGTGATACATTGTGATATGTGGCTGAAACCCCTCTGGAAGCGGTCAGGAAATGAATACTTATCAGATATTTATACAAAACATGCATAAATTCGTCAGACATTCACAGAGACACAGACACAGACACACACGCACACACACGGAGCACCCTAAACTGCAATGCATCATCCTGCATCCCACACAAACACTTTTCAATCGTTCTCTTTCTCTCCCTCTCTTATGAGATGGTCACATAAATACAGACATAACACATGGCCCTGCTCAAACAAAATTTGCCGCTGGGTAGACTGCATTTAGCTTTACAAGTGTTCTGGTCTAGAAAGCCCATCCAGCCTCCAGTAAACTCAAAATGGCCGCAGATGGCCAATAATTGTGTTGTTGACCACATCTCAGCTTCAACCATTTATGAGCCTTCGCGTGTTTATGTCTTTTTACGCCCCATATAACGATTTAAAGGATATTTTACATTAGTTGACTTCTCATCACAGCTGTAAGAATGGATATTATTGGATGACCCAGAACTGATATTGTTGCTGTTACTGTTTGCTGTTATCTCAGTAAAGTTGACTTAGGAGGTCATCCCCCCCATGCCATGTGGTGGCTGAAACCCCTGTGGTCGGGTTTCACTGAGCCTACAAGACAAAAGACTTTGGCCTCCTCTCCTTACAGTATATAAGCCTATGACAATGAGCCCCTCTTTGAGTTCTTTCTCCCATGCACAAGCCGTGTGTGTGTCTCTCTCTGTTTCTCTCTCTCCCTCTCTCTCTTTGTCCTAAACATTCTGAGGTTGGCTAAAATATCTTTGATTTCACTGTACCCTATGTAACCTACAGTAGCCTTGAGTTAAATGTATTGTTACATTACAGTTAATAATTGAATTGTCATATAACTTTTATTCATTTGTATCTCCTCATCTGTATCATGCCATTTGCCTTTCCTGTGTCTTAAAGATGTCCTCTCAATGTCATTTCATTAATATTGCTGTGTTCTCTATTGTTATTGAATGTGTTACGCGTTGGTCCTGTTTTAAAAAAACGTTCTGGTTGCTTTGTTTCAAGCCGTTTTTGCAAGCCAGCAAGGTGGCTTGTGGAGAAACGAGAGGGTGTTCCGTGTTTCTCGTGGAAATGCGTCTCTGATTGGCCCACTCCTACTGCTCTCGTGGAAACTCGTCTCTAATTGGCTCAGTCCTCCTGTTCTTGTAGAGAACGTAATGGGAAACAGAGTCGCCACTTCCCCGGGTGGTACTGCACTATAGGGGCACCAACGGAGGCGTGCATGCTCAATTCAGGGCTGTGCTCTTTCGACAGCGACCCCTAGGCGAGCTGCAGGCACGGAGCAACCAGAGTGGGCTTGCTGTATGGATGAGGCTTTGTGCTGTGTGTGTACCTGAGAGTAGCAACCAGCTGATAGCTAAGCTAAGCTAGATTTCGGGCCACCAGACGTTGCTTGTTTTGAAAACAAGCAGAAAAAAATTACTCGACATGTTTTTAGAAAAATGGGTCGACATAAACCTTTGTGGGCAACGCCTTCTTTCGACGTGACGAAACACAGAAAGGCTTTCGTGATTCGCTCGTTTCTCTGCATTATTTATGTCAATTGGGAAACACCGGGAAACACAGCCAGGCGAGGTGACACACCGCTATGAGAGCCTTGCAAGTGAGTTTAACTTGGGGTGACCGTCCGATCTTCAAAAGGAGTGAGTAAAACTGTGTTTTATCGGAAGTTGGCCTTTAAGTTAACACTGCTTCTGTTTCAAATGCCCACTCCTGGCCGTCTTTAGTTAGGAAGAAAGTGGAGGGAAAAGTTATACTATTACACGGCACAGTCTTCTCACTGTTTAACAAACATTGGTCCACAACGGAAATGAATGTTTTGTGTAAACAGCTGCCAGCTTGCGTAGTGGGTCATCACGGCATTAGGACACCTAGTGGCCACACCTTATAAGGGAAATGTGTATGCTTCACCTAGGCAGGAGACCTTGCCGGAGACGGTGGCCATGAACTGTGTGAAGAGCAGGTCGCTGAGGGGCCGGTCCAGCAGGGAGATGGCCAGCGCCTGGGGCTGCAGGGCCAGGCCCGCCCTCACCTCCGCATCGGGCAGCGTCACCTGGGGAGGGAGGGACACACACGCACACACACACACACACACACACACACACACACACACACACACACACACACACACACACACACACACACACACACACACACACACACACACACACACACACACGAATGAATATACACATAGACAGTTGAAAATATACACACACACCCGAATGAATACACACACAAACGGCAATGGACACACACTCACACACAAAGAATGAATGCACAGTACACAGAAACAATTGAAAATGAACACACACACACACACAAAATTGGAAACAAACACGCATACACACAGGAATGATAAACAGAGACAATTGAAAACAATCACACACACAATCACACACACAATCACACACACAATCACACACACAATCACACACACACACACACACACACACACACACACACACACACACACAACACACACACACCACACACACACACACACACACACACACACACACACACACACACACACACACACACACACACACACACACACACACACACACACACACACACACACACACACACACGAATGAATATACACAATCAGGCCTAAACTTCTCATCCATGTCAAAAAGCCAAATCACTTATCTACTTAACAACAAAATCCCCTTTGCTCACAAACAGGAATTAGGGTAACCATTGACCTAAGAAATCTAATTATCGGGCTGTCTGTGGGGGTTTACTGGATGCCAAGAAGGAGGACACATCTGATCTCTTTTCCAGACTTTTACACCCACAAGTTCAGTATTGACTCAGTGATATTGATAGCAATAACCATATTGGGTGTGAAAATATTTTTTTTTCCAAGTGGAATAAAACAAGCGAAAATGCCTCATTCCTTCAGCAAGAAACGCCATTAACTCTCAATGGTAGCCTCCTAAGCATGCACTCTATTAAAGTCAGGGCTTTAAAATGAACACCAGCGGCCAACCGGCCAAATGCTGGTGAAATTTCAGTTTGGCTGGTAGAAAACATCAACTAACTAGCCACTTTGACCCATTAGTGAGTGTGTGTTTGGTAGTAAGATTAACATGTCCTAGCCATTTTGGCTGGTGACGGGAAAAAAAAAAAGTTAATTAAAAGCCCTGGTTACAGCGTACAGTAAGGATGCATAAGCTGCCGTGTCTCATCTTAAATATTTTATTAGGGGCTTTTTTTATGCCTCTATTTGACAGGACAGTCGAAGATGGCGACAGAAAGACAGGGGAGGATCGAGAAATGACCCCGGCCGGACTCAAACCGGGGTGCCAGAATGTGGGTGGCTTAGCGCGCTGCGCCTCAGCACCCCCCTGCCGCGTGTCTCATCTTGAACTCCAGTTGTACCTGAATGCTGTAGTCTCCGGGTCTGGCCTGGAAGCAGAAGGCCCCCGTGTGGTCACTCTCGGTAGTGGCCACCTTGTCCTGCCCGCTGGAGAGGGTGACCTTGTAGCGCCCTTGCTGCTTCATGCCCTCTGGCAGACGGGAGACGGCGATGCGCCCACACACGCTGAACCTGGGAGAGAGAGAGAGAGAGAAACGGGAAGAGAGCGAGAGAGAGAGAGAGAGAGAGAGAGAGAACGAGAACGAGAGTAAGCCTTACAAAAAGCAGCACGGCAATGTGTACATAGCCAACACACACAGACGGCAGTGCAACCCACCTAGTTGTAATTGGGGGGGGATTAGTCTATTTATTCATGTTATTTTTCTTAATACTTAAACCCAGTTTATGCTGAGAAATCAAATTGTCTGCACAGTGCTGTAGACAGCCTTGCAGAGATTTTTTCCCCCATCGCAGATACTTGGCTCGCAGACGAGCTACGCAGACGAGCTACGCAGACGAGCTACGCAGACAACGGTGGTAGCAGCTGCTGTGACTGGGTTCATGTAAATAAATGAAGCTACAAAGCATGGCCAACTTATTTATCACATGTATTTTCCTCTTGCAAACCGTCAGCCCATAGAAGGTTTGAACAAGGAAGTAGTTGCTTGCTGTCGAACGCAGAGTGGCTCTGGTTGAGAGGAACAAAGACAACAGGTGCACTTACAAGCTACGACGCTGAAGTTGTATCACAGGGTATATACAGCAATCTTGAAGTCAAATTTACTACCATTTAATACCCTTTTTCACTACCTTTAGATTTTTTTTTACAACCATCACGACATTCCGATTCCAGTATTAACAAGACATCTTTTGTAATTTCTACCTTCTAAACATTACATTACACTTTCGTGTTTTGCAAAAAGACGCCCGAAAGGGAGCAGTGCGATTCCAGAGTGCTGTTTAAAAGTCTATGAACTAGGTCAGGTGGCTACTGTTGCGCGAATCACTGGTGTTTTGAAAAACGGTGACAAACAGTGAATAAACAAAGATTTTTAAAATCAAAATGGTGCAACTAAAAAAAAATAATGCCTCGTTTTTCAAAAATTAATACTTTTTGAGCAAATTTACGACTTTTAATGCCATTAAATTTTGACTTTTTAATTTATCACCTTTTAATACTTTTTAAAACCCTGCATACACCCTGTGTATTAGGATATATCGCCAAACATTCCACTTCGTGCGACCTGCTCTCTACAGTGAGCCACCTCCTTGTTCCAAAATAACATGGTGGCTGCTAGTGCAATCAAAAATGTAGCTTGACGTGTCTGAAATATGTGTCATTTTCATCGTCTTCGTCGAGTCTGTGTAAATAAATGAAGCTACGAAGCAACAGACATGTTATAGTCTATTCCTTGTATTGAAGGCAGTTTAAACAATCCTCTCATTGCCCCTACAGTTGTGATGATGAATAGCATAGTGCAGACCTACTGAACCCCGCCGGAGCAAAAATCAAAACTATCTGCAAAGGCATCTCTGCGACAGGCTGCCGCGTAGAGCATACAGAGACCTTAAGGGGGACATTGACAGGGTTACGATGGGGTCAAGTAGCTGTTGGGAGGCTTATGATGAGGTCAAGCGGTTGTTGGGAGGCTTATGAGAAGGTCAAAAAAGGTTGAGAACCACTGATATAAACAATATTCACAAGGGACTAGAGATGCAACAGATCCTGATTTTTAGGATCCTGCCGGATACCGGATCCACTGCTTAAGATCCTGCCAGATCCGGAACCGGATCCTACGAAAGGGTTGAAACACATAGCCTACTCACGCACGTGGGCCCTTTTTATCACGTTGTCTCAAACTATTTTGACTGAAAAGCCTCGGCTACCGGATCGTGGATCCGGATCCGGATCCTGTGACAAACCCTATTATCCTGCCAGATCCGCAACCGGATCTTGGATCCTGTGCATCTCTACAAGGGACACAGGGAAAGTGTAACAGAAGCGCTAAAAATAGCTTCAACAGAGTTCTCACAGGCCAGTCTTAGTCTACGTTTATGAAATGCCTCCGTTTTGCTACTGGTTACCGCTGCAGTCACTCAGACAAATCTTTCCATTCCATTATCCAAACATCCGCCATTGACTTGTGCTTGTGGACTTCGCTGACGTCCCACCTCCGTGGAGAAAATAATCAAGTGTCCCCGCTGTCAGCCTATAGGCACAAAAACTTTTGAGGGACATCATTCCCCATTCAACATCCCGATTGCAAATGAGAAAATTACCTTTGAATTAAATATTGAAATAAATATTGAATTAAACTTCTATCGTCAATGCCGTGTTGCGACGTCAACACTAGGCTACAAGCACAAGGGAGGACAGAAGATTGGATCGTGGAATGTACCCTTTAATGTATTCAACATGATTTATTGATTCGGTGTGAAGCCCAACACACCCTTTGGTTATTGGGCTAGCTGCTAGGTGTCAAGACAAGGGAGGACAGGAGTTTGGATAACGGGAATTAACTCATTCATCACAAGTTCGATTGTAAAGTCGCTTTGGTTATAAAGCGTCTGCCAAATGCAATGTAATGTCATGTAATGACAAGCAAAGCGGTTCTCACCCTGCGGTGACGATGTCGGGGAGCTGCGGGGTGTTGGGGGCGATCTTGACGGTGATGGGCTCGAAGAACATGAGCTCCTTGCTGGTGCGGATGGTGTAGGTGCCTGTGGTCATGTTCTCCAGGCGGAAGGAGCCGTCCTCTTTGGTCAACACTTCACAGAGGGGTTAAGGAGAGACAGTGCAGCGTTATTGATGACATTTGTTCACTTAAGACTTAGGGGCCAGCTACATGGGAACGATTTTCTATGCCAGTGACAACGTTCCCCTGGGTTAACCATATGAAACCCACCAGAAACGTGGCACAAAACGAGTTTTTTGAATAATGGGTTCCAGAGTGCGAAAATCGAGTAACGCAGGCCTTTGCGTTGCCATTGTTACAGGCGAAACGGATTTGTTTACATCTGCGTCACAGCCACATGGCCAAAAACAGTGAGGTATCTTCACAGTGATCACTAGCTTTGCGCACAACATTAATTCCATGCACAATGGCATCATCAGACAACTGTTTGTGTGGACTGTGGAGACTCTTTCATTTCTACCACGGTCAATATTTTACGTTTCAAACTGCCCAGTGTGGGTCACTCGTGTTCAAAATCTAAAAAAAAACCCCCTGACTAACACGAAGCAAAGCTTCATATTATCTTTTAACTGCGCACCCAAACAGTTATCAGCAATGCATATTATGTATATGTCACTAGTTGAAACAGGCGTAATGGGCAGAAAGAGAAGGAGAAGCGGTGAGCGCGCAGCAGCCTCCAGAGGAGGGAGAAATACCTGCCCGGTATTGGTATTCAACACCTTAGTTTAAACTTCTCAAATTAAAAAAAAGCAGCATAAAGTGTAGAACACAATCAACAGATGCCTAAATGGCAATGATTCGCTACTCTAGTCACTCCACAAGCTACACAAGGTGCCACATGCGCAAAGCTGGTAGCCTATTTTTCCACGTAGCACTCACTTCAGCATAATGAAAAATAACAACTATGCGATGCTGGTTTTGAAAATAAGTCGGTTAGCAGCAAATGCTAGTACACATGTTGGGATAAGAAATTCCTTTAGTAACTTGACATGCTACTCCTGCATACAAAACATCATACTTAACTAATGAAAGGAGTAAATACATCAGACTTACAACTTCGTGAGGGCCAACCAGTTATGTAGCCTAGACTGTAAACTCCCTGGTGATTGTTCTAATGTCTTCCAAAATATTCCAGAAGTTGCAGCATGCATGCTTATTCTTGTAAGAGCAACTCACGAAGCATGGTGCTAAGCAGCATGATTCAGTACAGTCTGTTGTTGTATCTAACTTGTCTCTGTGGCATATAGTAATGTTCAATTATGCAGCTTGCACATTCTGATATTCTGAACCTGCTATCAGAGAGAGTAAAGAGATAGAATATCTCTGCTGCTATGTACGCGCTTGCGGAGAGTAAAGCGCATAATAAAACCGTCTTTCGCTTTTTACAAAGGGGGGAAATGACGCTATTTTTTGTTAAACTATCCGTCGCTTAAAATGGACATAACTTCGGAATGGGAGAGGCTAGACATGTATCGTTTTTAGTAATAAAAAGCTAAGATCTTCAGCTTTTAAACAAGCCATGGCATATGTCTGTAGATCGAAAACAAAATTCGCTGGGTCTGTTAAAAAAATGTGAAACTTTCTGGCACTGTCAGAGACTGGTGGACTCCCTGCATGACAGGTCATTTGCATGATAAGAGTGGGCGATCACGGCCATTAGCGAATACTTTTGTTCTCAACAACTTCACATAAAGAAATGTGTATTCTGAAGCAAGCCTGTCGTTGTCATTAGGACATGATCTTTTACTGAAACATGCTGTATGGTTGCAACTTTATTGCAACTCGGATTCAAAAAAACCCGCGTTGCGGTGTCATCTGGCTGAGGCTTTAAGACTTCCCCCTGCACTTTAGACCAATATTGAAGGCAGCCACCCAACCTTCTATAGGTCTCCTGAATATAACTTAATTTTATTGCAAATGTATTTTCTAAGATTTCATTACAAAAAATGGCATATTTCATGTGAAGCTGCATAACAGTAAAATTACATCGGGGGCCGGATAAAAAGGCCTCAAGGGTCGCAAACGGGCCTCGAGACATAGGTTCCCCACACCTGACTTAAGTAATGTATCCATGAGTGAGCTTCCAGATCAAATCTTTGTCAAAGATAGTGAGAATAGTATGTTTCTTTGAAGGTGTCTACATACAGAAGGACATGAGTCAAAAATAACTACACTTTCTAAATAGTGCAATTCACACACTCTTAGCCAATGTAAAACACCTTAAACACTTAGGGATTTCTTTTGCCTTAAGACATGTAAAAGTTTTTTTATCTTTTACCTACTAAAAACTTTTACATGTCTTAAGGCAAAAGAAACCCCTAAGTGTTTAAGTTAAACAGTTAGACATAATGAACTTAATACATAATGTAAAACACCATCATAAGGCATCCAAACACCATCATAATCTGGAATGACGCCGTGGGCCAAACTTAAATTGTTCATGCGCACTCTTTTCGCAAAATAGTCATTCATTCTCATCATACGTGGTAGTCCAAATGTGTCTGGACCTTTGTAACATCTCACGCTCAAGCAACAATCATATTCCTGTGACACACCAAACGTCATGCTATAGGCTATTAATGGTGTGTGAGGGCCATGTGTAATACACATCTGAAATGATCTCGCGAGCAAAATAAAATGACCCAGTGAGCCAGACTTGGCCCCCCCGGGCCTGATTGTGTCATCCCGATCATGAGGCGTCTCTCTCATAATGGGTCCTCTGTTTGTCTGTCAGTTGCGCAATAGTCTTGTGAAGTGATGCTATGTGTATGTCCTGTCTTAATAAACGAGTGTTGCTCAGGGGCGCAAAATACATTTCAGTGAAAACTGAGAAAGTATATTTGTATCGTAGCGTAATCGTATTGTATCCTCCTCCTCCTGCTGCTGCTGTTGCTGCTCACCTTTGATCTGGTTGTTGAGTGTGACGGTGGCGTCAGGTACCCCCTCTCCATCCTGGCTGTTCAGCACTCGCCCCATCACCGAGAAGCCCATCACACGGAAGATCGGCTAAAGGAAGCAAGTCAGTTTGTTTATATTTCGTGTTCAGTTTTCAAACACATCCAACCACAGAAATTGCATTCCGTTGCCCTGTTTTTGTCCTGAGTAATGCCAATAGAGTTGAATCTTATCGAATGCAAAACCTAGACAAAAGAGGATATTATAATAATGATTATGTTCATAAGGGTAGACCAGACTTTGCCCCAAACGGATTTTTGTTCTTTTAGAGTGCTGACTTCAGTTAGGTATGTTTATGCATTTTATTTTGTCTCCAGTACAGTAAGCCGTGGTTTGAAATTTGTGAATCTTCATTTCAAGACGGAAATGGCTTTGATTATGTGAAACGTCTCCTTAATGAATTGAGTGACCTACCTCCAGCTTCAGGCTGTTGTGCTCCACGCTGAAGTCCATCCTGGACGGGGCCACGTCAAAGGTGATCCTCTCGCCCCGGTAGTAAGGCACCTGAAACACAAATGGCGCGTTCAGGTCGACTGATCGCCGTGCTGATGGCCGTTCCCGCATCTAATCTCGTACCGACCGGCGTGTTCAGGCCACAAGTCTGAGCATGCTCACCAGTGTGGCTGCTCACCAGTGTGCCAGTTCCCCCAGCATGATCTCCAAAATTTCGCGCTCCTGGACACGGATGTTAAGGACACGAAATCCGTGTCCAGGAGCACGGATTTTGCCGAAATTCCGTGCTCCTGGACACGGAATTGTTTTCCGTGATGGGCACATGGAAGTGCTTTCTATATTCCCACAGCACTGTGTTGACTCTATGATTAGAAAATACATACCAAATGCTAATCCTAACAAACAAAATAATGCTATAGCAATTTAAGTTGTGCCCTGACCAAAACATTCCCTACCTGTCATTAAAGACATATTTTTGAGAAATACCTTTTCCAGTTGGTTAATAGGCTATCAAATTCATATAATGAATGAAAGAATACTAGCTGTGCCCATACCAAAACAATTCCTAACCCTAACCTGTCAGTAAGAAATGTTTTTTTGAGGAAAAATATTTGAAATTTGAAAAATCCTGAGAAAACACAAGACTGTGGAAACATAGAGCTGTGGGAGTATAGAGAGAGCACTTCTGTGTGTCCATCACGGAAAACAATTCCGTGTCCAGGAGCACGGCATTTCGGCAAAATCCATGCTCCTGAACCCGGATTTCATGTCCTTAACATCCGTGTCCAGGAGCACGGAATTCTGGAGATCATGTTGCAGCCACCCTGATGAGCGAGGGGTGTGTGTGGGTGTGTGTGTGTGTGTGTGTGTGTGTGTGTTTATTCCCAATCAGTGTGTAAGCTACAATGATGACCAAGGGGAATCCTGACTGGGCGCTTCAGATGTGTGTGTGTGTGGGTCACTTACGAAAATATCATTGACCTGTGTGAGTGTGTGTGTGTGTGTGTGTGTGTTCCCCATACCAGTGTGTACGCGCCGCTGATGAGCGAGGGGAATCGGAAGGTGCCGTCGTCTCCCGACTGGGCGCTGCAGAGGAAGGCCAGGGCGTCGTCGTCCAACATGACTCCGGCGTCCAGCGCGTTACCGTTACAGCCCCCCACATCCTGCACCGAGGAGGAGGAGGAGGAGGAGGAGAGGAGACGCTCGTCAGTCACCACCACCAACACCTCATCACCACACAAACACAACAACAAGCATGCAAAGCAAACAAAAGAAAACATTTAAGCACATAATGAGACTGGCTGCTGGAGGGAATCGTCTCATATATTGACAAAACTTCTTTTAAAAAAAACTTTGCACACCATTTAACAAGAACTTCTTCAAAGATGAGTCCTGCAACCAACACAACAACAGTACAAGAAAAACAACTAAAGTGTTGGTAACACTTTAGAACGGGGATAAATTAATGAAAAGACATGTGCTTAGCAAAATGGCGTGAAATCACACAAATCTCCCTTGTTGTCTCAAAATCACCATCACCAAATAAAAGCAAATGGCAAAAAAAATGTGCAATTGACAAAACCAGGACCCTCTTTCTCAAAAGGGTCAAAATAAACGTGTAATGATGTGTACAATGTCTTGCGTATTCTGTATTTATCCATGCATGCTACTGGACAACTTAATTTCCCCTCGGGATTAATAAATGATACTCTCCTCTACTCTAAATGCAAAGCAATTTCCCCAAAGGCAACCAACTGAGTTGCTAACTGCCCACCACTCAGCACAGTCACATTACCTAACAAAATTACTTCAAAAACCTAAATAGTTCCTCAAACCTGGGGTGCATTTCTCAAAACCATAGTTTCTAACAACATTACAACTTTGTTGTTTGCAATGCTATTTACCATTGGCAACTACCCAAGTTGCTAACTGGCTAACAACTACGCTTTCCATAAATGCACCCCCGTGTTTGTAGGTGCTACTGTTCCGTTCCTGCTTATCGGACCATGTCAAGGCTGTGTCTGTCCGGCTCTGCTGATACCCTTTCTTGACTATAAAAACACCAGGCGTGTTTTCGATCATTAGCTCTGAGCATCCCTCCAGGGTCCAAAGTGCACGTCGCCAACCTATTCCGGACCCTGAAAAGAGCACTGCTTGATTCTCAAGCTTGCAATCGCAGTCCTAAACACGGTATTCTTGCCAGTCCAACTAAAAAGTCACGATGGAGAAAAAAATATGAGTGTAATATACTGTGATGATAATAAAAAATATTTTTTATAGCATAGCAAAATTCATTAAAAACCACTTGATGTACTTTAACAACTTGATAAACACACAGGTGTGACAGTTTCAGACATGCCCAGCAGCTAGCCCAAACATCAAAGTTTGGCTTGACAAAAAAAAAAAACCAACATAATTTTGAAAACATTGACATGTTGTAGACATTCCATTATCCTCCCATCCTCCCTTGTGCTTGTGGCCTAGTAATGACGTCGCAAGACAAATTCTCATGCCCACGCAAAATTTCTCTCCGGCAGAGACAATAAAGGTTAATCTTATCTTATGTGAAGACCTCATTAGCGCTACAAGTTTAAGTCAATATCTTGTTATTGTTGAAAACGTTACTGTTTTCTTCAGAGGCGGGGTGTCAGAGAAACACGAAAAGTCCACAAGCGCAAGTCGAGGACGGGAGTTTTGCTAATGGAATGTAACCATAGTCTTGCTCGGTTTGACCTGTGACCCCTCACCTCCTTCTTGACGGTGGCGGAGAAGAGCAGGAAGGAGACGCCCTTCATGGGCTCGCCGTCGCTCCGCACCTCCCCGGACACGTCATAGCCCCCCACCACCAGGGCTGCCGCCGCACCCGCGTTGGCATTGGACACGCGCACCGATGTGCTCCTCTACAGAGGAGGGGAAAAATAACCAGGGTTATGTATGTACAGTAACCGTTCTATCAGTTTCGGAAAATTTATTTAATGAGTGCATTGCATTCCTCTCCAAATGTTAACTGACCTGCTCCAGAGTCCAGGAATCATGGGAGGCGGTGATGTCATAATTTCCAGGAAGCACCTTGAAGAATGTGTACCTGTCAGAGAGAAAAGGAAGCCAAGGAAACTAAATCAACCTCAAACTTCTCACATTATAAGCATTGTTTAGTTGTTTCATGTTTGATCATCACGTCAGAAGCCATCAATTGAGCAACAGTATAGGGGCAACACAAGCTATGCCGCGGTTAGTATGGGCAGGGAAGCAGACAACGGGGGGCAAAGGGGTCAGCTGTGGCGGGCCCAGGTAGATGGGGCCCTCATCATTACATTGAATGCATTGGGGGGGGCCTTTCAGATGACTTTGTCCCGGGCCCAGCCCAAGCTGTCAGCGGCCCCCCTGAGTATGAGTACTACTGGTTAAGAGTCACTGCTTGAACCTAAAGAAGTGTATGTGATGCGCGCACATCCAGTAGAACAGGTGCTGGATCAAATCAAACGTGCGTAAAGGAAGAGAGGAAATCCGCACACTGTTGCTGCTCACCGATTTATTATAACACAACGTTTCGACCTCAGGCGGTCTTCGTCAGGTGTATACGCCTATACACCTGACGAAGACCGCCTGAGGTCGAAACGTTGTGTTATAATAAATCGGTGAGCAGCATCACTGCTTGAACCTCCCTTTAAAATCTAATGTGCAATATATCAAACTTTTCTACCCCCCAACCCATATTTCAAATCCTTTCTCCACCCCCCAACGTTTAAAAGTTTTGGCAGGCAAAGACCAGTTGGGTTGAATCGTTGCACAATGCAACTTCTGTGAGATTAATCCATGTGAAAGCCCATTGTTCAGCTAGTGTTGCTCAACCACTCTCAATCTACAGCAAAAGTCTATCCACTACTGCTACGGCCTCTAGGGAGTATAGACTGGCATGCATTGGGCATTTTATTCACACCATATAAGTTCCACTTCTGTAGTTTGTCGGTTCACAATTATTTTTTTTGTGGAGACAAACCCAATAAAACAATAAAAATGTAGTGGGGGAAAAAAAAGTGACTGATGGCTTCTTAATCTTCCATACGTTTTATTGTGCAAGGTTTCTTTTTCCAAAGCTGTTCTAGTGACCACACGGTGGGCTACTCAGTTTCCTACATGCTGTTCTAGTGACTACACGGTGGGCTATACTACTCACTTTCCTCCGTGCTGTTCTAGTGACTACACGGTGGGCTATACTACTCACTTTCCTCCGTGCTGTTCTAGTGACTACACGGTGGGCTTTACTACTCACTTTCCTCCGTGCTGTTCTAATGACTACACGGTGGGCTACTCACTTTCCTCCGTGCTGCTGTTCTAATGACTACACGGTGGGCTACTCACTTTCCTCCGTGCTGCTGTTCTAGTGACTACACGGTGGGCTATACTACTCACTTTCCTCCGTGCTGTTCTAGTGACTACACGGTGGGCTTTACTACTCACTTTCCTCCGTGCTGTTCTAATGACTACACGGTGGGCTACTCACTTTCCTCCGTGCTGCTGTTCTAATGACTACACGGTGGGCTACTGACTTTCCTCTGCGCTGCTCTAGTAACTACACAGTGGGCTACTCACTTTCCTCTGCGCTGCTGTTCTAATGACTACACGGTGGGCTACTCACTTTCCTCCGTGCTGCTGTTCTAATGACTACACGGTGGGCTACTGACTTTCCTCTGCGCTGCTCTAGTAACTACACAGTGGGCTACTCACTTTCCTCTGCGCTGCTCTAATGACTACACAGTGGGCTACTCACTTTCCTCTGCGCTGTTCTAGTGACTACACAGTGGGCTTTACTACTCACTTTCCTCCGTGCTGCTGTTCTAGTGACTACACGGTGGGCTACTCACTTTCCTCTGCGCTGCTCTAATGACTACACGGTGGGCTACTCACTTTTCTCTGCGCTGCTCTAGTGACTACACGGTGGGCTTTACTACTCACTTTCCTCCGTGCTGTGTGCGCACCGTCTGCAGGCTGCCCTCGGCACCCTCCTTCTTCAGGCTCACGGCCACGCCAGCAGGACCCAGAAGCTGCCCTTTACTCAGCACCTAAACACACACACACACACACACACACACACACACACACACACACACACACACACACACACACACACACACACACACACACACACACACACACACACACACACACACACACACACAGGTTAACAATGATGGTGAGTGTTATTTTAAATTCATCATTGGCAAAAGTTACAGACACACTCAACCCAAAACACTGCAGCTGTTCAACAATGACAGTAGTTCACATACAGCGCTGGGTTGATGTCAGGTAGTATTGCAATTAAGGCCCGACTGATATATCGGCCCCACCGATATATCGGGCTGATATTTAGCATCTTTTGGGATATTGGTATCAGCCATACTTTCAATAATTTTCGTTCTGAATGCATCTTCTATTCTGCTCTTCCCACTTCGAGTCCATGAGAGTTCATCATTATTACTAAATATGCGTGTATATATAATAATAATTATTTTAAAAAATATATATTTCATTACATTTTATTATGGACAATATTTCTATATGTCGGTGGCACATATCAGTTATCGGCCTCCCATTTCCATAAATATTGGTATGGGCCCTGAAAAAAACATATCGGTCGGGCCCTAATTGTAATACTGTACTTCACTAGCCTGGAAGACCCATTATGGCCCACTGAACTGAGTGCTAATCCAATCTCACGCAGTTTCTTTTAGTCGGGTGCAGGGTCTAAATGTAAACTTCAATGTAAGGCAAGGAAGCAGTGCACATAAATGAGCTTCCTTTAAATCTTTTTTTTTTTTTGTGACTTTTTTGAACCGAGTGTCCCCAACAAACTCACCGATCCTGAGACAGAGAAGCCGGTGAAGACAAAGTTGATGTCCTGCTCTTTGGTGCAGATGTCGCTCACCCCATCTACGTGGAGGTCTACACTGGTGGGCTCTGGACACACAGAAAAAGGCACAATTTCATTTAATTACATTACATTAAAATTACATTTTGCAGACTCTTTAATCCAAAGCGACTTAGCTATTTGACAGGATATTGTTTACGGTCTCAAGGGCACTTTACTAGCTCAAGGGCACCGGCCATGGATAGAGGTATACAGGGAGAAGTACGGGTGGGATTCGAACCTACAATCTGATCATAAGACCACCTCCCTAACCATTACGCCACAGCTGCGTATCTCTTCTCAGCCATCATATCCCCATTCTCATGCAACAATGTTTTGCAAGCCCATGTAGCCTACAATTGTCTTTGTTGATATGCTTTGGTGTCTACCCATATTACTAAAGTTCAAAACTGTGGACAAGCAGCTTGTTGCCATAATGCAAAACATTTCGGGTAGCAACAAAATATAAAACAATTGCGTGCAATATGAAGTCAGTCAAGTCAGCTTTTATTATCGGTTTCTTGATGTACACCGGTCATACAAGGAAATTGACTATGAATATTGCTAAGATTTTGAGTTAAAGTCTTAATGAATCTCTCACTAAACCGATCAATACAGACTACACTACACAGACATATTGACCAGTAAATTAGAAACTGGCACTCAATTTCACAAAGGTAACGAGACATTTTGTGAAGTGGCACAACTTACCAAAGCTCCAGCCCAATGGTGGCTCAATCTTTAACACATAGTCCCCCTGTGAACAAAAACAGGATGGTAAGACTTCAAATACGTGTAAATCCCATAACGCTTTCCTTTTTGGTTTCACAAAAACATGATTCAGTTTCATTTCACATTACACACAATAGTTAGTCCAACATGTTGTAGCTCAAGTGATTTTTTAATTTGTCACATACATATTCTTTGTAGTGAAATGATAACGATAAGGCTGCAAGATAATATTAGGCTACAATACCAGCCCCACATATGTAGTGATACATCAGTTAGACATTAACATAAGCATTGTGTTTGTGTGTGTGTGTGGTAATGTACCTTGTCATAAAGTGGTATCATGAAGTAGCCATTGATCGGAGCACAATCTGTTTGGTATTTCAACGATCCTTGTTTAGTGTATAATTTAATCTGTGGAAGAAGAGTGTGGATGCCATACATATTCGTTATTATATCACCAGCCAAAAACATCTAAAAGAAGTTTAACATTATAAGCTCACAACGGAAATACACAATCTGGTGACATTAGAGTAGTCAGATATTTGTAACACAAATTCCATGCCATTAGAAACTGGTCTTAATTAATTGAACGAATTATCCAATCGCTCATACAGCCACAACACAGCATGGACGAACTTGCAAATGATTCTGCATCTTCGCGAGCTGTTGTGCATTTTGTGTCATGTCGTGCATTTGCAAAGCCCACCTCACTAAATCCTGTGATGATACTATTGAGCATTAGTAACTGATAGGTAACTATTCCTACCTCAGCTGTGGCAAGTGTTTGGCCCAGTCTGTGCTAAACTGAACCAGCTGTCAAATCGGAGTGGGTGGTGGGATAGCTCGGCTAATAATCCTGTTAAAATGGAGCAAGGGGCATCTCTCGCAGCTAAGCGCGAGGGGATTTAAACCTCGGACCACATCAAATGCCTTAATGACCACATGGCAGTCCAGGCATTTCAGCTGTCGGTGCAATATTCAACCAGCACACAGCACAGGGTGGATTACACATTGTTTTCCGCGACAGTGTTTCACCTGCCGAGATGGTGATAAAGATTTACGTAGAGCCTACTCTGTCGGTGGCAATATTACCATCGGTGCTTCACAACCCGACGTCAAAACTCTTTAGTCTACCGGGAATCTTGGACAGCAAAACGAATACAGGGGCATGTTTTATCATACATCACTGAGTGTCTAATACACCACAGTTTACCATTAAATGCATAATCTTGACGTCGTTGCCAAAGCCATCAACCCAAGCAGTTTTACAGGTTTGACGTTTGGTTAGCTAATTTAGCTAACAAGTAAGCTAACAGCACAAGACAGTATACTATACATTTTTAAGTCTGGATCTACTGTCTATGGGTTTGTCTCGTGTAGCAAATACAGCGACACGGAATATATAGGCTCATGCCCAATTCACAAAACTGTACGGTGACTTTTAAAGCACCCAAGTTAGGATATTTGCAAGCTACGAGGAACTTAGCCACATACGTTTCCTGATTGATACCCACCTCGATAAGAGAATAATTTATTTCTACGTCCGACTTCACAAAGCCCCCGCAAGCCACGACGATGTCATCGGCTGAAATCGTTAATGCCACATAGTGAGAGCAAATAATGACCATCAAAATTAAAGATTTTGCCATTGCTGCCTAATATGGCCCGTCCAACGGAGGCCAACGAGCTAAACCCTTCTATCAACCCCGGCAACCACGCCGCCTGTGGTTTTGCCGATAACGGCAACAAGACACTAAAGCAACGTTTGACAATCTGTACTTCCGGGACAATTTATGTCATTATAAAAGAGGTGATGAATATCTTTATTTTAAGAGCGAACCAATTAATCATGCGGACTCTTCTCATCCATACACAGTAACTAACATAGCATAATACTAAAGCTGCAGAACTTACTAATGGAAAATAGAGTCATTAGTGCCATTTCAAAAGAACAAACCCCTTTTATTTTGACGTTCCTGACATTGAGCATGTCCTTGAGAAAGAGGTTTTGAGGCTACATTCACGCAAAGATCCCGCAGGAGAGGTAGCGCCCCAAGTGGTTGTTGAAGGTATGTCCCATGGCATTTCATTCATTTGGAGAACAGTGTTTTCACGCTGGCAGGCTGGAGGTACAACCAGAGACGATCTATATGCAATTAGAATAGAGAATCCGTGGTACAACTTCTAGAGCTATTCACTTACTAATGCAGATGTCTGCTTTAAAACAGCCGCTTGTCAACAGAAAAAAACTTCAATGGGTTAAGAAGCATTTACGAAGGCAGAGGTCTTTTCACCATTTTATTATTAAAAGGGTTATTTTCACATGACAACAGCCAAACTGGTATATTAAAAATCATAAATATCATGTACACAATATAAAAGGCATATCTATTCTAAAATAAAGAGTAAGCTAGAAATTAAAATAATACTACAAGCAACATTCGGTATGCATGCCTGTAAGGAAGTTCTCCCACCTTATTTTAAGGATTTCTTAGGAGACAATTAAAGAAAAAACACATAGGTCTATTCACAGTACCAAATGACATTTTAAGTCCTTGTCAACAGGCACCAAAGTGAATCACAGTATCTGGTTTACACAAAGAACAACCTGAAGACAAAATGCACAGCATAGAACTGTAGTGGTTGTTAAGCGCCTTTTTGCATGAGCGCCATCACATTTTGTAACAGGGAAGAGTTGACACTGACAAGCTTTTTTTCTCTCTCTCTCCGAGTGGTGTTTTGTCCTTGCAGCAGTACCAGTTTCCAGATGTCCTTCTTAGAAGGAAAAAAAAAGAATAATCCCAAACCACCAAGAGACAGACGTTTTCTATACACAGAACATACAGTATTTACAAAAGCAGGTGTTTTTACTCTGCCTAAAGAAGTAGCAGAGCATGATCAACTTGGAGATGATGACACAGTTTCTCAGTGGTAACTACGAAGGGTTAATGCTCCCCAAAACCTTAAAAAACCCTCCTTAGAACAAACAACGCAAACTACAGTATTTGGAAATCTTCCATAAAAGTCCTTGTATTTTCAATATTTTGTTCGTTTTTTTCTCTCCCTTTTATTAGTAAAGGAAAGGTTTGATCAACCAGGCTCCTGTTGACCACCTTGACTCTGAGGGCTTTGTCTGAAATATAAACTCGCTGCATAGTCCACTACACATGGGGTACAAATCGTTCTAGTTCCTCCCATCCTTTCCTGATGTTTCTGCCTCAGTGTTGCCCCTCCTCCCTGAAAAAAAAAACAATAAAGTTTCCCTGCTGTCAACTAGGGCAGATTGCCTTTTTTGAGGGGGGGGCTTTCTCCCATTCAACATCCCAACTGAAAATAAGAGAATGACCTTTGAATCATGTTTAGCAAGATATTAAGTATAAAAAAACTGGCTCATGTCATGAGTCTGGAGGTCACAGGAAAGGATAGGAGGAAGTAGATTGACTTGCATCCATAGGGTGCGATAATAAGAGTTCCAATGAGTTGTTCTTCAATGGCCTACTGTATGTGTAGTGGCCAAGAGCCCAAATTCGGTCGACACTTAGACTTGAGTGGCAGAGTCGGGTGATGGGTGGACCAGGAAGACTCCGGAGCCTTCTCGGCTGGGCGGGTAATACTGAGGTGCGCGCTCCTGGCTGGTGTTGGAGGAGGAGCTACGCGGGGCTGAGGAGGAGGTGCGTCCCCTAGCACCTCCGGAAGATGAGCCGCGGCCGGAGGCTGCTGCCGACGCCCTCTTCTGGGCTTGCACTAGCTTCTGGATCAGGAAGCGCTTGTCTCTGCCCTCCTGTGACACACAACGGGTACAGCAATATACATGTATGAACATAACACATTGATCCCAAGAGTAAAAACAAAGTGTGGAGAGGCAGCCTTTAGCGTCTATGCTGCAAAATGCACCCACTGTTAAAAAATGCACCCACTGTTAATAGCTTCAAATCTAGACTTAAGACAAAGCTGTTTTCAGATGCTTTTAACTAGCTTACATTTTATATCATTTTATTTCTATATTTATATCTTACCATATGTTTTTATCTTTATGTTATAAACATATTTTTTAAAATGTATTGTTCTTTTTATGTTTTTCTTTTTACTATGTTTTTAATCTTGGTGTTTTAAATGTTCTTTGACTCTAATGTCTTTCTTCTTTTCTTTGCTTGTTTTCTTTACTTTTGCATTTGTTTTTTTGTGAGGCGCATTGAGTTGCTCCTGTGTATGAAATGCGCTATAAAAATAAATTTGACTTGACTTGACTTGACCAGATTCATGAAAGAAAACTCCTGCCACACTGCTAGCCAGGCCGTTCCCTCCTAGTGACGCAACACCTTCAGCATTGCTTCTAGTCAGGCCAAGAGCAATACAATATTGTTTCTGTGCTCCTGAAAAATCGTGAACTCCTCCCACTTTGGCGGGAAGCATACAACCATTGGCAAACCAAGGGAGGCAGGTCGACCATGCCATTTGGGAAATGTTAATTGTTATGCTCTGGGTCAGACCAAGTCTCGAAGAGATTTGAAAGGCGATGATAATCAGGCTACCACACTGCTCCCCTTGGGGCACAGTTTGGGGCTACCCCCTTGCACAGGTGCAGCATAAATGCAATTTCATTGTGGGCAGTGAGCACTGTATGCTGTGGAGTGCTATGTCACAATGACAATGGGAGTTTGCTATGTGGGATTTCACTGTCACTTAAAACTGGCACGCAGGGTTGGTTATGTTCAGTGTGGAGGAGTTCTGCACCATCTCACTATTTAAACACCATTTCTGTTTCTTGTAACATAACACAGTTTATCATTTTGCTCCTTCCTGTTCGGGGAAATGATTGAGTTCATGCAAAACTGCACTGTCTGCTTCAATGGTTGAAAGCGAATACCTAATTTTTCAAAATCAGTGAAGTGAAGCAACCACTTTCTAATAAATCAACAAGTTTTCTTGGTGTTACCCTCATTACAACAAACTGGCCAAAAAAAGTAGGTTACTAAGTCCATCTGCTGGCAAGATCCTGGCACCTTACAGCCATTTGACCTACAGGCCTCAGGTTTCCAGCCAAGGCAGGGTATCACATCAAGGTAAGGAAAGGACGACTTTTACTGAGGGTTCTCACACCATGCTGTGCTAGTTGGCATACATTGCCCTGCATGTTGTACTTCTCAGTGTATCTTTGCATGTGACAATTAACACATACAGCAATATTGCCGTTAAAAATGTAATTCAGCCAGGTTGTATTTTCCACAGAGTTTATTTGTGCAACGTAAGGACGTAAGCAACAGGACTTCTTGGAGTTTTGGACACGTACAGTACGACTAATACTTGATCTTACTGAATAGAAGCAAAGTGACTTACCATAGCCAATTGTTCCCGTAGTTGGTTTATGACCTTCTTATGGGCTCCAGCCAATGCAATGATATAGAACATGGCCAGACTGCAAACACAGAACACAAAGAGCAAACTGTTAATGTCAGATAGTGTGAAAAACTAAAAGATTAAAAAAGGTTTTTAACATACTTTGGGGAAAGCCCAAGTAATTGGATAAAAATTATTGAAATGAATCTTCAATTGCACGTTTCATTCATTTTCACAAGAATTAATGTTGTTTATACATAAACATGGTTCAGGAGGAAGCCCGTGAGTGATTGACAGCTGTCATTACTTGCTCCCGCCTTAGCAGATATTTAAACCCCTCTTTTTAGGCCTTGCGCCGTAAGGCTTACGGATTGTCCCACCACCTGCCCATACTCCTCCTATTCACCAGAGTACCCAGCTACATTCCCCAAGGCTATACAATGGGTGTGGAAGCGGATCTCATCCCGCATGATCTCCGCTTTAAGCATCCCAGGACCGAGGTCAGCGAGCATGCCACTCACGCATATTGTACACAAAGCACTCAAGGGTAAACTAGTGAAATCAGAATCATTATCCAAACTCCTTATGCCACTGGTCTAATCTGATTCAAGGATTTATGCAGGGCCATCTTAAGGGCTACTGCCAAATTCAGATATCATTTGATTGATTCATTCATTCTTTCATTCATGTCATGCCAGCCTCTGAGTACACACTTGTTTGCATACATCACTGATTCTTGAGAAAGCGGCTAAAACATGTCTCTGCAATAACTGCCAATTCTGTTGAAAATAAACTACATTTTCATGAACAAAATGAATCCAGGTAAAGACACAGGGGTCTGTTACAGAAATGTACAGTCGTTTGAAATATTTAAGTGTAATTTTATTACTTTTTATGGCTATAAACCTGCCCACACCCTGTAAAAACAGCTGTCCCAAGGACAGACATCATCATTTCAATTGACTTAAAATGTAAAAATCACTGATATTATTGAATAATATCACCATGATGTGAAAGTCCATATTGAAGTGGTTCTGCAGATATGCACATAGTGCGTGTAAAGCAATATTTACTACTATTTTCTGATTGCTCAAAGTGTGTCCAGCATATTAGTCACCACCGTCAGATTTTTTAAAAAAGACAATAAAATCAGGTATGCGCAAGGTCATTGTCATTACTTAGGACCCCTTTTCAAACCTTTAGATCTACTGAGTACTTCACCATCACTGAAGCTCCTGTAAGTTTACTAATTTCTCCTCAATTTGATAATTTGTTTGGACACTGGTACTGTCCCAACCATAAACTGTCAACACCGTCGGGGGTTTTAATAGTATTATTGTTACATTAATGTTAATTATATATACTTTTTCAGAAGCTTCATGAAGCCCCTAAGAAACAGAGCGAAAACGAAGTGGCTAATGTGAGCAAAAAATGCACAATATGTATAAGAGTGTTTTTTTGTCTCACACCGTCAGATGTCACCACCGTCAGATTTTGTTCCGCTCATCATCTTGTTCCATATTTTACTAAATTGTGCTGGTTAATGAAACATTACCAGACATGTTAGTAATAATTGTGACCCAAACTTATACTCCAGCCTCCACTGAGGTGCATTTGGAGGGTTTTTTGTCACAAAACCTGACGGTGGTGACATCTGATGTAGTTCACAAAAAAACATGTGTTTTACATGTTTTTGACAAGTTTTAAGAATATGCTTCCAATAAGTATCTACAATTATGTTGAATTGTAAAAGTAATTCACTTAAATACAGTAAACTTATTTTTTTTACTTCTAATTCTGTCTGACGCTGGTGACAAAACCAAGAAAGAGCCCATTTTATGAAAAACGTAAAACATGGGGAGCTTGGCCAATACATTTACTGCACAGCCAAGACGTTCATCTATGATAATACACCTCTATATTTTGGATTTGAACAACTTAAAACCTGTTTATGCCACATTTTCAATAATCTAGGCCTACTTCCTAGAGTATCTAACAAATGAAGAAAAACACATGCACAAACATACTGTGCACACACAAAAATAAAGTGTTTATGCTAGATGTCATTGACTTGAGAGGGCTATTTATTTTGCTAAATGTAGGTAATAATTAGGTCACTTTCACCACCTTCAGATTACCGTCACCACCGTCAGTTCTTAAGTCACCACCGTAAGAAGGAGTTTTGGACATTTTAAATGAATGTGCTTACAAAATTTTCCTTTGTAGTTGTTGAATTATCAAAGTATTAGCAAATTTAAGCCTACACGAATATTTGTGAAATTACAAAAAAATGTTTGATCTATTTAGCCCTTAAGTAAACATTGTCTGACAGCACATATTTTTAAATTAGAACACATGAAGCAGTATTAAAATAGAATGAAAGTGAATTTCCAACATTTAAAGGCGTATGTGTGAACCAAAAAACACACACAATCACTTAAAAACTCCAGATACATATGCAACCAAATCAATACACTTTTTATTGCTTTTAATTGTGTCTGACGGTGTTGACAAAAAACAAGGTATGATCGGAGAGAAACCTGATTTCTGAAAAAAAAAATAAAAAAATGGGGAGATTAGCCTTGTACATTTATGAAAAGCCAAGACCTTTGTCTACGAGGATATACCATATTATTTTGTAATTCACTTCGTTTTTTTCTTTCAAGATTACAACCTGTTTTAGCCACTTTCTCAAGAATCAGTGACATGCATATGCATACCGTACATACGTGTTTTTTTTAAATCAATAAGTGCATACCATGAGATGACAAAGAGGGAAGTAGTGAGTGGCCTGGAGGCTTACAGAGCAAGTTAAGACATTAGTACGACTCATTTTGAGGACCCAGGTTCATGTTCGGCCCGGGTTATTTCCCTAACCATGCCCCATCTCTTTTTCCCGCGTATTTCCCTTCTCCTCTCATTGTTGTGTCACAAATAAAGGTTCAAAGAGGCCCTACCGTGGCTTCAGAGTAGGGCACTCGTCTGCTATGCGGCCAACCCAGGTTCGATTCCGGCCCGGGTCCTTTGGCAACCTTTCCCTGTCTCTCTATCTCCAAAACATTTCCTGTCTCTCTCTCTAAAACTGTCCTGTCACTAATGTAGTCTAAAAAATATTAAATAAATAAATAAATAAATATCCAAAGAAAAAAAAAGAAAGAATAAGATGCATTCATGTGTACCATGAGATGACGAAGAGTGAGACGGCGAAGGGCTCGGAGGCCAGGGCGTAGAGGAAGGTGGCCAGACCCTGAGGGAGCGTCTTCACCGTCTCCGGGACCACGGCCCACGAGGTGGTGTAGCTGATGAAGGGCCCGCACGCCTGGGAACTGTTGATACTGGGAAGTGGAAAACATGAGAAACGAACGGTCAATACTGTACTTTAATTGTTCTTTTAGAAAAGTGGAAGTGGAAGTGGTGTAGTTGATGAAAGAGACACACGCATACAAACCGTGCATACTGGGAGGGGCTACGGGCAATAAAAGCAATTGACAATACAAGTAAAAAGCACTTTTCTAGAAAAGTCATACTATTTTAGGCAGAAGGACCTGCATAAATGAGCATTGATTTCAGGTACACACGGTTTAAGTTGGAAACCCAATTGCTGGTGTTTAGTCGTAGTGTATGTTCCCTTCATGGAACATTTCTATTTTCCATGGTACTTAGTTAATCCACAACGCCCGGCCCATACCTTTCCATAGGTTAATGTTGGCGAGTGGTACAAGTTTAGAAGTTTATTTATTTAAGAAAGGGACAGCATATATTGCCAGCATTTAAACAAAAATGCTAAATATACAAGATTGTAGCCAAGAGGCTAATTTCCGTCTTTTGTCCCTTGACAGGTTTGATGTTGCTTAAAAAAATTTTTTTTTTAAAGTACTTCCTCAGCCATGGAGTGAGGAAAAGATTGGTCAGGGCGCGGATTGAACCTGCAACCCTGTAATCTACAGTCCAAGTCCCTAACCATTACACCACGGCTGCCCCATGTAATGTCATGTAATCAGGGTTCCCACTCCTTTTTCATGAACAAATTCAAGCACTTTCAAGCACCAATCGTTCAGTTTTCAAGCACCTTTAAATAGGTCGCCTACTAGTGGGAGGGGGATGTGGAGGTCCTCCCCCAGAAAAAATGTGTTTTTAAGGTGCAATTTTCCTGCATTCTAATCAATTTTAAAGTGTCGAATGGCAAATCTCAACTGACATCTCACTCCCTCAGATTTTTTATATACCTAAACAATTTACTTCTAATATTTGGTTTATTGAGTTTGACTTGACACAAATTTCAAGCATTTTCAAGCACTTCACCGAAAATTCAAGCATTTTCACAACCTTGAAAACACTTAATTGAAATTCAAGCATTTTCAAGGAATTCAAGCACCAGTGGGAACCCTGTGTAATGTAATGGCTCCTTACTGTCCGATGCTGATGAGCACGGGGACGCAGGCCAGCGCCAGGCCGATCAGCAGCACCACCAGGAAGAAGAAGTTGGAGCTGGAGGCCCGGAACGGACGCGTGGCCGGACGACAGTTGTTCACCAGGCTCACCTGGAAAAACACACCACAAACAGACACACACACATACACACATACACACAACATGTGACGTAACTTGATGTCATGAAGCATTACAATAAATTAAATCCAAAAGTAAAATAAAAAATGAGATAAAATGCTACATTTAGACTCATTTCTATTCATATTCTTTATTACCACGGTGATTGAAATGTTGCCAATTGAATAAAGTTTTAATCGCCCAAACTAATTGACTAATTTAGTGAAAGATAACTTGTTCACATCCCTAGTCACACGGCACACGTACCTTCTTGATGTAGAAGATGATGAAGTACTTTTATATTCATATTTATATTCTTTTATCCAATGAAATATTCCCACACTCCACACTCGATTAACATTTTAATCGAGTAAAGTCAACTAATCAATGAATTGCTGACATCCCTAGTCGCACGCCACACGTACCTTCTTGATGTAGAAGATGATGAAGTATTTTAATATTTATATTTTTTATCCAATGACATATTCCCACACTCGATTAACATTTTAAAGTCAACTTATCAATGAATTGCTGACATCCCTAGTCGCACGCCTCACGTACCTTCTTGATGTAGAAGATGATGAAGTACTTGATGGTGTTGATGGCGGGCAGCAGAGGGCAGTAGTAGGTGCCGATCCAGCAGATAGTCTGGCCATAGACGATCTCCAGCACGTTCTGGGGGATGGCAAACTCCTGCTGCCCCCACCACTTGGCCAGCCCACACGCACAGTGGTTGAAGATGATCCTAGTAGAGGGGGGAGAGAGAAGAGAAGAGAGGACAAAACAATCATTTATATGGTACTGCTGCTTCAGTGACAGTTCACTCTCGTCGTGATCCTAGTGAAGGAGAGAGGGGGAGAAACAAGGGAACAGAGGGGAAGAAAAAAGGTTGTTCATATAGAGTTGCTGCTACAACTGGGCCGGTCCGCACTTACAGTGGTTGCACTTGACCCTAATGGAAGAGAAATAGACAGAGAGACAGAGAGGCTGACAGAGAGACAAAGACGAGGAGGAGAAAACAACAGACACACCAGCAGACTTAAATGTTTCCATGCTTATATTTTCTGCATGCAAAAATTGACTTGGTATTTCAAATAATCATTCCAGTACATTGCCTTTGCAGTTTGTGCAAAAATACTAAGCTAATTGCGCTAGAAAGCAATTAAATTGGTTCGCGACCAGACCCAAACGACAATTGACGTAATCAGCGGTAGTAATGGAACACTGTATAAAGAGAGGGAGGAAGAAGAGATGACTCTAATGGAAGATACAGAGGCAGGGAGAAAATAATCATTTATTCATAAGATAGTGTTGTGTCCCTATTGTACTCTCACAATCAATGGTTGAAGAGGGTCCTAATGGAATAGAGAGAGGGGTAGGAGGCAATCATCCATACTCTGCTGCCACTGTGAAGTCACAACTAACATTGGCAGAAATAAAATCTGATCAAAAAGAACAAGTTTTCCATATTTGTATTTACACCTCGAAATCTAAATCTGCAATTCAAATCCAATCGACTGGGCTTGGCAGAATTACATGATGCATTTAAAATAGGTATAGATGAGCTATGAGAAATTTGTGTATTACTATTCATAACACAAAGCTAACAGAAAGTGAAGGCTATCAATCAATCAATCAATCAATCAATCAATCAATCTATCTATCTATCTATCTATCTATCTATCTATCTATCTATCTATCTATCTATCTATCTATCTATCTATCTATCTATCTATCTATCTATCTATCTATCTATCTATCTATCTATCTATCTATCTATCTATCTATTCATTAAACTAGGACAGTGTGAAGGGGTTGACAGAATATGATGGGTAGAAAGAGAAGGGGTAGGATAGGGAGATGATCCAGGCCAGACTCGAACCTGGGTCTCCCTGTATATGGTATAGGCAAAAATACTGAATCAAACAAAGATATCGCAAACCACGCCCACTCAATGCAAAAGCGTGTGCTCAAGTTGGGTCTCCTAAGGGGGCGTTGTCCCCTACTTCTTCTTCTCTTTTTGAGGTGTTTGCGCAAGACGTGCGCTACCGCCATCTACAGCGCTAAGGGGACTTCATTGATTCTCAACATCAGGACTCCGAAGGTCTCCTAACCGAAGGTCTCCTAAAGGGGCGTTCACCCGACATAAAGTGGATACCGGAAAAGAAACAAAATGACGCTTCTTGGTTACATCCACTTTCTTTGGTATAGGTGGCTTAAAGGTGCACTGTGTAGGATGGTGGCCAGAATAGGTATTGCAACTATGCTGCTCAATGAAACTGACTATGCTGACTATTGGTAAATGTAATCTTTTCATGAATATTTACTAAATAATAATTAAGTCATATTTACCAGTATGTCCAAAGTATAGTATGTTTTGCGCCGTTTCTGGAAATTCAAAACGGTGGACATGGAGATCCACACTTTCATGTATGAAAAGTGCATTTTTTCCTGTCATAACGAATACTTACAATTTGATGGTGGTGGTAAGTGTTCATGAAAAACTTACATATGTGAATGGAAAGCATAACTTCTGGAAATAATCTACTAAAATATTACACAGTGCACCTTTAAGGCACCACAGCATCCACCTGTAAGCTACCAAAAGAGCTTTCGAACTCCCGTTGGATGGGACTCTAGTGTGACCGTGTACTTGCTCTATCTAATGTAGTGTTTCTCAACTGAGGCGGTGCAGCCCCGCAGGGGACGTTGGGGAGATTTAGGGGGGCCTTGAGAAGGATAAAGCTGAGAGGGGGTAGTGCTTAGTTGCCATAGGGGGAAATTTGTCCATTTAAGGGGGGCGTTGCCCGACTTGCCAAGGGAGCGTTGGAAGACTTGTGATAAGGCCAAGGGGGCATTTGTTCAAAAAAGGTTGAGAACCACTGATCTAATGTAACAGGAGAGCCTTGTAAGGGGATATGCACTCGGGCAACAGGAGTGGACATGTGATAGCTGAGCGATGAAAGGGGATGTGAGGATGAGAGAGAGGAGAGAAGAGAGGGCGAGGCCAGGTGACTCACTTTCTAGGAAACTCCACAAAGACGGTGACGGCGCCGATGATGAGGAAGTCGAAAATCATCAGCTTGTACATCTCCTGCCCAACTCGCGTCTCCCAACACTAAGGAGGAGAATTTCAAAAAGTATGTTCGAATAAATCCACATGAATTTTCACTTTGACAATACAAGGGGGAAATGAGTGGTTTTGTTTAATTCAGCTACAACCCATTTTGCAACTGCTCAAAGTAAATATGAAAATGGATGACAGTAAGAACTAATGAATTATAAATTAGAAATAAATAAATATATAATTAGTTGCAGATTTCCGTCTACATATTTTGTGGCCAAGCTCAATCTTCTGATTGACTCTTTATGCTTTTACGCCAAATGCACAAAACAGTTAAAACAGTTAATTCGACTACAACCCATTTGCAACTGCACAAAGTACATGAGAAAAAGTCTGAATTACTAGCTGTTAAATGCACATTACACTCAGTTAAAAACAGGACACTGAAAGTCCAGTACGTACAGGGTAGTTGCTGAGGTTGTATCCACAGGGACACTCCGTGCCCTTGCAGAATCTGATCTTGGACCAGAGAGAGAACAGCAGAACCCCAATGCTGGCGAGACGCATGAACACACACCTGAGAGGAGGCAAGAGACACAATATTATTAATTCTTATTTATTAACGTTTTGACATTTTGAATACTTTGTAATTTACGAATAGTCTGATTATGCTTCTCTGGGGACGGTTTTCAGTCGACCACCAGATTAATTAACAACATTAATTGTCAAAGAACATAAATTGTCAAAATCTCAAAGAATTGTCAATGGTAGACTCATTTTCAAGTGGTAGAAATGTGAAGGAGAGGGTTCCTCCCTTTTTACACAGCGTGCAAGGTGTCCATTTCTATGGAGTGTAATGTAGCATTTTAACTAGTGTCACGATTCAAAATAAATGGGTCTTAAAAAATCAAATCAAAATCTCGTGTCTGACTTCAGACTGCACCAGTATTTCAGCCCTGCTGGGCTCCCTCGTTATTTTACCGGCCACCTCACCTCATGAGCGTGAAGCGGATCTCGAAGGCGGGGGAGTAGTCCTCGAACTGAATGATGAGGCTGAAGATGAGCGGGGTCATGAAGTTGGCCAGGGTGATGACGATGGAGGGCAGGTACTCGTAGATCAGGTCCGAGATGAAGTTCGACGCCGCCAAGTTCAACTGCAGGGAACAGGAACAGGAACAAGAACACACACACACACACACGCACGCGCACGCGCACGCACACGCACACGCACACGCACACGCACACGCACACGCACACGCACACGCGCACACGCACACGCACAGAGGGAGACGGATGATTGAGATGTAACACTGCTTCATGAACCCATTTTAGCCTGATGACTCGTATGTGTTGTTTACCCTTTGATGCCTGGAGACACATATATGCTGCATTCAGGCTCTTGAGATTTTAGCTTTTTTTTAAATAAAAATGTGGGTATGTTACAGCTGAATTAACACATTCTAATGCAAGATGAGGGTCTACATGTAACTTATTTGATGTTTTTATGTGCATCAGAGGCCAAGATATTTAGGATTTTATAGGCTGAGGGCAACTTTCCCAACAAGGGCTTAGGCATTCAGCAGGCGTTTTTTGCAGGTGCTTCAGGCATCAATGGGTTAAGTCACTGAAGAATAATTTCACAAAAGTGTCAACACAATTTACATTACACAAATTACATTGCATTACAGCATTATTTACATTATCCGCACTAGGGATAATTCCCATCAGGAGAGAGAGAGAGAGAGAGAGAGAGAGAGAGACAGATAGAGAGACAGAGAAAGACAGAGACAGAGACAGAGACAGAGAGACAGACAGACAGACAGACAGACAGACAGACAGACAGACAGACGCACGCACACACGCACGCACCCACGCATGCATGCACCCACGCACGCACGCAAGTCGCAATGCATGAAGCAATGAAGATGGATCTCATGACCTTTGAACATTTGCGATAACACCTGAAAAGAAGTGGTGCACACTGATACATTCAAATTCACCATAGTTTACACAGGTCATTAGTAGGGCTTCCATCAGATGTATTTACGTATTCTGGCCATTCAAATGTTCTGCTTTCCAAACACAAATTTCAATTTCCTGTGTAATGCAAATGTTAAGAACCGACACTCCACTTAATGAAGACTCATGAACAGCTGCTGACTAAGAATGCTGACAGAATGAAGTGACAGAGTGCAAAACTGATCATGGACGAGCTGAAAAATGTCCAGAGAGAGAGAGACGTATGAAGAAAGAGGGAAGTTAAGAGGAAGAAAGCATCAGTGAACAAATGTGTGTGCAGTCAGCCGAGAGTGTGTGTCTGTGTGTGTGAGTGTGTGTGTGTGTGTGTGTGTGTGTGTGTGTGTGTGTGTGTGTGTGTGTGTGTGTGTGTGTGTGTGTGTGTGTGTGTGTGTGTGTGAGAGAGTGTGTGTGAGAGAGTGTGTGTGTGTGAGTGAGTGTGTGTGTGTGAGAGAGTGTGTGTGTGCGCGTGTGTGTGTGTGAGAGAGAGAGAGTGTGTGTGTGAGTGAGTGTGTGTGTGTGTGAGAGAGAGAGAGTGTGTGTGTGTGAGTGAGAGAGAGAGAGAGAGAGAGAGAGAGAGAGAGAGAGAGAGAGAGAGAGAGAGAGAGAGAGAGAGAGAGAGAGAGAGAGAGAGAGAGAGACCGAAAGTGAGAGACCGTGTTCATCTGCCCGCACCTGTTAGAATAATAAACCAGACTAAATGTGAGATTACATTTGTAATTTAGTCTGGCCCCGATGAATGAGACATCGAGAGATTGTTGATGGAAACAACCTGTTGTTTTTCCATCTGTGTCTGTGCCTATTGGCCAATGCTTTGTCGTCACTCCCTCAAAACCCTGTCCACTTTGCATCCAAAGATTCAAAACAAATCAAAACAAGTCTCCTGTGTTGTGATTGGTCTGCCAGATTTAGGGCATTGAGGCTAGACCAACTCACTCGCAGGCAAAAATAATTTTGGCCGCTGGCGTTTGGGGCTAGTTTAATAGCCAGGCTGTGCCCTCCTAGTGACGCAACACTTTCAGCGTTGCAACTAGTCAGGTCAAGAGCAATGCAAGTACTTTCTGAGTTCCCGAAAATACGGGAAGTCCTCCCACTTTGACGGTAAGCAAACAACCATAAGCAAACTAAGGGAGGCGGGTCAACCATGCCGTTTGGGAAATGTTAATTGTTATGCTCTTGGTCAGGCCAAGTCTTTAAGAGATTTGAACGTTGATGATAATCAGGCTACTAGTTTACTAGGCTAGTACCAGAGAGAGTAGAGAGAGAGAGGTTCCATTGGCCCATTGTTTCCTGGTTCTATTATGGCCCCCCTTAGGCAGACCTTGGCAGACCTAAGGACTGTTCTATTCATTGTAGGAGCATTATGACACGGCCCTTTAGGCAGACCGGAACCTGGTCGCGTTAGGTGCCCATAGAAACCTATTATGTTGGCATATCTCTATAGAATATCTCTGCTAGTACCCACCTGTGCCTCTTGTGAGAAGATGGTGGCCCTGTAGATGCAGTAGAAGCAGCCGGCCAGTACGGCCAGCACGAAGACGTTGAGGACGGCGCGCAGGGCAAAGATGCGGCACTTGTCCTTCCGCGTGCGATCGGCAATCTTCTGCTTGATGCGCTCCTCCTCCAGGTCCGTCTGCAAGCAGGGGTCACCAGTAACGTCAGTTTATATACGTACCGGAAAATGCATAGTTCATTTGCTGAAAATGACACGTACGTGAAAAGTAGTAAATCTAAAGTGAGATGGAGATAGAAATGACCAAAGAAAAAAGAATTGAAAATTACTGTGCAGAGTGTTTATAAGGTTGTGTTAACGTTGGTGCGACCTTTTCTCATTTTTCAGTTTTACAATTTTTTTGTCAGCACTCTCAAAAGAAGAAAAACTTGTTGGGTGAATCCTGCTCCAACCTTTATGTGTTAACGTTGGTGCCATGTTCAATGTCTGAAAAGTACACACATACATCTGAGAATTATGAAATCAAGCTATGGCAGATTTCAGTGAAAGATAATTCCACTGACTTCTGCACATCATTCTTATCGTACAGACAGGTCTGCTCTCCACCACATGCCTGTCACAGCGCTAACTTCCCTACTACGGGAGTGTGTAAAGGTTGAGGGGAAACACACGAAAAGTGTGAAAATCAAATGTTTATGAAATATTTCATCCACTGAAATTTGACCGACTTTTTACACACAACTCTTAGCTGCAAGTCCGCTCCTCCTCCACCACAGGCTGTGTCAAAACGCCATTAACTTCCCTACTGCTGTCCAACTCGTGAATTACTTTTTTAAAAAGCCTGTATAATCTTTTAACCCTTTGAGGAGTACCATCACAAATATGTGATTAGAATTTTGTCCAAATTTTGAGTTCTCATTATGATGTCATAATGTCTTTGTGAGATTTTTAACACAGACGTCTATAGGAGCTGTAGAGTGTTCCAGTAAAATTCTAGAAGAACCTCTAGAAATTCCTTACTCCTCAAAGGGTTTTTTAATGTATGTCTGAGAAGTTCCTTAAAACGGGTACAAAAAGTATAAGTCGTGTTTGGAAGATGTTTGGTCAGGGGAGGCTTAAAGGCTGTCTTTCAACCACTCAGCCCACTCCATACATAACAGGACAGACCACAACCACTCAGTACAACAAACAGCCTGATGTTTAAATGTGCACTTTAGGATAATGTGTTGGATAGTGTTCGGAGCATACATTTCAAAAAGCCCTATGGATTGTAACTGGGCTGTCCCTAGCAGTGAATTACATTTGCTAGGGCCGTCATCTAAGTGAAGTCAAATCCCAATAGGGAAACTCCAACTCCCATTGTCACTGTGACACAGCACTCCACAGCACACAAGTGAACACTGCACACAACGAAATTACATTTATACCTCACCCGTGCAAGGGAGCAGCCCTCAATGGCGTCCCAAGGGAGCAGTGCGGCGGGATGGTACCATGCTCAGGGTACCTCAGTCATGGAGGAGGATGGGGGAGAGCATTGGTTAATTACTCCCCCCACCAACCTGGCGGCTTGGGAATCGAACCAGCAACCTTTGGGCTACAAGTCTGACACCCTAATCGCTAGTGGTGTAAACAAAAATTGATTCTGCGATGCAATGCAATGCGGGGCATGGGCGATCAAATTCAATGCGGCAAGTTCCAGAATCGATGCAGCAATTTTTTTAAAGTTTCAATTTAGGGATGCACCGATACCGATACTGGTATCGGTATCGGCTCCCGATGCTGCTCATTATACTCGTACTCGTACTCGTCAAGCACTTGCCGATACCAGCTATGAGTACTACTATTACTCAAAACAATGCAAAATGTTGTCATGTTCTGTAGACTTGAAATCAGCATGGAAAAAAGTGTCACCTCATACATTTACTAACATTTAAATCTACATGGAAATGGACAATAAAAATATCACAGGTGGAAGAAAACAAGGCCATGCATTTATTTTCATTGTATTTTGGTGGTAAAAGGTATCGGTATCGGCAAGTACACACATTAATGTACTCGTACTTGTATCGGTTTTCAAAAAAGTGGTATCGGTGCATCCCTATTTCAATTACTTCCGTTGATATTTCGGGAGCAAATGAATGTTAAATTAAATAAAAGAACTTCAAAGCATTGAAAACTGCAAGACTGATACAGAAAACAGCCAATAAATTGTTGCTCAGTATTTGACTACTTGTATTGCCTCATCATGACTGATGAAACATTTGCTTTGCTTTCAGTAGAAATGTAATGCATTACAATGCATTGTAGAATAGAATCGAATCAAATCGAATTGAAACCTCCCGAATCGGAATCGAATAGAATCGTGAGGGCAGTGCCAATGCACACCACTACTAACCACTTACCCATGACTTGTCATAGACTGGCAAGCTAAAAAGGAGTGCAGAGAAGAGGAGAAGGAAGGATAGCAACAGAAGAGTGTCGTCAGGTACCTTGAGTTCATACAGTAAGCTGCTCCTCTTCAGCCGGGAAGCGTTCTCATTGGTGATGCAGAAGTCCCAGCCGGCGAAGATCTTGTTGCAGAAGCTCTGGAAGCGATCCTCGTCCTGAATGAGATTCTGCTTGAAGCCAGCAGCAGATCTGAGAAGACACAAGGCAAGAGACACACACACTAAAAACGTTTGCAGATACTCATTGTGGCAAGATTCCCATTCAGAAAAAAAAGAGTGCAGGTGTTTTACTCAAAATATCAAAGTTGAACTATTTTTTTTCTAGTGAAAGTCAATGGATCCGTGTAGCATGCTACAATGCTACACGGATCCATTGACATTCACTAGTTTAGCGACATATTCCCTCTTTTAACTTGTCTTAAAGCAAGACAACGCTTAACATGAAAAATAAGACACTTTACCACCTTTATGAAGCCCAGCCAACGATTTTAACTGTATTAAGCCCCAAAATAGTGGCATACCCCTTTAAGACTCTCTGCATTGTCATAGCAATGCTGTTATGGTCTAATTGAGTGTTCTCAGCAAAGAGTGAAATAGCGCTTCGAAGAGGTTAAAAAGAGTACCAACAGGCCCTGCCGTGGCCTGACGGTAGGGCACTGGGTTATCACGCCGGCGACCCGGGTTCAATTCCGCCCCGGGTCATTTGCCGATCCTCCCCCATCTCTCTCCCACTTACTTCTTGTCGCCTGTCATATTGTCCTATTGAAATAAAGGCAAATGTGCCCCTAAAAATATATAAATATATAAAAAACAAAATGAAGTGAGACATGTACTACTGTATTGTATGTTCTTAATTTATCTGTGAACAATATGCATGCGTCAAGGTCAACTGTCTGGAGAGGACATGGATGGAGTCAGCTGTGGTTAAGAATGATGCACACCCCTGGCCTTTGCCACCCTATTTCTGAAAGACACACAAGTTGTTCCCCTTTCACACACACTCGTCTTACATGAGGTTATTCTGAAGAGGAAGCCTGCCTCGATAAAGTCAGCTGTAGCCATACCCGCAGCCTCACAGCAAAAACCTCAGCTTGATGACCCTGTCTTGTGTTTTTCTGACACATACAGTACAAATACGCATGACGTTTTTTTTTTTTTTTTTTTTTTGCAGAACTAACTGTTCAGACAGTCTGGTTTCATGTACTACACAACTAAAACTGAACAACTGTTAACACATTAAAACAAAATGTCATTACGCAGAGCCTTTTGGTATTCAGATGCTGGTGATGTGCAACAGAATCTACATGTAGTTAACAAAACCCAGAAACAATGTAAAATCCCAGCTGACTGGAGAAGGAAACACTTATTTTGCAACTGAAACTGAACTGCACCTGGCAAGGAGCAATTATACCAGAGAGTGTAGAGAGAGAGAGGCTCCATTGGCCCATTGTTTCCGGGTTCTATTATTGCAAGGGGGAGGGGGGGAAATCCCCCTTTAGGCAGACCTAGGCAGACCTAAGGACTGTTCTATTCAATGCTAGGAGTATTATGACACGCCCCTTCAGGCAGGCCGGAACCTGGTCAAGTTAGGTGCCCATAGAAACCTATTATGTTGGCATATCTCTATATACTTAAAGAATCTCTGATCATAGTGCAGTCACAAAAAACATGGTTCAAAATCAGTAGCTCCCACTGTAATCTTGGACATGCTGTTTTTACAATTACATTTTCGTGTCTTCTAAGTATTTTCATACTGTCTCTATGACATTACTTTGAGTGTGTGTCATACTGGAAAAACCATAGGCCAAATCCAGTCCACCAAGTGTGTGGCCTGTGAGCGCTGAAATAAATGTTATTTCATGAAGCCTCTGAGACTTCAAAATGCACATAGGAGTTGTAGACTACAAGGATAGCGTACATTGACCCTACACATCTCTTCAAGGGGATGTCCTCAATGCCAAGACATCCTGCAGCTATATTATAGTGTTTCCAGTTGAAAAGTGTTTAGCCAAAATCACTTGAAATAGATAGGACACAGACAGGATACAGCTGAGAGGAAGGGTGCTCAGTTGCCATTGGAGGGCATTAACCCATTTTATTTCTTGATCCTAAGGGGGTTTTGCAGGCTTATGATGAGGTCAAGCGGGCATTTGGAGCCCAAGGATGAGGTCAAGGGGACGTTTATTAAAAAAAGGTTGAGAATTACTGGTCTAGAATCTAGACTAGACTCTAGATCTTGGTTATAAGATGTATGTTGCAAGAACATACCATAACTCCTGGGACCCGGGTTCAAGTCTGACGCGTGGTCATTCCCCGATCCTTCCCCTTATCTCTCCCCCCACTCATTTTCTTGTCAATATCGCACTATCCTATCCAAAAATTAAGGCAAAAAAGCCCCATATTACCTTTTAAAAATCACTTAATCACTTGAAATGGTCTAGAGATCTTGCTTATAAGATCTACGTATATTGCAAGAAACAGCACAGGTTATCTCAATGTTATTACACTGTCCTCTTTTCAAGAACCACACCCGGCGTCACATGTTGCGTAACATAACATGGGAGACATACAGTACATGCAACGATAAGACATTACATATCACAGACACAAGAAGAGTAGGATAAATATCCTAAATGGGTGTGACTTTTTTTACATCTTCCCCATTGCACTCCGTTCATTCTGGAACCCTGCTAGTCTTGTTAAGAGGCATGGAAGCTCATAAGATATGATAGATGCTTAGAATATAAGTTCAATTCAAGAGATTTCTCAAGATTCAAGAGCTTTTATGGTCATTGACAAATACATTTGACAACGAAATTGCGTTTGGAACACATACTCCAGGCCACAGCGTCTAGCGCGCCGCCACTAAACACAGGCTCATAGTACACATCAGGTAAGGAGGAGGAGACAAAATCCCAGGGCTCCACATTATACTTGAACTATCTCCTCCTTATCTCCTTGTCTTTGATACAGGTTCCTTTAATTTACCAACAATTACACAAATGACAACACTACTGAAGAGTCATTTCTCTTACCAACCAACATACACACAGAATCTTCACAGATCCCAACACAACCACAAAACAATGCTTTGCTACAGATTGCCCTCCCCGTTTTCCATGCCAACAGGAAGATTCCATGATCCCAAGATTCCATAATGAGCACTATGAAAACAGGATCCATCCAAGGTCATGTTTTCACACCTCTGGAGAGATGTTGCTGTTGGAGGACAGAGCATGATGGAATAACTGTGGGAACAATGGAAAGGAATGGACACTTTTCCATCAGGAGGAAGGAAATGGCCGGGTCAATACAAGCCCAACTAGTGGCCAAAGGGGCAGTGGCATGTGTCTTTACTTTTCTGTCTCTCGCTTCATGCCACCATTAGCGAGTTACTGCACGCTGTAGATATGACATGTAGGCATGTTATATAGTCCTTTTCGATCAGACATTCAAGTGAATTGACTCCTAAGGCTAATCATCCTTTTGGTTTAAAACAGACTATGACAGCATGCTGTCAACTTTCACATCTTGTAGAATGGCATGGTAGTGACTTGTCAAATTCCTCCATCAACTGAGGCCTTCTACCGTTACAGTTGTTAGCTGTAATAGCTGTTTTGGACAAAAAGACATACACTGTAGCCTTTCCCATTAGATATTCAAGCGAATCCACTCACGAGTTGCATTGCATTTTTGATGTTATAGGACTAAGGATAACAACATGCTTTTGACATCTACCGTAGATAATGCATCTCTTAACTGGCACATCTTGACATAAGGCATTGCATCACAGTGACTCACACGCATACACATTCCTCTTATCAGCCATTTCACAATCTACAGCAGCTCACTCACTCACTCACTCACTGGCAGCCCTTGTGCTTCACCATTTCCTGATCCTGTTTAAAGTTATTTACCAATTACCTCTTCAAAGAAAGAGACAGTTCCTGAGAGGAAATCACTGAGTGTAACAGTTAACACAGGAGGCTACTGGACAGCAACTGTTGTGAGGAGCTAAGGGTTATACATGCACCGTTTAGGCAGAGAGAATAGAGAGAGAGAGGTTCCATTGGCCCATTGTTTCCTGGTTCTATTATGGCCCCCCTTAGGCAGACCAAGGACTGTTCTATTCATTGTAGAAGCATTATGACACGCCCTTTAGGCTGACCGGAACCTGGTTGCGTTAGGTGCCCATAGAAACCTATTATGTTGGCATATCTCTATATACTTAAAGAATCTCTGGTTTAGGTTAGGGAGTGGAACATGTGAGTTGGTAGTCAGAAGAGGCTGAGGAGGAATGAAGAAAGTTTTCGGCAGATGTCAAATTTGTAACATTGAAGATGTCGTCTCTGCGCATGGACCATGTCTGGGTTCAACTACGAACTGTACGTCATGTCTTTGCCAGAAGAGGCAAACGTGCAAGAAAACAAAACAAGGGAAGACAATGTCTGTCACTGTTGACTAAGATTTGACACTTAGAAACTGTGAACTCAGCAGGAAGGAAGGAAAAGGTGTGGTACACAAACTAGGCAAGTTGAATTGAAAACTGTTTTCAGTTATTAGAGTTTACTTTTTTGTCGTCTTGGGACAGAAAAGTCCCTTTGAGAATTGCAATCAGGCCGTAAAAGTTAAGCCCAAGCCTGACAGAATTCAGTACGTGTCTGAAAGCTTTTTTTTGTAAACCCTGAACCCATTCACAACCCAACATCATTCAAATATCGTGCAGCTGTTTAGACTAGGGATGAGATATTCACAGATCATACACTTCCCCAGATACACCATTCATTCATTCCACCATTCATTCCAAAAATTCACCTGAACTCTGTGCTTGTTATGTAAGATGGAAATGAAACTCAACCCCAACCCAACTCTGTCAAGGTTCAAATGTAATAGGAGTTAAGTGAGGTCCAACATTGAGCCCTTTAATTGCTGGCAAAATATTATGTGACGCACCACACAATGGTACCGCTGTCGGAATGTGTCTGCAGGTTTTTGTCCATGTGCCAGTGGTAATATTTCTTGAGTGACCTGACAGAACCGGGTTTGTGGTATGTGATGTCACAATCTTTCTTCCGTTACATGAAAGGACAACAATGACATTGAGGTACGGATATTCACACCTCGGCAATGCCAATGTTGAAAATGGAAAATATACATCAGTCAACGTGGACAAAAATTTTGAGTATGAAGTGTGCATGATATTAGTGTTGCTGGAATATGACACAATATGTCATATTTGATTTGTGACCAATTTGGCTGGTATTTAGATACACAGATAGTGTGAAGATGTTACATTATTCACCAATGTGCATAAATTGTGTGATGGACACCCATGAGTCATTGGCTGAGAAGTGTACAAATGGAAATAATAAATGACGCCAAAATGAGTTACCTGTGGCTACCCCACACATGGAAGTAGATACTGTATGTACCTGAGTGGAAAAATAGATCAGTGGACCTCTCAAATCCTCTCTTCTCTGTTTTAACTTCCCTCCCACTTCCTTCCATTGACCAGCTTTGCCCAGGTTTTGCCATTAGTTAGATTGCTGTTACCTCAACAAAGTGGGATTTTTCTACCAGTAAATGATATACACACCGGCCACTCAACAATAAACTAGTATCATGTGTCCAAACGTGTAACAACTACTTTCACATTTCACTAGAATTTGCCGGGTGCCTGGTGCAGATATCCATCTCTGGCCATAGTCATTTTTCCTCATTTATTATTTACTGTCAAAATATAATAAACACTGTGGTCCACGTCAGATGCAGAGTTGTATAAAGCAGATGTAGAAGTACTCTTAAAATGATTACAACATTGGAAGTATAGTGCAAAGTTGTAACCATATAATGTCATACTACTAGTGTTGCAATTGCATCTGCAAGAGTACTTCTACGTCATACAACTCTGGGGTGCATTTCTTGAAACCATAGTTGCTTACTACGTTGTAGTATTTGTGGGGAAATAATTACACACGGAGGCAGAGTCAAGGTGAGTGGTCATTTATCGAAGGTACTCTCGTTCTGAATACAGGAATGCACTGCACAGACTGGTGAATAGAGCTACCGTAAGTGCACTAGTATTGCAGCTGTAATTACGGTACAGGATAATTCCTGTCAATCACTACACTCCTCCCCTCTAGATTTTTAACCCTTAAGACTTAACAAACAGCCTGCTATAACAGTCAATGCAGTGCTTAGATTGCTAACATTTACTTACCCTAGAGGTCTTCATTAACTTTAGTAGAAACATTCTGAACTCTGATCTACTTAACTATCATCTCTACATTATACTTAGAGACTGAGTCTTTCTGGTGCTGTACGCTGCCTTTCAGGATAGCGGCGTGCTGGTTGAACAGCTTGAGGTGGCTCAGCAGCATCATCTTGTTGATCTGTCTCCTCTTCTTGCTCCTCAGGATATGCTGCATAGTCCATGGCATCTTCACTGTCCGTTCCGCTTGGCCAGCTTGAGGCTTTGGATGCGCACAGGTGATCCACGTGCACTTTGACTTGACGATGACCTACTTGAACATCATAGGTCAGAGGTCCTCTTTGCTTTAGAATCGTTCCTGGTATCCACAGCTTCTTAGGATGTCTGAAGTCGCGAACTAACACCCTCTCCCCGAGACTGAATGTCCGGAGTGTCTTTACGCGCTTGTCATGAGCCTTCTTCTGCTGTAACTGATGTTTGGCTACCACTGCAGACATGTCAGGCTTCAGTAGCGACAGGCGAGTGCGTGGTTGTCTCTTTAGAAACATTTCAGCTGGAGTGCGTTCAGTGACTGTGTGAGGAGTGTTTCTGTATGTGAACAGGAACTTCGCAAGGCGATGCTGTGGTGACACCGACTGAGCTTCAAGTCTTGTCCATGCTTTCTTGAATGTTTGCACAGCTCTCTCTACTGCACCGTTGGAGGCAGGGTGGTATTATGACCCTTGAACCCCAGAGAACGCATCCCTGGTCTGTAGACAACTCGTCCTTCCTCACATGGAAAGGTTGCAGATCTGGGTTAGGCACATACTTTGGCCATCCTGACAATGTTAGATCTAGGACCTTGGAGAGGATTGGGTCGTGTCTTGTCTCTGTGGCAATGTCAGTTGCTGAGACGGGCAATTCGTCAACATATGACACACAAAACACTCCGCCATCATCTGCGCCCTCTTCTGTGTCACACTGGCATGGCAGACGTGACAATGCATCCGCGTTGGCATGGTCGCTGGATCTTTTGTACTGGATGTCGTAATCGTAGGCCAACAGGATTATGGCCCAGCGTTGCATGCGTAGAGCAGCCAGGGTGGGTATGGCAGATTTTGGGCCAAGGATTGTCAACAGTGGCTTGTGATCTGTCAACAAGACAAACTTTCTTCCATATAGATACTTATGGAACTTCTTGACGCCAAATATTATGCTCAATGCTTCTTTTTCAATCTGAGCATAATTTCTCTCGCTTGGTGAGAGTGTCCTGGATGCGAAAGCTATTGGATGCTCTTCACCAGAGGGTAGTACATGAGAAATTACGGCTCCGACACCGTATGGACTGGCATCACATGCAAGTCGGAGAGGTTTCTCCGGATCATAGTGTGCGAGGCATTTGCTGTTTAGGAGACGCTGCTTGCATCCCTTGAATGCGTCTTCACACTGTGTAGACCACTTCCATGGTGTGTCGGCTTGTAGCAATTGATGAAGTGGGTGCAGCACTGTGGACAGGTTTGCCACAAACTTTCCGTAGTAATTAAGCAGCCCCAAAAATGATCTTAACTCTGTCACATTCTGGGGGGCTGGTGCATTCACTATAGCATCCACTTTACTTTCTGTTGGGTGAAGTCCCTGTGCATCAATTCTGTACCCAAGATACTCCACTGAGTCCTGGAGGAATGCGCACTTCGACTGCTTGATTCTCACCCCATATCTTTCTAATCTTGTCATCACTTGATCCAATATTTTCAGGTGTTCTTCCTTCGTAGGCGCTGACACCAAAATGTCATCCATGAAGCACACGACCTTGTCCATTCCATGCAGTATTTGGTCCATGGTGTGTTGGAACACTGCTGGAGCTGTAGAGACCCCGTAGGCTAGACGGTGATATCTGAATAGGCCCTTGTGTGTGTTTATGGTAAGGTACTGCTCTGACTCTGGGTCTAATTGCAGTTGTTGGTAGGCAAAAGACAGGTCGATCTTGCTGAACACTGTCCCGCCGGCCAGAGTAGCAAACAAATCCTCAGCATTTGGAAGAGGATACTCTTCTGGCAGTATGCATCGATTGACAGTCACTTTGTAGTCACCACACAGTCTCACTGCTTTGTCTTTCTTTGGTACTACGACAATAGGCGCAGCCCAATCACTCCTTTCCACTTGAGTGACAATGCCGTTCTTCTGAAGGCGTTCAAGCTCTTTTTCCACGGATTCCCGTAGCGCATAAGGCACTGGACGCGGCTTGTGGAAGATGGGCTTGGCATCACTTTGCACTCTTATGGTTGCTTTGAAGTCTTTGATCTTTCCATAGCCTTCCTTGAACAGCTCTTTGTGCTTTCCTAACACTCCTTGCAGTGAGAGGTGTTCATTTTCCTTGCTTTCATTGAGACTGAAGATTTTTCCCCAGTTCAGCTTTATTTTTCGTAGCCAATTTCTTCCTAGTAATGGCGTTTTGTTTCCCTTCACCACGAACAGGGGCAGTGTCCACTCCTGTCCCTCATGTTTCACTGGCACTTGGATTTTTCCCAACACAGGTATGGTGTCCCCTGTGTATGATGACAGACGAATAGCAGCAGGCTGCAGAGGACGGCTCTTCAGATGCTCATCATAGATGTGCTCTGGGATCAAGGACACCGATGCTCCAGTATCCACTTGCATTTTTACGGCTTTCCCCATCAATTCTAATTCTGCAAAAATGCCGTCTTTATTTCCTTGAGCAGTGTACACTGTGTACAGGCCCAACTCATCGTCCTGACATTCATCTGAGTCATCAGTTTCGCCATTTACAGTTACCATTTGTGCTTTATCATTTTGTTTTTTCTTACAGACTCTTTTCAGATGTCCAATTTTTCCACA
>NC_085857.1:24634227-24666727 GCF_034702125.1 Engraulis encrasicolus
ACACACACACACACACCGTTAGAGAGGGAGCCAGTAAGACAGAGGTCTTGGGAGTTCTTTTTTCTGTCTTCAATTTTACCTATTGATAGAAAAATGAACATGAGATAGGGGGGGGGGATAAATGGCCTAAAAATCAAAATTTTGGAAAATGATTACGCCCACTTCAGGGATGGTGCATTGGGTCATTTGAGAGATATTTTGTATTGGAAGTTGGTACCCATCATGAAATAAACCCCCCACCCCACCCAAAAAACTAAATCGGACATGTTTTTTGCCCTGTTTTCCCCCTTTTAGCATTAAAGATACATATACATATCTTGAGAGAATACTTTGGTTCACCTGTCAGATGTTGCAATGTTCTAATGTGATAAGGTACATTTACATATTACATTGTGGCTGCTGGTTGACTGCAAGCAAACCATTGAAATCCCCAAGCAGACAGCCATTTTCTATCAGTGAGGCGAGCTCAGCTGTGATTGAAGTAGGCAACACTATGTTTGGACGTTGGAAAAGTGCTGGGGAATCTGATAAGGTCTTTGACAAGGATACTACAAGGATATACAGTGCCATATACTAGAACAGGGGTGGGGAACCTATGTCTTGAGGCTGTTTTATGCGGCCCCTGACATAATTTCAATATTATGCAGCTTCATATGAACTGTGACATATTTTGTAAAGGAATCTTAGAAATTCCATTTGCAACACAATTAAGATATATTCAGGGGACCTAGAGAAGGTGGGGTCTGTTGTAAAGGTGGCTACAATATAGGCCTTAAAGTGATACTGTCCCATTTTTTGAAATAAGCTTATTTTACACCTCCCCTAGAGTTAAATAATAGGGTTTTACTATTCTCCTGTACTTTCAACCGTTTTCTAGTTATGACAATGCAAACTTTATCTCCAAGCTAACAGTTAACATTGAGTCCTATGAGACCAGTTAACCGCGAGCTGGTCTCATAGGACTCAATGTTAACTGCTAGCATGGAGGTCAAATTTGCACTGCCATACCCCGCGAACGGTTGAAAGTACAGGAGGATGATAAAAGCCTATTACTTAACTCAAGGGGAGATGTAAAATAAGCTTATTTCAAAAAATGGGACAGTATCACTTTAAGTGCAGGGGGAAATCCTGGTTTGCGTTCATAGTTACGGCCCTTGGAGGACTTTTACGGCCCTTGGAGCAATTCGAAGTGGCAATTTGAATGAAAAAGGTTCCCCACCCCTTTACAGGCAGCATAAGGCCAGCTCTACAGTTAATTGAGTCCTTAAGTCTGTCTCTAATTGTGGAAAAGCTTCAGGTGCATCATACGTATTCTGGTTTACTGGTATGCGAATCAACATATGCTGGTGAAATGTGGAAATAGCCTATCTACTCCTTTCTGTGTAGGCAATGGAGTTAGACAAGGGGGACTCCTATCTCCAGCCTTGTTCAACCAATACATGGACAACCTCTCCAAACAACTGGGGAGGTGTAAGACAGCATGGCTGATAGGAAACACTGTTTTAAACCATTTGATATATGCAGATGATCTGGCTATTATGTCCCCCAGCACTGTTGGGTTTCAGCAACTCCTGAATGTGTGTTCTGAGCATGGGGTTGAGTTTGATGTACAGTATAATGCAAAAAAATAGTGCTGTGTTGATATATAGAGCCAAGGAAGATTATAAAGTTCTAACGTTTTATCTGCCAGGGCAATCAATATGTGTATCAAGCAGTACAAAATATCTTGGGCACATTATCACTGAGAAGTTGGGAGATGATGCTATAGACAGAGATGAGTGTTGCATGTCCAAGCAAATATGTTAGTAAGACAAGTTTGTTCTGATGATGTGAAAGTAAACTTGCTTACTGTACTCCTATGTATGCAGCCCCAATATGGGTCAGCTACAAAAAAGACCCTGCGTAAATTCCAAGTAGCATAATGAAGTAACTTAGTATAATGATTGCTTGACTATATTGCTGAAAAAAACTAGAAGTTGCAGTGCTAGTTAAATAATTTGTCACTCAGGACTAAGTACTTCACAGGCTCTCTTTAAGAAATTGATGTTTAAGTTCATTTGTCGTCTGGAAAGCTGTCTCAAAACTGTATTATAAGGATTCTCACAAGCCCCAGATGCAGCTCTGTCAGATATCAATCATGAATGTGGAAGCATTGGTATGGCTGCCTCTCAAGACTGTCATGACTGATGGTATTTCTCCCCCCTCTCTCCTTCTTTTGATGTCTATTTTCATGTAGCCTATGGAGAATTCAGGGCAATTGGGCCACTTTTTAGCAAGTGAATGGCCCAAAGTCGCCCAATTTACCTGAATTCACCAATGTTGCATGTCCTCTTATTGGGCCTAGAGCCTGCTATATATATTGGCAGACTGTAAGAATAGTGAATGCATACAAAGGGCAGAACAGCTAAAAACTCTGTTTTTGTGTTCTTTTTTTAATTTTAAAGAGGGGTGGGGGGTTATTTTCAAGATACAGAGTCACCTTGAGGTGTACCATTTCTTCTATTAATAGTGTTAATTAAAAATCAAATGGATTTGAAAGCATTTATGCAACAGTATATAAGCAAACAGTAAAAATAGCTTATGCATACCAGGCGGAATGGGCAGAAAATGCCACTTTTGGGTTCTTTTTTTCATTTTCAAGGGGTGGGGGGTTATTTTCAAGATACAGAGTTACTTTTGGTGTCAAAGTTCTTGTATTTATAGTGTTAATCATGTCCCAAATGGGCGTGTTGAAATTTTGAACTTGATGATTATCCCCCCCCCCCCCCCCCCCCACCCCCCCCCCCCCCCCCCCTAATGAGAACGTGGGACATATGGACACTATGACCATTATTTTAAAATGTTGAGCATAAAACAGCAGGCGCGTGCAGCTTTTATTTTGAAGCCTCAACCAGACGCCATATTGGAATTTTCCTTATAAGTGTTGTTTTGTTCCAGGTGTTGAAGGCTTCGGGACAGACTGTATTGAGTGAAAACTGCCGGAGCACCGAAGAAGCGATGATTTGATCCCTTGCGACGTTTTGCATTACTGGGTTTACCTCCCATTTCTAAAAATGCATGCACAATATTCATCTAGGTGAAAAAGCGGAAGGTCTAAATTACACACTTAGTGCTGTGTTTGTGCTAAACATCTAGCTGGTGGCTAGTTGTAGCATTCTGGTTAAACAGCGCCCACTGTAAATAGACATAGACCCTCGTAAATCTCATTCATTTAAAATGTGCATTGTTGTCATGCATTGAGCGTGTTATCAGTCACAGAACGCTGCTTCATTGTAGTAAAGTTCCGAAGCGAAGCTAGGCCACAAGCAGCCGGAGCTCTTTTTTACCCCTTTTTTCTTTTTTTCCCAACTTCCACCATTCAACAGCAAATTGCCATCATGCCTGCAGTAAGTAGCCTTTTAGGTCGTCCATCCTAAAGTAGCCGGCGGGGTTAAAGGGAAACGTGTGAGGCAGAATTCAATTTAAGGGTAAAGTCTCTGTTTGTAACCGAAATGTGAGTGTCTCACTCCGGGTGAGTTTTATGATGTATCGCCTGTCGTCTTTGTTCCCCTACAATGTTCTTCAATAATTATTACAATGTTGCAGATGCGCCTGCAAGGTGTTAGCGAAGAACATTTTTGCAGGATGTCGTGGTTGCTTTGAAACCACGGCATTTCTTTTTACGCTGGCTTGACCCTTCTTGTTATGTTGTTTGTCCACTGTCCATCCAGGCCGATGTTGACTATGCCCTGCAAACGCTGATGTCCAAAATCAAGGAGCGGGAGCTGGAGTCGCAGCGGGCTCTGAACGAGTACGATGTGACCAATAGGCACCTGAAAAGTCAGCTCCGGGACCTTCAGGAGAAGTTCAACGAGAAGGATCGACAGCTGTCGGAGGCTCATGAGGTAGCCTATAGGCTTACAGTGTGCAATTTGAAAGTTGTGAAATGTGTGCTACATTCAGTGTTTACCGCAGAACATCTCTTATCTACAGGTGAGTTGAGGGTTAGCTGGTAGGCTATAAGTTATTGTGCAGTTTTCCTTGGAAATGTGACAGCTGTCTGAGACCAATGATGTAGGCCTAGCCTACAGTGTCAGGGGTGCACTTTAAAATATTATTGCTTCACCTGGTACTAACTGCCTGCCTACTGACACGTATAAGACATGAGCAAAATCAATCATTTTTGTCACGCTTGCTCCATACGTTTGTTGTTGTTATTACATTTTTCCACGTACCCCCTACAGTGCTTGAGTACCCCTAGTAGTACAAGTGCCCCTGGTTGGGAATCACTGGTTTAGGTAGTTGATATCGTCGGCTTGCTACCAAAACCGCCTAAGTCCGAATTTGGTCGAAATGAGATTTTTGCATAAACTTACTCCCCTACCACAACTGCATCACCCTGCCTTTCTGCCAGGGTCATTGATCAATCACAACAGTAACCAGAGTCAAAAATCTGTATGTATAAAGTCATACACTGCCTATGAGAAAATGAATGACCAGGGACGTAGCTATAGGGAGGACAAGGAGGGCATTTGCCTGTAGGCCTAGGGCCCTCCTGCAGGTGGCAGGGGTAGGGGCCCTATTATGATCTTGGCAGGTGGTATGGGGCCCCTATCTATTCATCCTGGGGCCCTGTGCACAATTATTCTGCCAATGTGAATGACTTGGGTAACTTGACTTAGCCATTTTTGATGCAAGAAACAGTTTATTTACATCTGTTAAGAGTCTCTCTCTCTCTCTCTCTCTCTCTCTCTCTCTCTCTCTCTCTCTCTCTCTCTCTCTTCAAAGACAATGGCCATGTTTCAAAACTTCATCCTTAGACATCTGTCTGAGATAATCTTGTTCAAACACAATGGTTGTAGCCTTACATTAATTTATGATTGTAGCCTTAATTAGAATTGAGCAATTATTAATCATGTGCTTTATTTGATATTATCACAGGTGTACAAAAGACTGCCATAGGCTCCATCCTCTTATGACAATCTGTTATTTCATACATTTATCTAATATTTTATAATGTAGATCTTGAAAAGCATTGGGTTGATATCACTAGTGCAATACATTATTGCATACACAGTAGGATAATTAGCTCTGATGTATAAAGGATCCAGTAGTGGTTCTATACCATATTCTGAATGCCACGGTCATGGTGTTGAAGTGGGCGGGGCACAGTTCTATGACCAGGTTACCTCGGTCATGGGTAAGGTTGGGAGGGTGGGGCAGTTCTATGAGCATGGAAAATAGCAGAAGTGAATCAAAGATGATACACAAGGAGGAGACAGTTCGTGAGGAGGTACAAGGACCAAAAGAAGTGCCCCACCCCTTCATCCTCCTCCATGACTGATGGGACCTCAACATGGAGATTGGAGGCCACTGCATGGCTTTCTCTGTGTGGTACTGCAATCTGATGAGAATGTAAATAATGATTTCATTGAAAGCTAATATGACTGAAAGTGTTCAAAAGTAAAAGTAATCTGTGAAAATCTGTTGGTAGACATGATATTTACCAGCATACTAGATTGTTACAAGGTCTACAAAAATATTTCAATTATTCACCATTTCCAGGATTAAAGTTTTTTTTCCATTATTTTGAGTAATTACTACTTTTTGGGAATGCACGCACCAAGCAATACACAGGTGTTAAGTGCAGGTGCAGACGCCGACCTATGTTGGTCTTTTGTCATTCAGGATTAAAATTTGGAATAGAAATATAAAAGAATAGTATACCTATCAAAATAATGTGCAGTACATTGTTCTTGTTGTGCTGCATCAAATAATTTATTTTAAAGTGTTTTGTTTTCCTTAGGAGCCATTTCATGTTTGACTTGCAGCTTCACTCAAAATAAATAAAGAAAATAAATTAACATCTTAGACAGGTACTGTTTGTAGTGGACCAATGACACAGACATGATGACAGGATGATGCAGATGTGGTAGGGGAGTAAAGTTCTGCAAAAATCTCCTTTGACCAAAATTATTAGGGGGGACTAACAATTGCTCTTTGCCCAGGGTCTCAGATTTCCTAGAACCGCCACTGATGTTTGGCGCCCCCTTTGGCGATTAGTTTTTGCCTGTTTTCCAAAAACCCCAAAATCGGACTTAGGCGGTTTTGGTAGCAAGCCGACGATATACAGTACGTGTCCATATTTTTGTGCCACCCATGTAGACTATCCGTACCCTGCGGGGCGTGACTCAGATCGTCTCAGGGCTGCAGGAGGAGATTCGGGCCCTGCGCAACCAGCTGCTGCCCGGCTCGGCACCAGACTACATTACCCAGAATTCCACATCGGAGCACCTGAGCACCACCCTGCTGAATGTCATCTCGGACTGCGGGAGGACTACCGAGGTCGCCGTACAAGCCATCAAAGAGGTGAAGAACCTGGGGCAAGAAGTTCATATAACCCATTTTAGCCTAGGGCACCTTCAAAAAATGGCTGCTGAATGCCTAAGCCCTTTTTGGGAAAAGGTGCTCTCTGCCTATCAAAACCTAAATATATCAGCCTTTGAAGCACATAAAACATGCAATATGTTGAATTTTAAAGCTAGAACCCTCATCTTGCATTATAATATGTTCATTCAGCTCTAACACACCCATATTTCTTTATAAACAAGCTCAAATCTCAAGAGCCTGAATGCAGCGTATATGTGCTCCAGGCACCAAAGTTCAAATAACGACTTGACTTCTTGTGTTTGAAAATGTAAGGTGAAGTTTTTTGACCATGGAATATCCTTGGCTGCCAAATAACTGAACAGTTTTGTCATTTGTATTTATTTGATTGTTGTTTTTGAAAATGTAATGTGATTTTTAAAAAAAAAATTTCCCAACAGGTGAAGAAGCGTAAAGTGGACATGGATGGAAGTGGAGGTGGCGGCGGAGGAGAAGAGTGGGGAGAGGAAGGAGAGAGCGAGGGACGAGCCGCCACGGAGACGGGGGCCATGGACAACGATAACGAGCACGAGGGAGAGGGAGAGTGGGAGGACAGCTTCGATTACAACATGGCAGGTCAGTCCACCACGTGAACTGCCATCCTCGACCCGTGCTTGTGGCCTCGCGTTTTGCTGACGCCCCTCCGCCGTGGAGAAAACAATGATTTTTTCCGCTGTCAGCATAGCCGCAACAACTTTTTGGGGGACTGTTCTCAATTCACCGTCACGATTGCAGATGAGAAAATGACATTAGTTTTGTGTTTTTGCGAGATATTGAAATACACTTCTGTTGTCAGTGGTGTCATCACGAGGCCATAAGCAGGCAAGGGAGCGAAGAAGGACTTGAGTTGGGATTAGGGATGCCGAAAATTGAAAAAAACTCTTAACCGGCTACTGAGACTCATTAACCGGTGGTTAACCGGTAATCTTAAATTATACAACGTTCGCGTGCGTGCCTGTTATGCACAGCACTGATTTTTTTAACATTTTATTTTTCACATAAGCCTTTTTTTCCCTGCGCAGACGAGACTTGCCATGTCCAGCCACTGTTGCCAGATGGAAAATGCTGAATTATCGCACTAAAACCTCAAAATGATTGTTTTTTGGGGCTTTTTGGGAGGAAATTATTATCATTATTATTATTATTATTATTATTACAACCGGTTAACCGGTGGCAGAACATTTTAACCGGTTAATGTTGATCCGGTCGACTATCGGTTAAACGGTTACCGGTTAACATCCCTAGTTGGGATATTGTAAAGAACCCCCACACAGGCACCAGGGGTCCAACTCTCATCTAGTGAATTACAATTAGAGGACATTTCATTTTATACAGCATATAATGTTGTCTAGTCAATCACATTGCTCTAGGGCAGTGTTTCCCAACCAGGGGTACGTGTACCACTAGGGGTACGCGAGCACACTTCAGGGGGTACTTGGAAAAATGTAATTTTAACAAATGCATGGAGCCTGGCAATAGCCTAATGTAATGTAACACAGTCACATTAGGATCGAGAAAGCAATATAGAACATGATTGTTGGGGTACACATGGCACAACGAAAAGGCTTAGGGGGTACGCGAGACAAAAAAGGTTGGGAAACACTGGTCTAGTCAATCATATTGCTCTAGGGACTGTAACCAATACCCCGAAAGTAATAGTTGTATCCAAAGTTAGTCGTCAACTAAGTGTAGTGCAATGTAATGTAATATAATGTATCGTTGACTTGCTCCTTTAGGACACAGCAGTGGAGATCCGGGCCATAATGGCTTCTCGTCAATCACATTGCTCTAGGCCTAGCGCCTGTAACCAATACCCTGAAAATAATAGTTGTATCCAAAGTAAGTCGCTTTGGATAAAAGCGTCAACTAAGTGTAGTGCAATGCAATGTAATGTAATGTAATGTAAATGTATTGTTGACTTGCCCCTCTAGGACACAGCAGTGGAGATCCGGGCCACAATGGCTTTTCATCAGGAGATGCCTACAGCCGTCAGCCGATAGCCTTGGAGCGTGAGTGGTCTTTAAGTTGTTCCGCTCAGTGTTTTATTTAATCATTAGCAGTTAGATGTCGGACAGGCACACACTCAGACTTGGGCACACACACAGACTTGGGCACACACACAGACTCGGGCACACGCACGCACACACACACACACACACACACACACACACACACACACACACACACACACACACACACACACACACACACACACACACACACACACACAGACTCGGGCACACACACACACACACGCGCGCACATACACATACACACGCGCATATACACATACTCACACAGACTCGGGCACACACACACACAGACACACACACACACGAACTCGGACACACACACACACACACACACACACACACACACACACACACACACACACACACACACACACACACACACACACACACACACAGACACACACAGACTCGGGCACACACACACACACACGCGCGCGCACATACACATACACACGCGCATATACACATACACACACAGACTCGGGCACACAGACACACACACACACGAACTCGGACACACACACACACACACGAACTCGGGCACACACACGAACTCGCACACGAACACACACACACACGCACACACACACACGCCGCACACACACACACACACACACACACACACACACAAACTTGGGCACACACACACAAACCTGGGCACACACACACACACACACACACACAAACTTGGGCACAAACACACACACACACACACAAACTTGGGCACACACACACACAAACTTGGGCACACACACACACACACACACACACACACACACACACACTCACACAGACTCTTGCACACACACACACACACACAGACTCACACAGACTCTTGCACACACACACACACACACACACACACACACACACACACACACACACACACACACACACAGACTCGGGAACACACACACAGACTCGGGCACAGACATGCACAGGGATTTTAAGGGGAATGCTAAGGATGGTTCTATGATGCACGTATGTGTTGTGTTTTTATATTGCAGTGACCAACAGCTCTGCGTCCTGCAGTTCAGACATAATCAGTACACCCAACTCACGCAAGAGGCCCATGCTCACCACCCAGATGGACGGCTACGCTGCCAGCATGGTGAGATGCTTATGCTTGTCATAAAGTCGTGACCTGAGGAAGGCCGACAGGCCGGAACGAAGTCACATTGAAAACTAGTTGCCAGCACCTCTTTTTCTGGTGTGCGTTTTGCACCTCCACTCATCAATGTAATAAAGGCAATAACAACAACCTTCTTCTTCTTCTTCTTCTTCTTCTTCTTCTTCTTCTTCTTCTTCTTCTTCTTCTTCTTCTTCTTCTTCTTCTTCTTCTTCTTCTTCTTCTTCTTCTTCTTCTTCTTCTTCTTCTTCTTCTTCTTCTTCTTCGTCCTCCTTCTTCTTCTTCGTCCTCCTTCTTCTTCGTCCTCCTCCTTCTTCTTCGTCCTCCTTCTTCTTCTTCGTCCTCCTTCTTCTTCTTCGTCCTCCTTCTTCTTCTTCGTCCTCCTTCTTCTTCTTCGTCCTCCTTCTTCTTCTTCGTCCTCCTTCTTCTTCTTCTTCTTACTTATTTCTTCGTCCTCCTTCTCCTTCTTCTTCTTCTTCTTCTTCTTCTTCTTCTTCTTACTTATTTCTTCGTCCTCCTTCTCCTCCTTCTTCTTCTTACTTATTTCTTCGTCCTCCTTCTCCTCCTATTCCTCTTCCTCCGCTTTTTCTCATAATAAAGTAACAATGTGTGTGTTTTTAGATGGTCCAGGCCGCGTTGAGAGGCAAGCTGGGTGGAGACCGCATCATTCAGGAGTACAGCAGGATGAAATGCCTGTGTGACCGGAGCCGCAGGAAGATGGTCAACATCCTGGTGGCGGACATGATGGAGACGCAGGGGTATGCAAGACAATAACACCTCACTTTTATTTTGTTTTATCTGCGCTGCAACGGAATTCTCTTTTCTGATTGGCTGATGGGGTGACCATTAATTCCGTGGAACCGGTCAGGCTAAGTTAGACGCGTATACAACAATCTTTGTTTGGAATGCAAACGGTATCTAAGGGATAACGCTGTAGAAACCATGCACATCATCTACTACGGAAAGTTAAATAATCACAATGTTGGCATACCAAACTGAGATTCTAGACGCGTACTAAGTTTCACGCTCGCGTAGCGACACCTCTATCTTGCTCACAAGATTCTAGTGCAGTTGACATGGATCCTATCTTTATAGACTAGTAACTTAACAACTTTACATCGAGTTCGGAGCCGCCACCTCTATAATAACTTTGTGGAACCTGTCACTTCATCGGCCGTTATCCCTTACATATAATACTTTGGGAGAATTGAACAGTGATGGGCAACCTATAGCCTAAAGCACCTGGTTTACCTGCTCAATTCATCCAGGTGATAGCCCTGGCGTCCACATGGCTATTTTAAGTTAATCAAGGCATCTCTGTCTGTCTGTCTGTCTGGTTATACATCTGTGTGTGGTCTTACAGGAGACATCCACCTGCCAGTGTTCGGGAGTCGTATGCCCTTGGAATTGTTACGTTGTTCCCGTTGCTAAAGGATCTGAATTCCAAGAACGGTTATGTAAGTGTATATAGCATATATATGTAGCTTTACATATAGTATCCAAAACAAAACGGTTGACAATATAACAGTTCAACTATAACATTAATACTATTATATTAATATTGATTGATTGATTCGCTTGTTTGCTTGCTATTGTTTGTTTGTTAACAGCATTATTGTGATTCTACCAGTGGCTCCTATTTATTGCTTGCTTGTTTGTTTATTAACTGGAGCCTTTCTCTGCCAGCAGCTCTGGTTATCCCCTCTAACCTGTTCCAAAATTCAACAGCTGTTAACAACTGAGCAGATCCACTGTTGCAATTCTACTTAGCATTCATTTGTTTGTATGTTTGCTGGAGCATAGCTACGATGCAGCCAGTGGTTCTGGCTACCTGCCCATTATTTCAAACCATTGCCAATAAGTTAGTTGTGCTAACTGACTAACTAGTGTGCTAGTGCATCGTATTCCAGAATATTACAGTTGCTAACAAACCAAGCTAGCATTCCAAGAACATGGCTAGCTGATGAACCTGGCTAAAATGACCTACAGGAAGCCATAAGTCTGCTAATAGACAGTAAAAAAAGGGCTCCAGCTCTTCTATTAGAACATTTACGTCTACCTCAAGGTTAATCTCACCTGGTTTATCATTGAACCAGGTTCTTGAAATACTCTCCAGGGACACCGTTAATGGTCTTATTTGGTTTGTTTGTTTGTTTGTTTGTTTACAGGAGCATTACTACGACTCGGCCAGCGGCTCCGGCTACCTGGCCTGGCGGCTGAAGACGGTGCAGCGTAACTCATGTGACAGCGTCCGCCGCACTGGCCTCTCCGCCGCCCGCAAGGCCCTCCTGACCAACCCAGATGGCACCACGCGGCCCGCCGCCCCGGCCTATCTGGTAGTGTGTACAAAGACCTAATCAAGTCAAGTCAATCAAAAGATCTAATCAGGCCCTACTGTGGCCTAACGGTAGGGCACTCGTCTGCTATGCGGCCGACCCGGATTCGATTCCTGTCCCGGGTCCTTTGCCGGCCCTTCCCCGTCTCTCTCTCCCCCCACTCGCTTCCCGTCACCATCTTCACTATACTGTCATGAATAAAGTCAAAAAGAAAAAAGAAATATCTTATTAAAAAAATAAACAATCTAATAAATATGGTACACCTGGGGGGTATTACCATATAGATATGAACACTAGATACAGCCTTGACCACTCCCTTGTATTGGAACGAATGGCTGAAGTCAGATCGCCACCATGTTTACCCTGCATATTGCTACCATCAATCGGTGACAATCGGGTAATTCGCTCATTACCCTGTCGGTGGCGCCAATCTATGAGAAATATTAGACGTTTGGGCCACACCAAAAGGCTGATCAAAGTATCTAGCAGGGTGGCCGCGGGTCCTTAAAAAGTCTTAAAAAGTCTTAAATTTCATTTTCGGCAAATAAGGCCTTGAAAAGTCTTATTTTGTCTTAAATTTTCAACCCAAATGTCTTAAATTTGTGGAGCTTAATTTAGGGAGGAATAATTATGTCAGCCATGTGATGAACTTAGCGACGGAAATCGGGAGTTGTAGCCATTTAGTGTAATTTAGAACGCATTATTGAATTTTATTTAGAGTAAAGTTTCATTGTGTATAGTTTTGTGTTTTCAAACGGCTACATTAATGTAAATAACCAATTGTTTTTTGTGCTTCATTTGAACCTGTGTATGATCTTGCGAGTTGGTCCTAATTTCATTTGGAAAATGGTATTGAAAAGTCTTAAAATGTCTTAATTTTGACTTGCTAAAACCTGTAAACGCCGCGAGTTGGTCTTAATTTTATTTGGAAAATGGTATTGAAAAGTCTTAAAATGTCTTAATTTTGACTTGGTCAAACCTGTAGACACCCTGTCTAGTGTTTTCGTTAACCTGGCTAAGTTAACCTACAGGAAAAGCAGCATCCAGACAGTAGCCTAGTAAACCAGCGCCACCCGCTGGACGGCAATTTTTTTGGCTGCGAGTGGTCTGGCAAACCAATTACAACGCAGAGATTTGTTTTGAATGAAAGCGGGCAGGGTTTTGAGGGAGTGACGACGAAGCTTGCAGCGTTGGGAAAGCACATCAACGAGAAAGAGAGCGCTGATTGGTCAGAGCGCCTGCCTATAGGCACAGGCACGGTTTGAAAACAACGGGTTGTTCTCATCAACAATCTTCGGATGTACTATTCATCAGGGCCAGACTAAATTACACGTCCAATCTCACATTTAGGCTGGTTTATCAGGCTATCCAGGCAACCCACTCTCCTCCTCCTCCCATCTCACCGCTCCAACCTCATGATGTGAATGGGCTCGGCAAACTGCGTCATAATTTCTTATCATGATATTTGCTGATGTTTAACTACAAACTGTCACTTCTGTAACTCAAATCACCTGTTGTCGCCAGAATCACTTTTGTCGCTCTTTTAGTGCCAGCTCCTCTATACAAAGTCAATTACGAACTTCATTCGTTGACATTCTTGTTGCCTGAAGTGTGTTTGTGCAGTTTTGACAGTCATTGTGTGCTCTTGGCCGGGGACAACTAACTAACCCCTTTGTCCTGTGTGTGTGTGCTTGTGTTTGTGTGTGCATACTTAAGTATGTAAGTCTTTTAAAATCTGTCATTAGCCTATTCCAAAATATTTGGATCTTGTACCTTTTAATGCTTGTCTCTTGGTTGCAAATACAAGTAATTGTGTGTCTGTCTGTCTCTCTCTCTCTCTCTCGCTCTCTCTCTCTCTCTCTCTCTCTCTCTCTCTCGCTCTCTGTCTCGCTCTCTTTCTGTCTTGCTCCCTCTCAGGATGGACCCAGGATCCTGCGGGCGGCCCACTCTCCTCCTCCCCCCATCTCGCCGCCCCAGTGCCAGGAGGCGGTCAACCTGATGATGCGTCTCGGCTCGGCCACGATGTCGGCGTCTGACGCGGCCTCTGTGAAGGAGAACATGCGGATCACCTTCCAGCACAGGCAGGACATCATGCACGACCCGGCCATGGCCACTCCCACATCCGTGACCTCCGTACTTGACATCTTCCCTCGTTTCCTGGACACTCCTGGCTTGGTAAGCAGATGACTTATGGTTAATTCCAGACAGTAGGGGCTTGATGATTTAGTGCCATTTCGCTTGCGGAAGTTGCATGCCAAAGGAAGACTATGTTTGAGGTTGGTGGTCACACATTCACTGACCGGTTAGGGTTAGGAGTGGGTTTTAGTTTAGGCACAGTTCGACATGTTTATAGGTGAGTGGAAACACGTTTTTCATTGACAGGTTAGGATTAGAAATTAGTTTTGATAGCCTATTTGCACAGGTCGACAGATTTACTAACATGGCCGTAGTAGCTGTAGTAGCATACCATAACAAAGAATAGTGTCATCTCAATTCAGATAGAACATTGTGAGAGCAGACAGGAAGTGAAGAGGTGAGAGAGTTGGGTAGTAAAGGGGTCCCATTAGCGCAGTGAGCCACATCACAGGTTGACATCACAGGTTGTCAATGGGAAATTGCACTACAACCTAGTAAGTTGCCAACTTTGTTCGGAACAACTATGTCGAGAAATGCACCCCTGTTCGGTAAGGTGATGTCATCGTGCTTTCTGTCCCAGTGTAGGCGGTGGCATAATGAACATTGTTGTTATTGTTCCAGATCGGTCAGGACTTTGCCATGCAGGATCCCGTTTTTCAACAGCGTCGTTACTGACCTGTTAGCAACTTAGTAGGTTGTCAATGGGAAATTGGACTTCAACCTAGTAAGTTGCTATCTTGGTTGGCAACGACTCTGTCGAGAAACACACGCCTGTTAGGTAAGGTGGTGTCATTGCACTTCCTGTCCCAGTGTAGGTGGTGCCATAATGAACATTGTGATTATTGTTCCAGATTGGGCAGGACTTTGTCATGCTGTTCAGTAAATAGGTGTTGTCCCATCCTCTTCCAGTGTAGACGTTGGCATGATAAACATGTCGTTGTTATTATTGTTTTTGATCATCCAGGACTTTGCCATGCAGGTCATTCCACGCCAAATCTCCGAATCATCCCGCACGACCATCTCAGATTTGGCAGAAAAAAATCTAGGACGTTCACAAACGTCCCAATAGGAAAAGTGCAAAATTATAGCTCTCAACTCCTCATAGTTTTATCATTAAAAATGTTTTTGTCAGGTACCCCCCTGACTCATTTGGAAAAGACTTCTCAGAGAGCCCACTTTCAGAGTAGGTCCTTATTAATTTCAAGGGGTAACATTTGGAACATGCACTTGTGAAATGTGGATTTTCACACATCCTCTTGTCATTTACCACCGTTTTCTGGGGGCTTAAAGTTGCTTGACAAATTTTCACCTTTGAATTTGAGGGCATCTTTGAAGGACTGTGGTATGTGCAGTTTTAAAGACAGAGGTTTGATATGGACAATGTATGTTCCCAGCCATTCTGTGCATGTTGTGTTGAAAGACTGATCTTCTGCAATGAACAGTTTAGAAGATATGAAGTATTTAAAATGGAAAAACTGAAACTTGGTGCCATCTTTGCCACGTTATTTAAAAAAAATGTCACGACTCACCACCATATTATCAACAGTTTTGGAAAGATTAGATGTCTGTTCTTAACATATCCAAAAACTGGGATGGTATTCTGCCTCATTTGGTCACAATGATTTTTTAAAAACCCACTGTTGTGTGACTTCCACTGCTCCTATGAAAACCTGACATTGGGGGGCAACTTTGCCATGCTATACCAAAACAATGACAGTAATCACCACAATGAACTGAACAGTTTTGGAAAGATAGGATGTCTGTTTGTAACATATCCAAAAACTGGGATGGTGTTCTGCATCAATGTCTTGTAATGACTCTTGAAAAACCATTTGATGTTGCATCAGCAGCTCCTGTGAAAATGCCTAAGTCACATGAATTACCAGGGGCGGAGCTATAGGGGGACAAGCAGGGCATTTGTCCAGGGCCCTCCTGAATTTGTGGTAGGGGCCATAATCATGACATTTGCAGACTTGTGGGTGCCAATCTATTTGGGCTGACACTGTGAATGACAGGCAGTTTGACTTGGGCATTTTTGATACAAGAAATGTGACTTGAGTATTTTTGAAGCACACAATAAGAAACAGTTGAGTGATTTATATACCATTATTATTATCTTTTTCTTTTAGCTTTTAGGCAACTAAATTTTTTGGTAACTAAATGTTTGTGAATTAAAGGTTATGGCCATGTCTTTAAACCTCAATACTGTAGGAGTTAACATTTTGCTATTATACCGTAAAGTAAGTCTTGAATTGCAGTAGTGTTAAACTAATTGAATCACTCTGACTGGTAAAGTAGCATTGTTAACACATTGTCTTGTTAAAGGATGTTTGCCAAAATTTATTTCTGTATACATTTTTTTAAATAAATTTCTTTTTTTAGCCGCAAAAATATTTTGATATTGTACTTTGATACTATCCAAAATTTCCCATCACTTCTGCAGCTTTGCTCTGTTAATAGAGGTGCATATCAACTGATGTCACACACAGACCTTTGCCATGAACAAATACAATGCGCTAGGTTCCTCGGTCATGGTTAGGACTGGGGCGGGGCCAAGTTCTATGAACAGGTCACCTTTGTCATGGTTTTTTTTGGGGGGTGGGACACTTTTATTATCATGGAGAAGAGAAAAAAAACAGTGATGATACAAAAGGAGGAGACTGTTCGTAAGGAGGTAAGCTGACTAAACAGCTGTCCTGCCCCTCCAATCACCATGACTGAGCTACCCTGAGCATGGTGCTAGACCTCTGCAATACTGACTGAATGCTCATCAAGGATCATCTCTGTCACAGAACTGAGCAATGTAAATATTAATGTTTGATGTGCTAAATTAACCCTCATGTGATTGCAGAAATGGATATACATGTATACATGAAGTGAAGCACAAATCAAATGTAGAAAGAATAATCACATGAGAAAAGGTCATATCTCATGAACAATCCAGAATAATCCACAGCAGTCCTCAGAACTGCATCAAAGTTGGTAAACAAGTTATTAAAGATTGTTATGAATTGTAATAAAAAGCATTGTGATGTGGTGATAGTCAGGATGTACTTGTTTCAAGATCTACGGGGATGTTTCCGTGATTCAACATTTCATCACTTTATTCCGGTATTTGGTTTTCAGTGCCTAAAGATGAAGTTTACACACGTCTATAACCTTTGATTTACTGGAATGTAGTTACAGAAAAAGCTGAAAAAAACCTCTGTCAACAGACACTTTTACTTTTTTGCCGTATTATATTGAGTGTGTCGAAAATGCTCAAGTCAAATATCTTGTATCAAAAATGTCTGACTCAAATTGCTCAAGTCATTCACAGTGGCGGAACAGAGGGCAGTCATGGGTGAGCGGTTAGGGCGTCAGACTTGCATCCCAGAGGTTGCCGGTTCGACTCCCGACCCGCCAGGTTGGTGGGGGGAGTAATCAACCAGTGCTCTCCCCCATCCTCCTCCATGACTGAGGTACCCTGAGCATGGTACCGTCCCACCGCACTGCTCCCCATGGGGCGCCACTGAGGGCTGCCCCCTTGCACGGGTGAGGCATAAATGCAATTTCGTTGTGTGCAGTGTGCAGTGTTCACTTGTGTGCTGTGGAGTGCTGTGTCACAATGACAATGGGAGTTGGAGTTTCCCAATGGGCTTTCACGCTTTCAATTGCACATAGGGCCTCATGGCAAATACTGGTAGATAGGGCCCCCATGTAGCCTGCAAAGATCAGAGCAGGGGCCCCACCTCAATAGAGCAGCAAGCTGCAGATGTCACACAGCCGTTTTTACAAGTCCATTCTTAAAAAATGAGACAGAGCACCACCCCAGTTTTTGGATATGTTAAAAACTGACATTGACTTTTTCTAAAACTGTAAATGTCATAGTGGTGAGTTCTGTCATTTCTTTTGTATAACATGGCGAAGATGCCACTAATATCAATTTTTCAATGGAGCTAGGAAAGTCACCCAAAAGTGGGTTTTTGAAAAATCATTGTGACCAAATGAGGCAGAATACCATCACAGTTTTTGGATATGTTAAGAACAGACATCTAATCTTTCCAAAACTGTTGATAATATGGTGGTGAGTCGTGACATTTTTTTTTAATGACATGGCAAAGATGGCACCAAGTTTCAGTTTTTCCATTTTAAAGACTTCATATCTTCTAAACTGTTCATCGCAGAAGATCAGTCTTTCAACACAACATGCACAGAATGGTTGGGAACATACATTGTCCATATCAAACCTCTGTCTTTAAAACTGCGCTTACCACAGTCCTTCAAAGATGCCCACAAATTCAAAGGTGAGAATTTTCCAAGCAACTTTAAGCCCCCAGAAAACGGTGGTAAATGACAAGAGGATGTGTGAAAATCAACATTTCACAAGTACATGTTCCAAATGTTACCCTTTGAAATTTGTAAGGACCTACTTAAAGCAGTTTTTTGGATACGGCAATCTGAAAGTGGGCTCTCTGAGAAGTCTGTTCCAAACGAGTCAGGGTGGTACCTGACATAAACATTTTTAATGACAAAACTATGAGGAGTTGAGAGCTATAATTTTGCACTTTTCCTATTGGGACGTTTGTGAACCTCCTTGATTTTTTTCTGCCAAATCTGAGATGGTCGTGCGGGATGATTCGGAGATTTGGCGTGGAATGACCCATGCTGTTCGGTACAACACAGTGGCGCCTTGGGTTGGGCCACAAGAAAAGACTGAAGACGTTAACAAGTGTTTATATATCTATGGCTATTATTGTTCCAGATCGGGCTGTTCAGTAAGGACGTCTCGTCCCATTTTAGGCGGTGGAATAATTAGCATGTCATTGTTATTATTGTTCCAGATTGGGCAGGACTTCGCCATGCTGTTCGGTAAGGAGGTGTCGTCGCGATTCCTGTCCCAGTGGCAGACCTTCTACAAGCCACGCATCATCGCCGACTGTAAACGCCTGCCGCATGGGACCCACATGGACCGCCTCCTCGCCCTCATCAACCAGCCTTCCGATTGGTCCGAATGGTCCGACGGTAAGAAAGTAGGCCCACCTGTGGCTCAATCGGCTGGCCACTCGACAGCTACCCTGGCGACCCGGGTTCGATTCCAGCTGGAGGTGTTGCCGAACCCTCCCCGTCTCTCTCTCCCCACTAATTTTCTGTCTCTCTACAACTGTCCAGTCCAGGCATAAAAAGCCCCCCAAAAAAGTACAAGTACAGTAGTAGAGTATTCTTTATTGCCTCTTTGATCTGATGAGAATTATGAGTAGGGCTGGGTATCGCAGCCATGTTCCTGTATCGATTCGATTTCGATTCTTAGGGCTTTGAATCAATTAATCACGATTCAATTCAATTCGATTCATTCCGAATCGATTCAATCCGTTCCCTTCTTGGTGCCAGGATTTCCCCCAAAAGATGGTGTTGCCTATTTTTAAATAAAAATGTCAAAGGGCTGTGGCTTGACAGTGTTAACAGATTGCTAATTTGTACTAAGTAGGCCTTGGCCTAATTGACTAATACCTATTGGGTATTTTCCATAGACCTAAATTAAACAAAAAGAACAAAAAGAAAAAGAACCAAAAAATCGATTTTGTGCCCTGTGAATCGATTATGTGAATTTCGATTCGATTCAATCGATTATCGATTAACTCGATTATTTTACCCAGCCCTAATTATGAGCAACTGTTAAGAGTCCGTATCTGCAGACTGCTGTAGACTGTAATGTCCAGTACCGACTGGGGAAACTGCCAGACGGGATCCGCGGCGCGCAATATCGCGCTGGGGTGTGGTCACGCATACTCCCATTAGATTCTCCCCGGGGCTAACTGCGCTGCTCAGCCGACTTTCGAGCCTCGCGGCGCGGCCTGTCTCGCAGCTGACACCGGGTAGACCGAGCGAGATAACAAACGGCGAACGGTCGTTTGCACACATTACTCACCCAATATCACAACACAGTGTGTACATACAAAAAATGAGAACTATCCAATGGCACGCCATTTTAAAGACCAGCACAACAGTGACCCAGCTATTTTAAGAGCTATAGGTATTGATCATATACCACAAACAATGAGAGGGGGCGATAGATTAAAACAATTAAATCAGCGAGAGAGCTACTGGATTTTTAAATTAAAAGCTACTCAATATCCAGGCTTAAATGATGAGATGGAATACTGCCACTTTTTGTAAACACTACTGTTTAAGTAAATGTATTTCATGCATGTTTTTTTCTGCTTTGCTGTCCAATACTCTATTATATGTGTAGAGACTGTAGAATGAGGCCCCCTGCAGCCCACAATTGATATTGCTGTCTTTCTGTGTTTTTTATGTCACCTTTGTTGAAGAGTGGTTAGCCATTGGCTAATTGGTCCCACCCTGCACACCTGAGAACACTCATGATGTCTTTTAATTATGTCTGTTTGTCACAGAAGAAACTGCACACTTCCTGACGAAGGCTTCATGCCGAAACGCGTCAAAGTATTTTAATCATGCTATGCCCAACAAAATAAAGGCATTTTAATTACAAAGAAGATGAGTGCCTTGGTATTTCTCAAACTTTTTTGAAATCAACCAAGCCTGTCACCAAAGAGCACCATCTTAAAAAACTAGACAGTTCCAGGAAGCACTCCAACTGGACTTCATTCTGAAACATTTTGAAACACAAAGGCAGTGTTTTTGAAGGAGTTGCTCCGCAGACACCAACCTGCGTTTTGTGGAACATTTGACACATTTTTTGGGACCAAACATGTCGACCACTTTTTCCTACACCCCAGAAGAAGGTCGGCAGATCATCAGTACTTCCTCCCTCCTAGAAGAACTGGACTCTACACCCTCTCCTGATCCAGACATTGAGAAGAACTTCTTAGACCTCAAGGACCTGATGATCAAGGACATCAAACTAGATCTACATGGAATCACACTGTCAGACTACTGGAGAAAGAACCAAATTCCAAGAGGCCTGAGACTAAGAAAATTTCCAGCTAACGGAAGAACAGACAACACTATTTTTAGGAACAAGTGGGAAGCTATCTTGAACAAGTGTTCATTTGACTTGATGTTGTTACTTATTGAAGAGTCCAAAAAAGACAGAGAAGCACTCAAGAGTGAAATCGAAGATTTACAAAAGACTGTTGCACAACATGAAGATCAAGAACACCTCAAAAACCTGGAGAAGAAAATGAAAGAAGATTTAGAGCAATTCACACAAAAGCTCAAACAAGAAAAAATTAGAAATTTCAAAAGGGATGACATGGATTACAAGACGGGAAATGTCTACACATGGAAAAAACAAACCTACAAACATAGAGACTCCTCTCAGACTCGTAGAAGACCAAGGACAGTCTCCTTTAACATCACCAGCAGCGAGGATGAAGCACACTCGAGCAACTCAACAACTGAAGAAGGGGGCTCTTTTTTAGACCAGAAGAAGAAACAACAACAAAAGACCACCACCACCAAACCAGGACGAAAACCCCAACAAGCAAAAAGAAACCAACTAGAAGAGGAAGAAAAAAGAAACACAGCCAGACGACCCACGAGGAGTTACAAAGGGACACAGTAATCAACATCTCAGGAAAACCTCTTTCAGAAAACTGCATAGATGTGCTATCAAAGGGCTTGACTTTTGCTCCAACTTACTCATCCAGAGAATTCGACACCAAGATTGACCTCTACAGGTTCTACAGAAACTTGCACCTTAAAGCCTGGTACAGTATGAACAGTCAAACTTCAAAGACTCATATTGACTCTGTTAGCACAACTACGCAAGGAACCCCCTTTAAACCCAGGTCTACTTTTTGTCCTGTCACTGCAAATGCTACTCTGAGTACCTTTACCAAGAAAGTGGACTTTGAAGTAGATAAAATGTACCAACAAAGAAAAAATAGACCCAAGTACTATAATTTAACAAAACAGGAACGTGGTGCTCTTGAACAGATGATGAAAAATGATGATTTGATAATTAAACGAGCCGATAAAGGAGGAGCTGTGGTTGTTTGGGGGAAAGATAAATACATAAAAGAGGTAAACAGACAACTGAATGATCCTGTGTACTATGAGGTTTTGAAACACAACCCTACAGAGGTCTTAAAAATGGAGTTAAAAACCATACTGACTGAAGCTAAAGAAAATGACTGGATCTCTGATGGTGAATGTAAATTTCTTTTCAAAGAGCATCCTAAACTGGCATCTTTTTACCTTCTACCAAAGATACATAAAAATTTGGAAAATCCCCCAGGGAGACCAGTCATATCTGGGATTGACAGTCTTACAGAACCTGTTTCAAAATACATAGATTACTTCATTAAGCCCATTTTACCTCAACTCCCAGCATATATACAAGACACTACAGCTGTTCTTAAGAAGATACAGGAACTAGGTAATATTGGACAAGATACTTTATTAGTAACTATGGATGTGGAGTCACTATACACCTCTATTGTGCATGAAGAGGGGCTAGCAGCACTCAAGTTTTTTCTACAAGACCACCTACAAACAGAATCTCCCCCTGCACATTTCCTCTTAAAATTAACTAAATGGACATTACATAATAACATCTTTATTTTTCAAGATCGCCTTTTTAAGCAAGCTAAAGGATGTGCAATGGGAGCTTGCTACAGTCCTTCCTATGCGGGTTTATATATGGGTAAATGGGAAAATGATTTTGTGTTTAACTCTACTAAAAATTCCTATTTAAATAAGATAATCTACTATGGGAGGTATATTGATGATGTACTCCTACTGTGGGATGGTTCAGAAGCTGAACTAGTGTCTTTCCATACTTACCTCAATGGCATAAACAAAAACATCAAACTGTCTCTGGAATATGACAAACAACGCATTAGCTTTCTAGATCTAGAAATATACAAGGATAATGAAGGTCTCTTACATTCCACCATCTATAGAAAGCCTACTTCACGTAATACCATCTTGCATGCAAAAAGCTTCCACCCTAGACATTTAAAGGATAATATACCCTACGGTCAATTCCAGAGACTAAAAAGAATTTGTGATGAAACTGACTCATTTGAGGTTAAGGCTAATGAAATGGAAAACAGATTCATTCAAAGAGGTTACAAAAAGAAAACTATTCAGTGTGCTAAACACAGAGCAAAGAACTTAGACAGGCAATCCCTGTTAACAAGTGGGAACTCTAGACAAAGTTCTGGGAGAATTTTCTTCTCCACAAGGTTCAGCACTGAAGCAAATCACATTAAAAACATAATAAGAAAGAACTGGAATTTATTACAGTGTGACACTTCTTTGAATAATGTTTTTCAGGAGCCCCCTGTTTTCAGCTTTAAGCGGGCTCCTACTTTAAATGACAAACTTGTCCACAGCTATCTACCACCATCCTCTGGGAACACTTGGCTGTCTAAGAAACCGCAAGGTAGCTTCAAATGTGGTCATTGTAATCATTGCCCTACTATAGTCAAATGTAAAACATTTGAAGATGCACATGGACACAGAACACATGATATACGGCATTTTATTAATTGCAAAACAACATTTGTCATTTATAAACTGGAATGTCCCCTCTGCAATGTTTTTTACATTGGCAGGACCAAACGTAGGTTACAAGATAGAGTCTCAGAACACAAGTACGCAATTAGAACAAAAAATGAGAACTATCCAATGGCACGCCATTTTAAAGACCAGCACAACAGTGACCCAGCTATTTTAAGAGCTATAGGTATTGATCATATACCACAAACAATGAGAGGGGGCGATAGATTAAAACAATTAAATCAGCGAGAGAGCTACTGGATTTTTAAATTAAAAGCTACTCAATATCCAGGCTTAAACGATGAGATGGAATACTGCCACTTTTTGTAAACACTACTGTTTAAGTAAATGTATTTCATGCATGTTTTTTCTGCTTTGCTGTCCAATACTCTATTATATGTGTAGAGACTGTAGAATGAGGCCCCCTGCTGCCCACAATTGATATTGCTGTCTTTCTGTGTTTTTTATGTCACCTTTGTTGAAGAGTGGTTAGCCATTGGCTAATTGGTCCCACCCTGCACACCTGAGAACACTCATGATGTCTTTTAATTATGTCTGTTTGTCACAGAAGAAACTGCACACTTCCTGACGAAGGCTTCATGCCGAAACGCGTCGAAGTATTTTAATCATGCTATGCCCAACAAAATAAAGGCATTTTAATTACAAAGAAGATGAGTGCCTTGGTATTTCTCAAACTTTTTTGAAATCAACCAAGCCTGTCACCAAAGAGCACCATCTTAAAAACAAGCTGTTCCAGGAAGCACTGCAACTGGACTTCATTCTGAAACAGTGTGTACATGGCTTAAATGCGATTGTGTTTTGGTCCTAGATAACATTTAAGCCCCGTTATATCCCTATAGAAGTATAGAAGTAGTCTAATATAAGCTTGTAGCTGCCTGGTTCTGGTAAAATGCTAACATTAGCTTACCCGGTTAGCTCAAAACATCGAGTGATCAAATGGCAATGTGGGGTAACCTACTTGTGTTACATACGTTCGTGGTGCATTTTTACATCAATCCGTGGTAGTCTTGACATTTATAAGCATTTAGGGTCTTTATATTAAGCAAAAACGTGATGTTGGAAATCACAGAAATCGCCGCCATGTTTTTCAAATTTTTTTGTAACTCCCGCCCTTGCTACCCATACGCCCATCTGATTGGTTATTGGACCATCAAATTTGCATGATATAGAGAACTCGTCTATATCAAATCGCGTCCCGCTGCGATATCGCTTCACCTCCGCGCTGTCAAGCGCGATATCGCCCCCATTCAAAGTCAATGAGAGCGGAGCGGAATTACTCTGTGTGGGTACGGGCCGTAATGCACACAAGTGTACCGAAATGTCATTTGTAGATTGTAGATGCTGCAGTTGTAAACTGCTTCATAGACTTCATAGCATGTCTTACAATTAAATTACTATTATTATTATTATTATAATTTTCCCTCTTTTAGTTGCCAGACTGGGACAGTGATCTGGCTGCCATCTTCCTGTCAGTGCACCAGCTGTGATGGATGGACGGATGGATGGACGGATGGATGGACGGATGGATGGATGGATGGATGGATGGATGGATGGATGGATGGATGGATGGATGTAGGGATGAATGAAATGGCAAAAATGTCATATCACGATTTATTAACACAAACTCTCCATTCCGATTTTTTTGTCACAATCTTCCAATGAAAAAATAAAAACAACAAAAAAACAAAAACATTATATATACTTTTTCGTGTGTGTATATATGCACACGTATATACATCTATTATAAATACTATGGATTAATAGAATTTCAACGTAACCTTTATTTTCATTGCCAGACTGGGACAGTGACCTGGCCAGATTAGGAATTACTCTTTAGATTACTGCACCTGCAGGGATGGATGGATGGAATTTAAACTTTCTTTCTTCTTTTAATATCCAGACTGGGACAGTGACCTGGCCACCATCTTCCTGCTACTGCACCTGTTGCCTCCCACCTCACAGGGCCGGAAGCACAAGAAGATCAGCGCAGCCGAGGCCACCGACCATCTCGTCAAGTTCCTGCAGGTAATATGGCTGACGTATTCATATTATGCATTGTTAATGGACCTAGACGTACTAATAATGTGTTAGTCTGTGTAAATGGCTGATGATGGATAATATGAACAAGATCAGTGCAGAGCAGGCCATCGACCACTTTGTGAAGTTCCTGCAGGTCTGCTAATGGCATATATTACATAGCCACTAATATTGTGTTGGTTAAGGCGCAGACATCTACAATAAATGAGTGTTAAATAAGGCTGTAACGTTACACTCAACTCACGATTCAGTTTGTATCACGATTCATAACCTACGGTTCGATACACCCCATGATTTCACATTTGCTAACATTATAAACTTAAGGAATAAAAAGTATGATAGTTTATTGGTAGAATAGGTTACAAGAGGCTACTAGTACTTTTAAAGAGTTTCTATATAATAATGATTATGCTTGGAAGCACTTTCGCTTCATATCATGTGGTTGTTTTCTGGGCTGATGGGTATCAAAACATTGAAAGGGTGTGATCACGATACTGCCTCCTTGCATCACGATACAGTATCGTGACTCTGCGTATCACAATTTCTCTGTTCGATACACTATCGTTGCAGCCCTAGTATTCAAATCTGTCGTTCTCCCTCTCTCTCCCGTTTTCCTTTACCAGGCGGAGCAAAGCATAGAGAACTTCTTGGAGGTATCTCCGGCCACAGCCCCGTACCTGCTCTGTGTGGGCGAGCGCAGGAGCAGCATCCAGAGGTTCTTCATCGTCGTGCAGGGCAAAGCCATTCCATGCGAACCTTCAACCAACACCAACACAAATCCCAACTCCAACGCCAATGCCGCCACTGCTACCGCTAACCCCGCTAACGCTAATGGCAACATGGCTGCTGTCAGGGCGTTCGACGAGCTTTTCAAGTCGCACTTCGTCTTCTCCCAGTCTTACGACGAGCCGCTCTGCAACTTCTTCACCTTCATGCAGACCACGGTGTACGGCATCGATGTGGGACAGGCCCGGGAGAGCCCGAGAGTGCGGGAGATCCGCGCCCGCCTCTTGCACAACAATCAATGAAGTGGAGTGGAGCGGAAGGGAGGATGAGGGCGGAGGGTTGTGATTTGACAGCTGCAGCAGCCAATCAGGGACTGAGGGTGGTGAATGATGGCTGTAATAACCAATGAGTGGGGGGTGAGGGTTATGAATGACAGCTGCAACAACCAAATGGATGGAGGCCAGAAGTTCATAAACAACAGTAGCAACAGCCAACCAGGGGCTGGCATTAAGAGCAACATCCAATCAGCAGATAAGATAATTAAATGTCCAGCCAATGATTGAGGGTGTTAAATGACTGCTGCAACAGGACTGAGGGTTGTGAAGGACAGCTCCAAAAGCCAATCAAGGCTGTGCTGATGGTTGTGTGCAACGACAGCCAATCACAGGCTGACATGTCTGACATCATGAACAACAGCAACCAATACACAACTGAGGTTGTAAAGAACAGACAATTTGTGGTGACTTAAGTTCTTGACTGACAGCTGCAACAGTAAGCAGTAAGCAACTGTAAGCAACAACCAGCGAGCAGCCGAGGCCATTGACCAACAGCCCATGACTGTGACTGAGACTTGTGAACAATAAGCCAGTCAGGGCTGTTGGCCATACGAAACAACCTATGAGCAGCTGGTGGTCATGATCCAACAGCCAATGAAGAGCTGAGAAAAGGGTGGGTGGGATTTCACACGTTTTATTTGTAACCCGTTTTTGATGTGTGACGGTTGTATTAGTTTCAGACTGAAGCATTTAATGTGTGGCTGTTATGTTGCTATATTACGTATATATACACACAATACAAGTGGCAAGTTTTGAGTTCAGTGTGATGGTTTAAAAAGAAAAAAAAGACGAGACTGCACTATATTTGCCTTGCTCACACGAGCGTAGTTTGTGGAGGAGTTGCGATACGGAATTATGTGTAAATTGTAAACCGGATGATCAATTATTTGGAAGCTGATACGAAGGCAATGCAATAGTTCTCAAAATGCTTACCAGGAGAACATGGAGGACGATGTTTGCATGACTGGCGTCATAGATCTAGAACACTAGATGTCTCGTTGACCAGCCCCTTTCTATTGGAACAAATGGTGTAATATGATTTCCACCATACTTCAATGTTCGGCAGTTCACTCTGCTTGAATTAACATTAATCAGTGGCAATGTGCATAGCATCCTGTAGGTGGCAGTGAAATATCAGCTTTCCTGACGGTGTACAAACCATGGGGAGTGCATTCCAATATGCGACCTTACGTCCTCCACTTGGACTTGTGGCCTCATGTGATGCCCCGCCTCCATGGAGAAAACTCCCTGCTGTCAGCCTAGCCAAAACAATTTTTGGGGTACTATTCTTCATTTACCGTACCATCCTGTTTGAAAATGAGAAAATTACTTAACAATTGAGCTTTTGCAAGATATTGAAATCTAATGCTGTTATCAGTGATGTCATCAAGACGTATTACTTCCTGATACGAGGCCACAAGCACAAGTGGAGGACGCATATTGGAACGCACCCAAGGGACCCCGTTCTAAGATGGTGGCGGTCAGGTCTGGGCCTGCCACAAGGCTTAACGCGACATCAAGTGTTATTCTATATCTATGGAATGGCCTAGATTTAAGTTCGTTCTCAAACTGGTGTATTCTCAGATTGTCACACTACACTTGGCTGATGCTGTTCTCGAAAATGAATCCTATTTGAAGAAAACAATCACTACAGGTGCTACACAACCTTCACAGTCAGTAGCTTACAGTCGCCTGATGCCGTTTTCAAAAGTGACTCCCAACAGTATTTGAAGAAGTCCGGTCGGACTGAAGGGGTGCATTTCTCGAAAGCATAGTTGTTAGCAGTTAGCAACTTGGGTAGTTGCCAATGAGAAATTGCATGGCAAACAACAAATTAGCTCATGAAGTTAGCTAACTATGCTTTTGAGAAATGCACCTCAGGTCTGTGAATGATTCTTTTTCATGAGCTTAGTGTGGTAATCAACTGGACTTATTTTATCTCTTTGCAGAAACTTCTCTGTTCTAATTCTGAGAATTAGACGGTTTATCGCCGCAACGGAACGAGGAGTGTGGATCTAGATCTACACATCCTCTTTCCATAGAAATGAACTAAATCAGAATTAGAACTGCAGAAGTCTCTCAATAGTAGAGACAAAGCGTCTAGGACAGGAAGAGACAAAGTGTCTAGGACAGGGATGGTCAACATGGCTTCATTAGTTAAAATCCAGTGCCACATATTCCGCTGGTTGAATGATCACAAGGTTAAACTGGATAGGCAATTTGGAAAATGTGGATTGTAAACTATTGAATCCAGGTTGCCCATCACTGGTCGAGAAACAAAGTCCACTTGCTGACAACTCTGTTGAATAAAATGACCTGACTGAAAAAGACCCATACAGGGCACTCTGCTGATGCTGTCATCAAAAACTACTCCTATTTGGGGTGCAAGTCAAACTAGTGTAGTTACTCCCATCCTTTCTGGTTGCTTGTGGCCTTTTTATTTTTTAAGTTTATAGTTTTAAGTTTTTTATTTCAAGTTTTATCCAATATCTCAAATGTGCAATTAAAGACCATCATCTCCTTTGCAATCAGGATGCTGAATGGGGGAACCCCCTCCCCCCCTTTAAAAAAAAAGTTTCTCTGCTTAGGTCAGGGTTGGGCAACCTGTGTCTCGAGGGCCATTTACGGGGTGAGGGTGGGGTCTGTTGTAAAGGTGGCCGCCTTCAATAGGCCTAACGTGAAGGAGGAAATCCTGGTTTGTGTTCATAGTACGGCCCTTGGAAGACTTTATAACATTGGAAGTGGCCCCTTGAATGAAAAAGATTACCCAGCCCTTAGGTCGACAGTGGGAAAAGCTTTGTTAATTTCTCCATGGAGGTGGGATGACTCCAAGGCAAGAGGCCACAAGTGATGAGGAAAGGACAGGAGGAAGGAGTTTGACTTCCACCCTTGAAGTAAACACAGCAGCAACCGTAGCAACGGGGAGACTAACAGGAAACAAGCCACCTTGTGTATACGACTCGTGTATCGTGTGGAGATGTTTTGTGACTATGGTCCGTTGTGGATTGAATTGTGAACTATTTTAAAATAAATACCTTTCCTCCACCTGTGTGTGTTGTGTGCGCATTTTGTCATGCAATGATTTGTTTGCTTGCTTTTTCATGAGCTTTTGGTTTTGGTGAAGTTGCAAGGTGTACACTTTCAAAGATGTTGTATTAGCCTGTCTGTAGCCTACTCCCATATTATACATGTATCTTCATCAACTCTCCAGCAGTAGGGTGACAATTTGCCATAGAATAGAAGAAAAGCTCAGGAGTCGGGACAGATGGATGGAACATTTTATCTGCATATACCACTGACGAATTAAAATGTATTTCTCAAAAAGGACTACAGGTAGTTTCTCACTGCTCACAATTGTGACATGGTTAGAAGTTGTATGTGAAAGTGAAACTAAGCTAGGGTGACCAGACGTCCCAGTCTCGGTTTTGGAGTGTGTCCCAGGTCCTGAGCAAACTCTGTCGGGACACAAATATGTCGTGTCCCGGTTTCCGACAAAATTCTGGTCACCCTTGGGGAACTCCAACTCCCATTCTCATTGTGACCCAGCATTCCACAGCACACCGCACAGAAAAGAAAATTGCATTTATGCCTCACCTGTGCAAGGGGGCAGCCCCCAATGGTGCTCGAAAGGGAGCAGTGCAGTGGGTAGGTACGTTGCTCAGGGTAGGCCTACCTCAGTCATGGAGGAGGCTGGGGCAGAGCACTGGTGAGGTAGCCTACAACACCCCCATCGCTACAGGGGTTTAGCCTATGAGTGGTACCTCTATTAAAACACACACACACATACGATGCAGTTTGGGGATGCTACCGCATGGGGGTGTTGTTTTGAGAACTGACGCCAGCAGCAGCAGTAGCAGCAGCAGACTGACTTGACAGCGCAGATATACCCGGCACCGCACAAGACGACACAGCTCATCCACATCACAGAAGAGCGCTGCGCATCTGGCCAAATGTCTAACGTCAAGTGTCGTGTGTCTGTGTTGTGGAAAGCCTAACCTGTGAAGTGAAATCTTGACAATATTTAGTACTCTAAACCAATGTGGACTGTTTAGCTAGAAATGTTGTAGAACCGTGTGTGCCATTTTTGTGTTTATTTTTTCGCAAGTGGGGGAAGCGTTTGAGTCGCTTTAGTCTAGGTACCTGCTGCCCTGTCCTTCTCCTAGATTTTGGATGTAACTTTCACGAGTGTTAATGGCACGAGACCTAATTTGGATTCACTGGTGAGGACTCCTGTTCTGACAGTTCTGGGAAGGAACCGCTAGTGTCGTGTTGTGCTTGTCAGTCCCTGTTCCCACTGTTTTTGGGGCACTTTGGCAAGTTGCTTGGTCACGTCTCGAAATGAATGAATGAGTCCAAGACAGCTGTCAGTGGCATAACAAAACGCAACCGAACGGAACCGTGCGCCACCCTCGCCGAAAACTCCAGATGCCGGGTAAGTCCTAGTTCTTCATCAATGATAATGAAAATGTCAAGATAAGCTCACATAAACTCTCTAGACCCAGGAGCTGGTGGCGATGGCGAAACAACAAATAGCTGCCGGTATTCGGTGACTCGGGTTGCCGTGTCAATCAGTTTTATTTATAGCTGTGGTGTTGTCGGCTACTTGGCCTATACGCGTTCTCCAACCTGACATGACTTGTCAGCGCGCGCGTCTGTTTAAAAAAAAAAAAAAAAAGAGCAGTCACTCGATACAAACTTCATGAATGAACTGCGAAGAGAGCTACACCGCCGTGAAGAACGCCTGCAGTCTTGTTTATTGTGTGCTTAGCCTACTGTATGTTCTCTGTTTAGATTCAAGATGGTGCAAAAGTACCAGTCCCCGGTCCGGGTGTACAAGTACCCATTCGAGATGGTGATGGCGGTGAGTTTCTGACGCAACCAAATAGATAACATCCGGAATGTGCAGTTTGTTGTGAATGAAAGTCCTGTATTTAACAATAAGATATGAATGTTTGTAGAAATTACTATTGCTGACATTTCAGATTTTGTTGTTGTTTATGAAGTGATGGTACATGGCAGATTTCTTAACTATTGAAAAAGAGTATTAGCTGGTTTGTGTGCATGTGTGTGTGTGCGTGTGTGTCTAGGTGTGTGTGTCTCTGCGTGAGTGTGCGCACGCCAGTGCATGAATGGCTGTGTGCACATGTGGGTCTGGATCTGTCAGTCTGTGTGTGTGTGTGAATGGGTGTGTGGGCTATGTGATATTGCATATGTGTCAGTCTGTGTGTGTGTCCGCATACAACTGCATAGCCTATCCAAGGGTATTTTCAGATAGGACCCGCATGCCTTGTCTGTTGGACACTAAGTTGTGTGTGAGAGTGGGTTAGAGAGAGAGTGTGTTTATGTGTGTTTATGTGTGTGTGTATGTGTGGGTGCGCCAGTGTTAATTTTGTCAGCTTTTTTTGATTTAGTCATAGTCTTAGTCACAATGACGAAAATCAATTTTAGTCTTAGTCATATTTTAGTCATTGCCTTCCCAATTTAGTCTTAGTCTTTGTCTAAATGACGAAAATCAATTTTAGTCTTAGTCAATTTTTAGTCATTTTAGTCAACACTGTACATAATAGAACTTCTCCACACACTGCTTCTCTTTTTAACATACAGTATATCATTGACTGTACAGAATAAACCTTCTCCGCGCACTGCTTCTCTTTTTAACATGTATCACACTGTGCAGAATGAAACTTCTTCACACACTGCTTCTCTTTTTCTCTATTGTATTTAACACCAGTGTTAATTTAGTCAGTTTTTTAAAATTTAGTCTTAGTCTTAGTCACAATGACGAAAATCAATTTTAATTTTAGTCATATTTTAGTCATTGCCTTCCGAATTTAGTCTTAGTCTTAGTCTAAATGACGAAAATCAGAAAAG